>NC_072384.2:33040041-33343071 GCF_028885625.2 Pongo pygmaeus | reverse complement strand
CCTGAAAGGTGATCTTTTGAGTAAGGGCATGAGCTTCTGTGCAGGGTCTTCAGTGAGCCACCCTGTAGCTGAGTATGCGGGATGAAGACAGCAAAGTCATCTATGGGCCATTTGAGAAGGTCAGTGCCGCCACAGATGGAGCTCCATAGAATTTCCTAGGTTTCTACAAACCCCATGCTATATTTTGTTTACCTGCCTGTTTCCCTGTGGAAACACTAGGAACCCCTGATAGAATTAGACTCAGAGGTGGGAAATTTTCGTCAGCTCTCATTGTGAGGGTCAAAGGCTTACCCTGGGAATGCTCTCTGTGGCCTTGGGCGGCCATGGCAACAGAGATACACTTCATTTGTTGCTCCTCAAGAACCTGCCACCTTTCCCAAGAGAGTCCCCACAGCCTGCCTAGATTTAAAAAGACTTCTCTCTACTTGACAAACTCCCTTCTTCTCTCTCAATGATCTTCTTGTAGAGACAGAGTTCTCCCTATGAAAAACCGATACAGAACCCAGATAGTCCAGGGCTTAGGTAGGAATGGCTTTGCTGCTGACTATAACTACTGATTAGATGAAATAATGCATGTAAAGTGCTCAGTACCATCCTGGACATTTAATAAATGCTAGTTGTTATTATTATTCCTGCTTTTACTATTTTATCACTTGCTATTGAACAGACAATGGTCTATAACTATTGTCAATAACTCCATTTTGGGGGAGAGCTTTGTGACGGAAGTTATCTTCTGATTCATTTTTTTCAGCTCAGTTGTAAATAGGTGGAATAGCTGAGTAAGGTTCCTTAAAAGTCAATATAATATAATATATAGTAAGAACCAGCATTACATGTTTTCTATGTACCAGGCACTTTTCTAAGTGCTTTACATGGGTTAATTTACTAAACCTTCAAGTTACTAAGAAGTAAGCACTATTACTATCCCCATTTTACAGATAAGAAAACAGAGGCACAAATTTACTTAATTAGTGAGTTGTGCAGTTACGATCACACTTGCTATTTCATCTGCCTGGAACATCCTCCCTTTATTTACATATCTTATCCCTCTTATTCCCTACTCTCAATTGAAACCTCTTTTTATTTTTATTTATTTATTTATTTTTTTGAGAGGGAGTTTCGCTCGTCACCCAGGCTGGACTGCAGTGGCGCGATTTCAACTCACTGCAACCTCCACCTCTCAGATTCAAGCAGTTCTCCTGCCTCAGCCTCCTGAGTAGCTGGGACTACAGGTGCCTGCCACCACTCCTGGCTAATTTTTGTACTTTTAGTAGAGACAGGGTTTCACCATGTTAGCCAGGCTGGTCTTGAACTCCTGACCTCAGGTGATCCACCCGCCTTGGCCTCCCAAAGTGCTGGCATTACAGGTGTGAGCCACCATGCCCGGCCCTCAGTTGAAATCTTATTGACATTTTGAGGAATATTTCTGGCAGCAACTCTCCCAGGGGACCTATTCTGATCTTCCTGACTCAGTAGTTTCCCTCCCTCCTACAAATCCTGCAGAACTGTCTTCCTGCTCCTGCCCTGTGCCCCGAACCTGACTCTGCCTGATCACATGGCAATTTGTGATCTTGTCTGTATTCTACAGCAGAGCATTTCAAACTGCAGGTGTGAAACCCACAAGAGCACACTAACTGAAATAAGTTATTGGGTCTTGACCAGCATTTTCAAAAATAAGCAAGTAGAATAGAAAAGAATATCAGAGTGTGTTCCATGGAGTAAGAGCAAGTATTTGTTCCATGAAAATTTTAAAGCAGTTGTGTGTGTGTGTGTGTACGCGTGTGTGTGCACTGAGGTTGCAACATAAAAGATATTTCTAATGGGGATTTATTTTTAATGGGTATAGAGTTTAATTTTTCACAATGAAAGAGTTCTGGAGATCTGTTGTACATGAATATACTCAACACTACTGAACTTAAATACAACACTTAAAATGGTTAAGATAATAAATGTTATATTTCACACAAATAAATATAATTTTTAAGAAAAGAATTTTTACTGTGATCAGGGCCTGAAAAGTTGGAGAAACACTGTTCTACTGGATTGAGGTTATTTTACTGCATAGAACATGTGTGATGTACCTTTTCATTCTAAGCAGCACACACCTAGCAGCAGCAGCTCAGCATAAATGCCTTAAATGTCCTTTGAACTGAATACATCTCTCATTAAAAAGCAACATGTAAGTGCCCATCATATGTGATCCATGTACACATACACATACATGCCATGCACCTCCACTCTTCCACCCATCCCCAAACACACAACCCAGTCATGCTCCCTCCAGCACCATAGTTAAAGCCACTACAGAGTCTCACCTGGCAAATACTAGGGAAGGAGAACGAGGAGATCCAGGGTGGGACATAGGAACGGAAAACAGGTTTCTGGCCCTTGACAAAGTCCCCGCATTGCCAGATGGCAACCTGCCCCCTCTCTGAGTGAGGATCCTCTCTCCACAGCCCTCAACCCCCAGTGTGTGCGGGGCAGCGTTCCCTACTCTACAGCTTCATAGGAGGCTGTGCTGTCTCAGTGAGGAAGGTTTAGCCTCCCGAGGTGTGGGAGCACTCCCTAAAGGCAGACACCATAGCTCCTCCGAGGAGAAGGCCCTGTTGCCTGCCTTTCTGCCTGCATAGCTGAGAATAGACAAACAGCTGTGACTACAAAGTCCTTGGGGGCTCTCATGGGAACTAAAACCATACGTGAAATCAGAGAATGGATCCCCCTCCCATCCCCTCAGCAAGAGATTGCTGGCATAGGAAGAAATCTTTACTGCTTCCCTAACAGGTGTGGGGACACCTAGCCCAGGATCTGGGCTCAGGGCCCAAAAGCAGTCGTGCTTATTCTTTGTATTGCCACCAAGGGGTGAGTGGTGGTTCTGGGACAGGCACTATCCCTTCATACAGGCCCAGGCAAGCCTGGGAGGACAGGGCAGGGTGGCGAAGTGGGATGCTGTCCTGACATCGTGGTGCATAGCGACAGAAAATAATATTCCCCATCGTGGGACGGGGTCAGTGCCTGGATCAATGTTCTACTTAGGGAGAAATTTTACTGGATTAACACAGACTAGAGAGATCGTAGTATCTGAGTGACTCCGTGTTTGTATTTTGTGTATTTGAGTCAATATCCCCAGAACAACAGAAAGAATCGTCTTTGTGAATAAACCTCTCACTGATAGGAAGAGCTCTAAAGGGACCCAAGTAAAGAGCCAAGGCCCCCAAGGGCTGTCCTGCCCTGCCTAGTTCTGGGGAGAAGGAGCTGGGGGCGGAGGACAGAGGGAGGGAAACTGAGGCCAGGCCGGCCTCTGGGCCAGGGCGGTGGGCCTCTCCTAGCGTGGGGGGTTGAAGGGGCTTCTCCCTGGGGCTGCAGCTGCACCCCTGCAGGGGCGCCGTTCCTACCACGCTGCAGGGAGACGGCGCCCCCCGGAGTTGGGGAGCGAAGTGCGTTGTAACCCCAGATTCTCTTTCACAGGAGGCTGAGCTGAGGGGGGCCGGGCGAGGAGCAGGGCGTCACCCACTGCGAAGGGCTAACTCCGTGCCTTTCTCTGGGTGGCCACAAACCCAACACCCAGTCAGACCAAGCACAGTTCCCAAACGGCTTCCCTCCATGCAGCTCCCTCCCGTTCCCGCCCCTGCCCTGCCCTTCAGGGAAGCCGGGAATGGCGGCTGGGCAGGGGCTGAAGGGGCCTTCCGGCGTGCCCACACCCAGGCGGAGTGGAGCGGCGCTCACGGGCAGGGCCAGGCGTCCAGAGGGGTCCCAGGGGACGCGGGGTGGGAAGCGGCCCAAGGCTCTAAGGGGAATGGACAGGGGAGGGCGCCGACCTCACAGGGACGCGTGGGGAACACATCGGAGCCACACCTCTACCTCCTAACTCTACAGGAAGGGATCTTGCAGGGACCAGGAGCACCCGGTGGCACATGCCTTTTGGGAGAAGGGAAGTGAATTCGCTGTTCTCACTTTTTCAGAGCTGTGAAAAAGTCTGTCTGGCTTCTGATCCAGAGAATCTTACCTTTTTTGTCTTTTAAAGAGAAGGGCACTTAATGAAGAAAAAAAAAAAAAAGCTGTCATCTTCTAAACAAGAGGAACAATTATTTTTCCAGCTTTTTTCCCTTGGAAAGAAATTTACTTCCTGCTCGTGGTTCATTCCTTCCCTCTTACACGCATGCGTTCATTGAGGAGGACTCTTTCCAGTCGCCTCCTTGCCCAGCCTGCTAACTGCTGGAAACCAACAAGGGCATACCAGAGTCTGACTTGGGAAGAGTTGCCAATCCATCCAGGAGGGCCCAGTGAAAGCAAACATTCCGAAGGTAGGTAGCCAAGATGGAGGGCAGCCCCCAGAACATAAGCAGACCTCCCCTGCAGGAATCCTTTCCCTGTGAGGAGGGAGCAACGAATCAAATCTCAGCTCCCTGGGGGATATCTGACACCCCCACCTGTGGGAGTGTGCCTCAGATCCCCAGCCTCAGATAACACATGAACACACACAAAGAGAGCCCCAACCCCAAGCTTTAAGAGGAAGTGACATTTTAGCATTCTTGAAAGATGAAGCAGATGTTGCTCAGGGAAAGAAGGCAAGGAAGGAAGGATGATCTAGGCAAAGGGACAGGTCTACACAAAGGACAGTGGCTTGAGAATGTGTAATGCATTTAACTGAGCTTCTGGAGGGCAGCTGGGTTAGAGAGGATGCAGGGGGTACCCAGGCAGAGTGATGAGAAGAGACTGAGCAAGTAGGGTCAAGTCCCATGTGGGCTTGAGAAGCGAAGGAATCGCTTCAGCTCTAAATTAGCTCCGATGTATTTGCAGTAAGATAATTTTCTCTATTTGGATAATATTAAGTATTCAGCTGCCAGACAGTGGGGTGGGGAGAACTTTCAACAATACTAAAAGAAACCCATACCTTGATAATTTACTTTGCTATCTGATGAGCATGAAATTAATTTCCGTATTAGCACATTATACGGAGATAAGACACAGAAATACAAATTACAAAAGACACGTAGTTCTCTTACTAAATTTCTGAGGAATACAGTGTATGCATTAGTCTGAAGCTAGGGAACCTAACACAAGAGAGATTTGCAGGGAGCAGCAGTACAGAGATGGATTACCCGGAGAAATAGGTTTGGCTCTGGTGCTGATGTTTTCTTTTCCTCGTAAATGGAAAAAGATAAGACATTTCTTATAAAATGTAACCATTTCTGGCATGCTTTCCCCCAATTCCTCACACATGCACACTCCCCAAGTGCTGCCAGACACAGAGGCCAGCTCTCAGCAGGACAGCGGAAGTTCATTATCCAGCCATGTAGGGCTCTCCAACCCAGGCCCCCACAATCCTTGCAGAGGAATTGTGCAAATCCAGGGGGAAATGCCAGTTTCCAGTCCTCTCCGGCTTGGCTCTGTGTTCTGTCAGTCCAGCTTTGAATGATGAATTGATGAATTTCCCATTCGGCCTAAGGCTCTGAGACACCATCACCACTGAGCCTAATCCTAATGCGTTTTTAACTTTTTCCCCCTTTTAACCAGGCTCCAAGGAGAAAAGATTGCCTTGAAAATACTCCCTGGACAGGCTCACAGACAGCCAGAAGGATGAATGCCACTTTATTTGAAAGACTGAAGGCCCTGGGAGTAAAAGAGTTGTTAGAAACAACCAGCATGGACTTCAGACCCCCATAGCTGTGGCTAAGGCCAGCTTGTAGCACCCTCAGGACTGCTTGTGGCCTGCCTGGCCCTCTCTACATAGAGAGGAGGATGTTTAGCAGGTATATAGCACATGAGCTGTCCTATTCTGGAAAGAATGGATAAAAGGGCCAGGACTCAGTTGGCCATGACCTTGCTGTATGACCTTGCGCAAGTCACTGAATCTTCCTTTTTCCTCCCCCATTCAATGAGGAGGTTGAGCTACATGATCTCTAATATCCCTGTGAATGTTAATGTTTAATATTTCTATTATTCTATTGATTAAAAGCCATGTCATGTTTTTGCCTTATGGTGGACATGGTGGTGGGCCTTCCAGATAACCCTTTAACGAAAACCTTGTTGACCAGCAGTTGAGAGTGTCATTGGGAAAAATGGCCTCCACTGCAGGGGGCTGCCTGACCAGATGGATGTGGGTGTCAAGGCTTGGACCTTTCACCTCTACTTGATACTATGCCAAAGGGTGTTCTAGCTCCACAGCTCCTCATGCAGGTGCCAAGGCTGTCATTGGGCCTCAACTTCTCTCCCTTCCCAATCCTGCTTCAGCCCCTTCCTCCCATGAAAGCTTCGCCTTAACAAGCAGCCTGCATGTTACCCCCCTTCTCAGAGTTAGCTTCCTAGGAAGCCCAGCCTGACACACCCATTTCCATAGACTCATACAATTTTGAGCCTCCAACTTTTCCTTCCCCAGCCTAGTTTTCCTCCATTGCCATTTTACAGAGAAATAACAACTCAGAGAATGACTTACCAAGTTCACTCAGTCGGCAGAACTAGGGCTATATCTTCAGTTCTCTGAGTCTCGGCCATGTCCTCTATCCATCACACCTCACTGCCTTCCCCAAGCTATCTCATCTTCCTTGCATAGTGCAGAGAGACATGTAGGCAGAGATAGATCGACTCATCCATCCATCTCCACTGCAAGGGGCGTAATAAGCAAAGGCATGAATTCATGAGTTATTTGCTGCCTCCACTTTAAATAGATAAGCCATCAGTTTTCATTTGGGGATTTTTTTTTAACCTCTCTGCAAGGCTGTATCACAAAGACACTACAAGCTCTGGATTAGGAACTAGGAAGCTTGGGTTTTCATCTCAGCTCCTCACTCTCACATTGCAAAAATGCTGCAGCTTGCTATTAGGCTCTTTCAGATGCGAAGGCTGATTGCTCTGGGCCTCCACTGAGGGTAGAGATGGGGGTTAATCATGGAATAATAACCAGTGATGATGGTTATGTAAGATGTTATCATTGGGGGAGCTGGGTGAAAGGTACACAGGAACTCTGTGTTATTTTTGCAACTTCTTGGAATCTAAAAATATTTAAAGAGAAGAAGGTTTAAAGCAATAATAAAAATAACCAGTGATGGTCTCACTTATTCTAACAGAGGGTAGATAACTTTAGAAGCAGTAAAGGGAAACAAACAGGCAGGTTATGTGACATATTCGGATCAGACTACCCAGTAAATACACTCAATGTCATTCGGTGGCATGAATGATGAAGAAGTGTGTCGCACCAGGCTTGCATTTTTTGAAGACATGTGCTCTGCAACCAAAAACCCTAAGAACTGACAGTCTTAAAGCCAAAGCCCTGAAAAATGTTTGCTACAGCACCTGCTTCCCTATTCAGGTTAAATCTTCCCTGGTGAGTTTCACCCGTGGTTTCACCCACAGCCAGAGCTGCCATCCACTGGGTCTGACCAAGTAACTCCCTCATTTTGCAGGCAAAAAAACCTGAAAGCTCAAAAGGTAAACAACTTGTCCAGATTGCCCACAGAGTGGCTGATTTAGTAAAGGCAAACAATTCCAAGTTAGAAACAGACAGCTGACCAGCGGTCCATAGAGCACCCTGTGCTGCTTCGAGAGTCCAGAGTGGGGAAGCAGCTGGGACTCTCGGCCTTGGTGGAATGGCATCAGGGACCCTACTTCCAGCCAGCAGGCTCTAGCTACGAGCACATGAGAAGCACAGTCCTGCTGGTTGTCCGGGGCAGTCTCCTGGGAAGCCACACACTGGGAAAAGATCCTGAAGGCAGGCACTGTCCACAAATCACTCAAGAATTGAACATTTTTTCATTTTGAAATGAAAATGCATTTGAGGGTACTGCCAACTGTAAATCAAATATTGCCTTTTAAAAAAAGGAAAGGAAAAGAAAGTAATAAACTAAATGGAGACTGTTGCCTCCTATCACAACGTCTTGCAATTAAAGGTCCATTTCTTCTCTGAGTTCTCCTTTTCTCCTAGGAAAATTGAATGTTTTTCTAGTTATGAGACGAGAATGCTAACCAAAATTGTTGCCGGTTCAAAACGTGTTATCTTAGTGGTGTTTAATGTCCAAGAAAAAAACAATTAGCTCTCTTCCATGTTTCAAAGCCCAAAATCGTAAGAGGACAGTTTGAAGTTTTATGCATGGCACTGGATATTTTGAGGGTAGTGTATTTTTAATTACTTTTTAATTGAAGTATACTTTATATATAATAAAGTATGCAAGACTGGTGAATTTGTATATATTGTATACTTGATAACCCCAACCCTGACCAAGATAGAGAACATTTCTAGCACTCTAGAAGATTCCTAGAGTATAAAAATATTTAAATCACCATTAAATATCATGCAACTTGGAGCATCCAACTTTTGTCACCTGGGTAGCCAGCCCATCTCAGCTCTGGGAAAGTCTACCCCTGGTAGCCCGCTGAGATAGGAGGAACAATTTATCCTGAAGACAGGTGAAAGATGTTGAGGCTCACTTTTCCAGAACTGCCCACCTTCAACCCTGCCTTTTCAAAGTAGGCTCATACCCTGAGAATCTTTTCCTGACAAGGTAAAATAAGTCTTAAAACAAAGGAAAAGAGAATAAGTGGAGAGTGAGGATGGCAATGAATTTGAAGCTTATGGAAAACCTAGAGTTGGGGGCAGGGGAAAGGTAACAATGAAACCTGAGAGAGTCAACTTGTAAATTACGGTTTTCAGTAAGGAATAATAATGTGTATAAGCTTGTTTTATAGACACTGAGTGGTAGAAACAATGGTCTTAAGGCTGAAGAGAGATGCCCCTGGTGATTGAGATCCCTAAACTGATGTTTGCAGGGAGCTGCCTTTTCGCTCTTCTTGATTTTCTAGTCAAGTGCCAAGTTTTCAGCTTTTGTTCTGTTTTTTTCCAGTGAGAAATTCCTTTCAACTCTAAAGTCAAGATTTAATAACATATGAAGCTGCTGCCAACCCAGGATTTTGGACCTGATTCACCAATCTTCTGGGACACATTTTAAAATCCTTCTACCTAGAAGGTTTTCTCTGCAAGGTACATACCACCCTACTCTCCAAATTAGAAACTTACTTGTATCTTCCAAAATTCAAATCCTCGTTCAAAAAAGAGGTGCAATAGCTTTCCCCACCTCCTGAGAGTACAGCCTTGGGTCCTACCCACTGTTCAACCTGGGGCCTGATTAACTGATGAACTGTGCTGAGCTGTACTGAAGACAGTTTAAATGAGACAGTTGACTCCAGGTAATGGATCAGGACCTTTAGAACTGAATTGGATTAGTACCCCATGTAGTGACTATAATAAATAGATAATAAACAGAAGGTATCATTTCTCAGAGGATCCAATTTTCTCTTTGTAACCTGTTGGCTTATTTAGGCCCCCTTTCTATCTGCCATAAGTGAAAATTTTGAGGAAATAGCAACTCCCTGTGAGCTCAGGACTTCCATTTTCTTTTCCTGCAAGTTGAGGTTTGATTCAGCTGATTTCAACAAGATTGGAAGCTTGTGTATACGCATAGCAGGGGTTCCCAACTGAGCTTCAATTGAAGTCCAGCTCCTGCTGTGGAACTAGTGGGCTCTGGACGAATTTCTGTTTGCATTAAGCTGATGTATACATCAGCCAGAAGGGTTCTGGCTTCAGGAGGGAGAAAGGAAGATTTTGTGCACAGATGCCAGGAAAGAGGAAACCCACCTTGGTCTAAAGGTCTCCTTTTCTCCCCCCACCATTTATTTATACCTTCCTTCTTAAGGTGTTTTTCTGATTACAATACATAAATATCACCTGTTTGTTGTAAATAATTCAAACAACTTATACAAATGTAATAAGTACTTTTCTATCTTTTTATACTTTTAAAAATGTTTTGTAGATAGGGGGTCTCACTATGTTGGCCAGGCTGATCTCAGCTTCCTGATATCAAGTGATCCTCCCATCTCAGGCTGGCAAAGTGCTGGGATTACAGGCATGAGTCATGTGCCTGGCCATAAATACTTTTTAAAATATAAAATATAATAAAGTATATTCACCATTTTAAGATAATCAACATTAATATTTTGGTGACTATTTTCACAAACATGTCTTCATGCATACAAGTACACATCTATGTAATTTTTAAGAAGTAGGATCTAATACAAATGATATTTTTCCCTGTGAACCTTTCTCTACCTTTCTCTGTCCTCACTCATATCAGCACTCCACAACTGTCTCCATTTTCTCCAAGGAATCCATGTGTCTTAGCCAAAATGCAGAGCCTGAGACAAGGGTTTGCTTTTGCATGCAGGTCATTTATTTGGAGAAGTGACCCAAGGAAAAAGAGCGAGGGACTGAAAAGAGTAAAGCAGAGAAGGAAGGAAGGCCACTACAAGGGTGCTTTACTGAACTGCCCACTGCCATGGTAGCTGGGGCTCAGTCTCCCTGGGACCTTCCAAGGAGCTGTGTATAATGCACCTCAGAATTGTCTGCCTATGGGAAGGAAGACAGAAGCACTGATTTATTCCCTAACTTCTGTCTCCCCTTAGTCAAGGATTGCCACATAGGGTATTCATTTCCTCTTACTTCTATAGATTGTGCATGAGTGAGTGAGTGCCAGACTGGTTTAGCAGTTGTCTTACAGAGCAGCTTCAGAGAGGTCTCCACGCAGAACGTGAGACATGAAGTGCTACCGAGGGAAGGTGCTGGGAAGTCACACAGGTATGATGCTGGTCGCTGCAGCAATGGCCATAGTAGAAGGTGAGTTGAAGAAGTGTAAGGTATGAGGCATGAGAGGTGTTCAATACAATCAGTTACAAGGCCTTTACTGGGGGAGGCCAGTGGAAATTTCTATGAGAGACACTACGGGAGAGTTATTGGAAAAAACTACAGTCGTCCTGCTGCAACTGGACTCAATACCACAGTGGATGTGCATCATTTCTTTAACCTGCACACATTTGACTCCCCTCACTCTCAGCCAGACTTTTACCCTTCATCCCTGCTGAGTTGGAGCTTTGGTTCCCTTGGCCACAGTTAGGCAGTTGTGGTTACTGCCATGGCCCATTTACAGTTTCCTCTTGGCATGAAGCACCAGTGTCCTCTCATTCCAGACACGTTATTTTCTTAGCCCTGCTGGGGAGTAGAAACCCATCTTCTCATAGTAATTACACTCAATTATCCACACCAATATTGTTTTTTATGGCCCACTGGCTCAAGGGATCTAAGATGACTAGGCAGTAGCTGTAACTTCGGTTCAACAGAACCCAGCTGGTACAAGCATGCCTCCACCTTTTAGAGAGCCTCTAATCCAATAGAGCCTAGGGTTTCAGTGTGGAAAATATTAATTCCTCCAGTGGGTCACTGGGAGTAATGGTGAGAGTGGCTACTCCTTCTTTCATGCCTTGGTTCCAGGATCCATGTACTCTAGCTACAGGGGACGCAGACCATATAAGGGCCATTGGCTCAATGCATATTAATAACAATCCTGAAAGCTACATGCCAAACCCACAGGGTGCCATCCCCAAAATAATACCTTAAAAGAGTCTCTCATAGGTCCTTCCATCCTTGTATTGGGCTGCCAACTTCCAGGTGATGTGCTAAATGGTAGAACCAGAGATTCCTATAGCCACGTATGCAGTAGTACACCTCTTTGCTATAAAATGGGCCTCTGACCCGAGGCAATGTTATATAGGCTCTGTGCTGATAAATCAGGCACTCTCTTGGCCCTTGGATGGCAATGCTAACAGCCAGGGATAAGAATCTCATATCCAGAGTAGGCATTAATTCTGATAAGAACAAATTGCTGCTTCCACCAAGATTGAAGGGATCTGAAAAAAATCCACCTCCCACCAGGTAGTTGGCTGGTTTCCTAGAGCAATATTTTCACATCCGGAGCTTGGCTGTGGTCTCTTTGGCTAGAAGTCTGGGCATTTATCAGTGGCAGTGGCTAGATCAGCCTTGATGAAAAGAAGTTTGTGCTGCTAGGCCCAAGTGTGTAGCCTTGTTTCTGGCCACTGTGGCATTCAGGGGCTCATTGCACAAGCCCCGAGATGGCCAAGGAACAATGGGAGCTGATGTTCATATGAAGGGAACTCCTCTGTAGTAGAAGCTCTGTGGTGAGCATGAACATTACACTCAAATATCCTTACATGCTATGCCCACTCCCATAGGCCCTCCCAAATGCCTCATCTCCTAACTTCTTGACACATCTCTCAGTCTTGTTCCTCTCATGCCTGGACACCCAGAAAACCACTTACCACTGCCAGGAGTCGACGTGTAGCCATACTTAAGACCATCTCTGCTTCCATACAAATTAAGAATCACCATACTGCTCGTAGCTCTTCCCATAATGAGGAATTCTCTTCTTACTGTTCTACAGGGCTGGGGCTACAGTACAGAGGGGTCCATTTTCAGTTAGCACTGAAATATTGAGTGTATCCCTCAGCAAACTCCACACAGGCATCCTTATCCATTGTGGATACTTCTAGCACCATGTTAGGTCTTCTGACCTAAGTGGCAGCAAAGCCTGCCCCAGAGCCTAGAACTGCTGCAGAGCCTTCCCAAAACTGATGGGATTCTGAGACACCCAATAAAAGGGTTAGAGCAAAATTCCCAAATGCGTTCAATGCAACCTCCCAAATTGAAAGAGCCATACCAAATACAGTGCCTCCCAGTAACAGGAGATGTAAGAAGCAATAAATTGTTCTTTACGTTGGAGGGACTGTTCCTCACATGCCCTAGACCTTTGGGTCACTTCACTGATGCATTGGGTACCAGAAGTTGTTACCAACTCACCACCACAAACAGAGTTCTTCCCACTGTTTGGACAGTGAATAAAGCAGTTCCACCATAACATCTTGAGGTTCTGCTTCCTATGGTCACTTCTGGAACCAAGTATATTAGCCTAGATTTTCCCCAGAAGTCAGAGCTTGAGACCAGGGCTTGCATGCGGGGAATTTATTTTGGGAAATGATCATAGGGAACAAGAATGGAGAACTGGGAAGAGTGACCTAAGAAAGGAAGAAAAACTAACTCTTAAATTATTGAGCTTACCGCCACAGTAGGTAACTAGGGCTAATCCTGCTTAGGATACTATATTCATTTCCTGGGGGTGCTGTAATGAATCACCACAAACTTAGTGGCTTAAAACAATAAAAACTTTTTCTCCCACAGTTCTGGAGGCTAGACAGCTGAAATCAACGTGTGGGCAGGGCCACGCTCCCACTAAAGTATCTAGAAAGGAATCCTTCTCTGCCTCTTCCGGCTCCTGGTAGCTGTCAGCATTCCTTGGCTTGTGTCTGCATCTCTCTCTGCTCCATCTTCACTTCAGCTTCTCTTCTCTGTGTCTTGTCTTCTCCTCTTCTATCTCAAATTTCCTCCTGTCTCTCTCTTAAAAAATACTTGTCAACCTGCCTTCCAAGAAATGTGAAAAGAAGTTCTTTAGAGAGAAAAAAATATAGAGGTTAGAAACTTGGATTTACAAAGAAAAGAAGAGCATCAAAGAAGGAATGAATGAAGGTAAAATAAAAACTGAGTTTTTATTCTCAATTTATCTAATAGGTAACAGTTTGTTCAAAATAATATCAAGTATCAGCAATGTATTTGATTATGCATGGTTATGTGTAAGTAAAATGGGTGACAACAATTGCTGCAAGGGATGAGTGGGAGGAATTCAAATTATTTTATTATAAGACACTCACACTACCTGTGAAGTGGTATAGTGTTATTTGAAAGTGGGCTTCAATTAGTTGTAAATAATGCATATTGCAAACTTTGGGCAGCCACTAAAAAATGTTTTAAAAAATAAGTATAACTGATATGCTAAGAAAGCAGAGAAAATAGAATCATATAAAATGTTCAATTACAACCAAAAGCAGGAAAAGAATGGAAGAAAAAAGTAGGAACAAAAAACAAGGGCAACAAATAGAAAACAGTAACAAATATGGGTAGATATTAATCCAAATATATCAACAACCACTTTGAACATCAATGGTCTAAATGCACAAATTAAGACAGAGATTGTAAGAGAAGGCCAGGCACAGTAGCTCATGCCTGTAATCCCAGCACTTTGGGAGGCCAAGACAGGTGGATTGCTTGAGCCTAGGAGTTTAAGACCAGCCTGGGCAGCATATGGAGACCCCATCTCTACAAAATTTTTAAAGTAGGTGGGCACAGTGGCACATCTCTGTAGTCACAGCTACTCAGGAGGCTGAAGTAGAAGGATCACCTGAGCCTGAAATGGTGAGGCTTCAGTGAGCCATGATCACACCACTGCACTCCAGCCTGGGTGACAGAGTGAGGTCCTGTCTCAAAAAAAAAAAAAAAATAGAGAGAGAGAGATTGTCAGAGTAGATGAGAAAATAAGGCCCTACTATATATTTTCTACAAAAAACTCATTTTAAATGTAAAGCTACTGTATTTGTCCATTCTCACACTGCTATAAAGAACTACCTGAGACTGAGTAGTTTATGAAGAAAAGAGATTTAGTTGACTCACAGTTCCACAGGCTGTACGGGGGGCATAACTGACAAGGCCTCAGGAAATCTACAGTCATGGCAGAAGGGGAAGCAAGCACACGTTACCATGGTGGAGCAGGAGAGAGAGTGAGGGAAGGGGGAAGTGCTACATACTTTCAAACAACCAGTTCTCACGAGAGGTCACTATCACAAGAACAGCAAGGGGGAAATCTACCCCGATGATCCAATCACTTCCTACCAGGTCCCTACCTCAACATTGGGGATTATAATTCAACATGAAATTTGGGTGGGGCCACAGAGCCAAACTACATCATTCTACCTTTGGCCCCTCCCAAATCTTGTGTCCTTCTCACATTTCAAACATAATCATGCCTTTTCAACAGTCCCCCAGAGTCTTAACTCATTCCTGCATTAACTCCAAAGTTCAAGTCCAAAGTCTCATTTGAGACAAGGCAAGTCCCTTCTGCCTATGAGCCTGTAAAGTCAAAAACAAATTAGTTACTTCTAAGATACAATGAGAGTAGACGTATTGGGTAAATACAGGATGCACGCACAGGTAAATACAGGATGCAGGCACTGGTAAATACTCCCTTTCCAAAAGAGAGAAATCCACCTAAACAAAGGGTCTACAGGCCCCATGCAAATCTGAAACCCAGCAAGGCAGTCATTAAATCTTAAAGCTGCAAAATACTCTCCTTTGACTCCATGTCTCACATCCAAGCCACACTGATGCAAGGGATGGGCTCCCAAGGACTTGGGCAGCTCTGTGTCTGTGGCTCTGCAAGGTACAGCCCCCACACCTTCTTTCACAGGCTGGTGTTGAGTGCCTGAGGCTTTTCCAGGTGCATGGTGCAAGCTGTCAGTTGATCCACTCCTCTGGAGCCTGGAGGATGGTGGCCCTCTTCTCACAGCTCTATTAGGCAGTGTCCCAGTGAGTACTCTGTGTGGGGGCTCCAACCCTACATTTTCCCTCTGCACTGCCCTAGTAGAGGTTCTCCATAAGGGCTCTACCCCTGCAGAAGACTTCTGCCTGGATATTCGGGTGTTTCCACACATTCTTTGAAATCTAGGTGGAGTCTCCCAAACCTCAACTCTTGCCTTCTGTGTACCTGCAGGCCCAATACCATGTGGAAGTCACTGAGGATTGGGACTTACACCCTCTGAAGTAGCAGCCCAAGCTGTACCTTGGCCACTTTTAGCCACAGCTGGAGCTGGAGCAGCTGGGACACAGGGTGCTATGTCCTGAGGCTGCACAGAGCAGTGGGGCCTTCAGCCTGGCCCACAAAACCATTTTTCCTTCCTGGGCCTCCAAGCCTGTGATGGGAGGAGCTGCTGTGAAGGTCTCTGAAATGCCCTGAAGGCATTTTCACCACTATCTTGGCTATTAACATTTGGCTCTCCTTTACTCATGCAAGTTTTTTCAGACTTGAATTCCTTCCCAGAAAATGGGTTTTTCTTTTCTACCACATGGTCAGCTGCAAATTTTCCAAACTTTTACTCTCTACTTCCCTTGTAAATATAAGTTCTAGTTTCAGTTCATTTCTTTGCTTATGCAAATGAGAATAGGCTTTTAGAAGCAGCCAGACCACATCCTGAATGCTTTGCTGCTTAGAAATTTTTTCTGCCAGATACCCTAACTCACCTCTCTCAAGTTCGAAGTTCCACAGATCTCTAGAGCAGAGTCACAATACTCCCAGTCTCTTTGCTAAAGCATAGCAAGAGTGACCTTTACTCCAGTTCCCAATAAGTTCCTCATCTCCATCTGAGACAACCTCAGCCTGAACTTCATTGTCCATATCACTATCAGCATTTTGGTCACAACCATTCAACAAGTCTCTAGGAAGTTCCAAACCTTCCCTCATCTTTCTGACTTCTTCTGAGCCCTCTAAACTGTTTCAACCTCTGCCCATCACCCAGTTCCAAAGTCACTTCCACATTTTCAAGTATCTTTATAGCAATGGCCCACTTCTCTGGTACAAATTTCTGTATTAGTCTGTTCTCACATTGCTATAAATAACTACCTGAGACTGAGTAGTTTATGAAGAAAAGAGGTTAACTAACTCACAGTTCCACAGGCTGAACAGGACGCATGGCTGGGAGGCCTCAGGAAACACAATCATGGCAGAAGGGGAAGGGGAAGCAAACACATCTTACCATGGTGAAGCAGGAGAGACAGTGCAGGAAGGGGGAAGTGCTACATACTTTCAAACAACTAGATCTCATGAGAACTCACTCACTATCATGAGAATAGCAAGGGGGAAATCTGCCCCTAGATCCAATCACCTCCCACCAGGTCCCTCCCCCAACATTGGGGATTGAAATTCAACATGAGATTTGGGTGGGGACACAGAGCCAAACCATATCAGCTACATATAGATTAAAACAAATGGATGGAGAAAGATACACCATGCTAACATCAACCAAAGTAAGCAGAAAAGCATTAGTAGCTATATTAATTTCAGACAAAGTAGTCTTCAAAGCAAGGAAAGTTATCAGAGATGAAGAGAGGCACTACATAGGATAAAGGGATCAGTTCTCCAAGTGGACATAACAATCCTTAATATGTATGTACCTAACAACAAAGCATAAAAACACATGAACTGAAAACGGATCCACTACAAGGAGAAATAAATGAATCCATTATTATAGGTGGAGATTTCAACACCCCTCTATCAGAAATGGATCAATCTAGCAGGCAGAAAATTGGGAAAAACATAGTTGAACTCAACAACATTATCACTCAACAACATTATCACTCAACTGAATATAATCAACATCTACAGACATTTCATCCAACAACAGTGAAATACACATTTTTCTCAAGTTCATATGAAACATCCACCAAAATAGACAACATCCTGGATCATAAAATGTACTTCAACAGATTTAAAAGAATAGAAATCACGCAATGTCTGCTCTCAGAAAACAATGGAATTAAACTAAAAATTAACAACACAAAGAACAATCACAAACTACATGGAGATTAAACAAGACACTTCTAAATAACACATGGGTCAAGAAGTCAATCTCAAGAGAAATTTTAAAATATTTATAACAAATTCAAAATGAATACACAACAAAATGTGTGGGATGCAATAAAAGCAGTGTTTACAGAGAAATTTGTAGCATTGAATACAGATATTACAACAGAAAAAGATATCTAAAATCAATAATGTCATCTTTTACTAGGAAACTAGAAAAAGAAGAACATATTAAATCAAAAGTAGTCAGAAGAAAAGCAATGACAGAAATTAGAGCAAAAATCAATGAAGTGAAAAACAGAAAATCAGCAGAGAAAATCTATGAAGCAAAAACTTGGTTCTTTCAAAAGACAGATAAAATTAGTAAGTCTCTAGCCAGGCTAACTAAGAAAAAAGAGAGGACACAAATTATTCATATCAGAAATGAAATAAAAGACATTGTTACAGATTCCATGGACATTAAAAGACAATGAAAAACACTATGAATAACTGTATGCCCACAGATTTGATAACCAGATGAAACAGACTAATTCCTTGAAAGATGCAATCTGCCAAGACTCACAGAAGCAGAAACAGAATAGGCCCATATCTATTAAAGAAATTCAATCAATAATTAATAACCTTCCAATACAGAAAGCATAAGACCAGAGAGGTTCACTAGTGAATTCTATCAAATGCCTAAGGAAGAAATTATAGCAATTCTCTTCAATCTCTTTCAGCAGATAGAAGTAGAGGGAATCCTTGCTAACTCATTCTATGAGGCCAGCATCCGCCTAATACCAAAACCAGACAAAAACATTACAAAAAAAGAAAATCACAGGTATTTCTCATCAACATAGACGGAAAATCCTCAACAAAATATTACTAGATGAAATCCAACAATATATAAAAAAATTATACATCATGACAAGTAGAATTTATCCTGGGTGTGCAAAGCAGTTTTAACATTTGAAAATCATTTGATATAATATATGACATCAACAAGGTAAAGAAGGAAAAAAACGAGGAACAGCTCCAGTCTACAGATCCCAGCATGAGCAATGCAGAAGACAGGTGATTTCTGCATTTCCAACTGAGATACTGGGTTTATCTCACTGGGGAGTGCCAGACAGAGGGTGCAGGACAGTGCATGCAGTGCACCGTGCATGAGCCAAAGCAGGGCAAGGCATCGCCTCACCCAGGAAGCGCAAGGGGTCAGGGAATTCCCTTTCCTAGTCAAAGAAAGGAGTGACAGACAGCACCTGGAAAATCGGGTCACTCCCACCCTAATACTGCGCTTTTCCAATGGGCTTAACAAAAGGCACACCAGGAGATTATATCCCACACCTGGCTCGGAAGGTCCTACGCCCACGGAGCCTTGCTCATTGCTAGCACAGCAGCCTGAGATCAAACTGCAAGGCGACACTGAGGCTGGGGGAGGGGAGCTCACCATTGCCGAGGCTTGAGTAGCTAAACAAAGTGGCCAGGAAGCTCGAACTGGGTGGAGCCCACCGCAGCTCGAGGAGGCCTGCCTGCCTCTGTAGGCTCCACCTCTGGGGGCAGGGCATAGCCAAACAAAAGGCAGCAGTAACCTCTGCAGACTTAAATGTCCCTGTCTGACAGCTTTGAAGAGAGTAGTGGTTCTCCCAGCATGCAGCTTGAGAACTGAGAAGGGGCAGACTGCCTCCTCAAGTGGGTCCCTGACCCCCGAGTAGCCTAACTGGGAGGCAACCCCCAGTAGGGGCAGACTGACACCTCCCACAGCCTGGAACTCCTCTGAGACAAAACTTCCAGAGGAACGATCAGGCAGCAGCATTTGTGGTTTATCAAAATCCGCTGTTCTGCAGCCACCACTGCTGATACTCAGGCAAACAGGGTGTGGAGTGGACCTCCAGCAAACTCCAGCAGACCTGAAGCTGAGGGTCCTGACTGTTAGAAGGAAAACTAACAAACAGAAAGGACATCCACACCAAAAACCCATCTGTACGTCACCATCATCAAAGACCAAAGGTAGATAAAACCACAAAGTTGGGGAAAAAACAGAGCAGAAAAACCTGAAACTCTAAAAATCAGAGTGCCTCTCCTCCTCCAAAGGAACACAGCTCCTCATCAGCAATGGAACAGAGCTGGACGGAGAATGACTTTGATGAGTTGAGAGAGGAAGCCTTCAGAAGATCAAACTGCTCCAAGCTAAAGGAGGAAGTTCAAACCCATGGCAAAGAAGTTAAAAACCTTGAAAAAAAATTAGACGAATGGCTAACTAGAATAACCAATGCAGAGAAGTCCTTAAAGGAGCTGATGGAGCTGAAAACCACGGCACGAGAACTACGTGACGAATACACAAGCCTCAGTAGCTGATGCTATCAACTGGAAGAAAGGGTATCAGCGATGGAAGACAAAATGAATGAAATGAAGTGAGAAGAGAAGCTTAGAGAAAAAGAATAAAAAGACATGAACAAAGCCTCCAAGAAATATGGGTCTATGTGAAAAGACCAAATCTACATCTGATTGGTGTACATGAAAGTGATGGGGAGAATGGAACCAAGTTGGAAAACACTCTGCAGGATATTATCCAGAACTCCCCCAATCTAGCAAGGCAGGCCAACATTCAAATTCAGGAAATACAGAGAATGTCACAAAGATACTCCTCAAGAAGAATGCCACAAAGATCTAAAATTGACACCCTAACATCATAATTGTCAGATTCACCAAAGTTGAAATGAAGGAAAAAATGTTAAGGGCAGCCAGAGAGAAAGGTTGGGTTACCCACAAAGGGAAGCCCATCAGACTAACAGCTGATCTCTCGGCAGAAACTCTACAAGCCAGAAGAAAGTGGGGGCCAATATTCAACATTCTTAAAGAAAAGAATTTTCAACCCAGAATTTCATATCCAGCCAAACTAAGCTTCATAAGTGAAGGAGAAATAAAATACTTTACAGACAAGCAAATGCTGAGAGATTTTGTCACCACCAGCCTGCCCTAAAAGAGCTCCTGAAGGAAGCACTAAACATGGAAAGGAAAAACCGGTACCAGCCACTGCAAAAATGTGCCAAATTGTAAAGACCATCAAGGCTAGGAAGAAACTGCATCAACTAATGAGTAAAATAACTAGCTAACATCATAATGACAGGATCAAATTCACACATAACAATATTAACCTTAAACGTAAATGGGCTAAATGCTCCAATTAAAAGACACAGACTGGCAAATTGGATAAAGAGTCAAGACCCATCAGTGTGCTGTATTCAGGAAACCCATCTCACATGCAGAGACACACATAGGCTCAAAATAAAGGGATGGAGGAAGATCTACCAAGCAAATGGAAAAAAAAAGGCAGGGGTTGCAATCCTAGTCTTGGATGAAACAGACTTTAAACCAGCAAAGATCAAAAGAGACAAAGAAGGCCATTACATAATGGTAAAGGGATCAATTCAACAAGAAGAGCTAACTATCCTAAATATATATGCACCCAATACAGGAGCACCCATATTCATAAAGCAAGTCCTTGGTGACCTACAAAGAGACTTAAACTCCCACACAATAATAGTAGGAGACTTTCACACCCCACTGTCAACATTAGACAGATCAATGAGACAGAAAGTTAACAAGGATATCCAGGAATTGAACTCAGCTCGGCACCAAGTGGACCTAATAGACATTTACAGAACTCTCCACCCCAAATCAACAGAATATACATTCTTCTCAGCACCACACCACACCTATTCCAAAATTGACCACATAGTTGGAAGTAAAGCACTCTCCAGCAAATGTAAAAGAACAGAAATTATAACAAACTGTCTCTCAGACCACAGTGCAATCAAACTAGAACTCAGGATTAAGAAACTCACTCAAAACTACTCAACTACATGGAAACTGAACAACTTGCTCCTGAATGACTACTGGATACATAATGAAATGAAGGCAGAAATGAAGATGTTCTTTGAAACCAATTAGAACAAAGACACAACATACCAGAATCTCTGGAACACATTCAAAGCAGTGTGTAGAGGGAAATTTATAGCACTAAATGCCCACAAGAGAAAGCAGGAAAGATCTAAAATTGACACACTAACATCACAATTAAATGAACTAGAGAAGCAAGAGTAAACATTCAAAAGCTAGCATAAGGCAAGAAATAACTAAGATCAGAGCAGAACTGAAGGAAATAGAGACAGAAAAAACCCTTCAAAAAAATCAATGAATCCAGGAGCTGGTTTTTTGAAAAGATCAACAAAATTGATAGACCGCTAGCAAGACTAATAAAGAAGAAAAGAGAGAAGAATCAAATAGACACAATAAAAAATGACAGAGGGGATATCACCACTGATCCCACAGAAATACAAACTACCATCAGAGAATACTATAACACCTCTATGCAAATAAACTAGAAAATCAAGACGAAATGGATAAATTCCTCGACACATACACCCTCCCAAGACTAAACCAGGAAGAAGTTGAATCTCTGAATAGACCAATAACAGGCTCTGAAATTGAGGCAATAATTAATAGCTTACCAACCAAAAAAAGTCCAGGACCAGATGGATTCACAGCCGAATTCTACCAGAGGTACAAGGAGGAGCTGATACCACTCCTTCTGAAACTATTCCAATCAATAGAAAAAGAGGAAACCCTCCCTAACTCATTTTATGAGGCCAGCATCATCCTGATACCAAAGCCTGGCAGAGACACAACAAAAAAAGAGACCAATATCCCTGATGAACATTGATGCAAAAATCCTCAAGAAAATACTGACAAACAGAATCCAGCAGCACATCAAAAAGCTTATCCACCATGATCAAGGGGGCTTCATCCCTGGGATGCAAGGCTGGTTCAACATATGAAAATCAATAAACGTAA
This sequence comes from Pongo pygmaeus, assembly GCF_028885625.2. NCBI lineage: Eukaryota > Metazoa > Chordata > Mammalia > Primates > Hominidae > Pongo > Pongo pygmaeus. Next base: position 33,320,878 of record NC_072384.2, on the reverse strand, counting down.
TCCAGCATATAAACAGAACCAAAGACAAAAACCACATGATTATCTCAATAGATGCAGAAAATGCCTTTGACAAAATTCAAAAACCTTCATGCTAAAAACTCTCAATGAATTAGGTATTGATGGGAAGTATCTCAAAATAATAAGAGCTATCTATGACAAACCCACAGCCAATATCATCCTGAATGGACAAAAACTGGAAGCATTCCCTTTGAAAACTGGCAGAAGACAGGGATGCCCTCTCTCACCACTCCTGTTCAACATAGTGTTGCAAGTTCTGGTCACGGCAATCAGGCAGGAGAAGGAAATAAAGTGTATTCAATTAGGAAAAGAGGAAGTCAAATTGTCCCTGTTTGCAGATGACATGATTGTATATCTAGAAAACACCATCGTCTCAGCCCAAAATCTCCTTAAGCTGATAAGCAACTTCAGCAAAGTCTTAGGATACAAAATCAATATACAAAAACCACAAGCATTCTTATACACCAATAACAGACAAACAGAGAGCCAAATCATGAGGGAACTACCATTCACAACTGCTTCAAAGAGAATCAAATACCTAGGAATCCAACTTACAAGGGAAGTGAAGGACCTCTTCAAGGAGAACTACAAACCACTGCTCAAGGAAATAAAAGAGGATACAAACAAATGGAAGAACATTCCATGCTCATGGGTAGGAAGAATCAATATCATGAAAATGGCCATACTGCCCAAGGTAATTTATAGATTCAATGCCATCCCCATCAAGCTACAAATGACTTTCTTCACAGAATTGGAAAAAACTACTTTAAAGTTCACATGGAATGAAAAAAGAGCCCGCACTGCCAAGTCAATCCTAAGCCAAAAGAACAAAGCTGGAGGCATCACGCTACCTGACTTCAAACTATACTACAAAGCTACAATAACCAAAACAGCATGGTACTGGTACCAAAACAGAGATATAGACCAATGGAACAGAACAGAGCCCTCAGAAATAATGCCACATATCTACAACTATCTGATATTTGACAAACCTGACAAAAGCAAGCAATGGGGAAATGATTCCCTATTTAATAAAGGGTGCTGGGAAAACTGGCTAGCCATATGTAGAAAGCTGAAACTGAATCCCTTCCCTACACCTTGTACAAAAATTAATTCAAGATGGATTAAAGACTTACATGTTAGACCTAAAACCATAAAAACCCTAGAAGAAAACCTAGGCAATACCATTCAGAACATAGCCATGGGCAAGAACTTCATGTCTAAAACACCAAAAGCAATGGCAACAAAAGCCAAAATTGACAAATGGGATCTAATTAAACTAAAGAGCTTCTGCACAGCAAAAGAAACTACCATCAGAGTGAACAGGCAATCTACATACTGGGAGAAAATTTTTGAAACCTACTCATCTGGCAAAGGGCTAATATCCGGAATCTACAATGAACTCAGACAAATTTACAAGAAAAAACAAACAACTCCATCAAAAAGTGGGCAAAGGATATGAACAGACACTTCTCAAAAGAAGACATTCATGCAGCCAAAAGACATATGAAAAAATGCTCATCATCACTGGCCATCAGAGAAATGCAAATCAAAACCACAATGAGATACCATCTCACACCAGTTAGAATGGCAATCATTAAAAAATCAGGAAACAACAGGTGCTGGAGAGGATGTGGAGAAATAGGAACACTTTTACACTGTTGGTGGGACTGTAAACTAGTTCAACCCTTGTGGAAGTCAGTGTGGCGATTCCTCAGGGATCTAGAACTAGAAATTCCATTTGACCCAGCCATCCCATTACTTGGTATATACCCAAAGGACTATAAATCATGCTGCTATAAAGACACGTGCACATGTATGTTTATTGCAGCATTATTCACAATAGGAAAGACTTGGAACCAACCCAAATGTCCAACAATGATAGACTGAATTAAGAAAATATGGCACATATACACCATGGAATACTATGCAGCCATAAAAAATGATGAGTTCATGTCCTTTGTAGGGACATGGATGAAGCTGGAAACCATCATTCTCAGCAAACTATCGCAAGGACAAAAAACCAAACACCGCATGTTCTCACTCATAGGTGGGAATTGAACAATGAGAACACATGGACACAGGAAGGGGAACATCACACACTGGGGATTGTTGTGGGTGGGGGGAGTGGGGAGGGATAGCATTAGGAGATATACCTAATGCTAAATGATGAGTTAACGGGTGCAGCACAGCAACATGGCACATGTATACATATGTAACAAACCTGAACTTTGTGCGCATGTACCCTAAAACTTAAAGTATAATAATAATAAAATAAAATAAATTTAAAAAAAGGAGGAAAAAACATGATTATATCAATAGATGCAAATAAAGAATTTGACATATCCAACACCCCTTCATGATTTAAAAAAAAAACTCAATAAACTAGGAATAGAGGAAATTTCTCAACTTGATAAAGAATATCTGCATAAAACCAACTGCTAAAATCCTACTTAATGGTGAGGAACTGTAAGCTTTCCCAATAAGATCAAGAACAAGCCAAGCATGTCTCCCCTTACCATTCCTTTCAGCATTGTACTGGAAGTCTTAACTAATGCAATCAGAGAAGAAAAGGAAATAAGATGTTTACTGATGGAGAAGGAAGAAATAAAACTTTCACAGACGATATGATTCTCTGTAAAGAAAATCTGATAGAATTGACAAACATCTGGAACTAATGGGTAATTATAGCAAGGTTGCAAGATACAAGGTTAATATACAAAAGTCCATTTTTTTTGTATATACCAGCAATTAACAAGTAAAATTTGAAATTAAAAGCACAATGGCATTTATATTAATAGTGCAAAAAGTGAAATACTTAGGTATAAATCTAACAAAGCATATGCAAGACCTATATGAGGAAAACCACAGAAATCAAAGAACTAAATAAATGGAAAGATGTTCCATACTCATACATAGGAAGACTCAATATTGTCAAGATGTCAATTTTTCTCAGCTTGGTCTATATATTCAATGCAATGCCTATCAAAATCCCAATAAATTGTTTTGTGAATATCAACAGATCTAAAGTTTATATATAGAAGCAAAAGATCCAGAATTTCCAACACAATATTAAAGGAGAAGAACAAAGTTAGAGGACTGATGCTGTACACTTCAAAAGTTATGATAAAGCTGTAGTAATCAAGACAGTTTGGCATTGGAGAAAGGATAGACAAATAGATCAATGAAACAGAATAGGGAGCCCGGAAATAGACTCACATAAAAATAGTCAACTGATCTTTGACCAAGGAACAAGGGAAATATGATAAGAAAAGATGATGCCAGGCACAGTGGCTCATGCCTATAATCCCAACATTTTGGGAGGCTAGAGTAGAAGGATCACTTAAGCCCAGGAGTTTGAGACTAGGCTGGGTAACACAGGGAAAACTCCTCTCTACAAAAAATTAGCCAGGTGTGGTGGTGTGCACCTGTGGTCCCAGCTACTTAGGAGGCTGAGATGGGAGGATCGCTTGAGCCTGGGAGGTCAAGGCTGCAGTGAGTTATGACTGTGCCACTGCACTCCAGCCTGGGCAACAGAGTGAGACCCTGCCTCAAAAATAAAATAAAATAAATTAATTAAATAAAAGATAATATTTTTAACAAATAGTGTTGGAGCAACTGGACATCTACATGCAAAAAATAATGAACCTAGGCACAGATTTTAGACTCTTCACAAAAATTTACCCAAAATGGATCACAGACCTAACTGTATAACTATATGTAAAAACTATAAAACTCCTGAAAGATAGCATAGGAAAAAATCAAGATGACCTTAGGTTTGGCAGTGACATGTTAGATATGATATCAAAGTCATGATTCATGTTAGAAATAATTGATAAGTTAGACTTCCCTGAAATCACAAACTTCTGTTCTTTGAAAGACACTGTCAAGAGAATGAAAAGACAGGTCATAAACGGGGAGAAATATTTGCAAAAGACATATCTAATAAATAACTCTTATCCACAATGTACAGAAACTCTGAAATCTCAGCAATAAGAAAACAAACAACCAGACTAAAAAATGGGTCAAAGACCTTAATAGGCACCTCACCAAAGAAGATATATGTAGATGGCAAATAGACATATGCAAAGATATCACACATCATGTGTCATCAGGGAATTGCCAACTAAAACAACAATGAGATGCCACTACTAGATGTGCAGTAGTGTCTAGCAGGTGTAGACACCACCATACCTACCAGAATGGCTAAAATCCAGAACACCAACAATAGCAAATGCTGGCAAGGATATGGAGCAACAGGAATTCTTATTCATTGCTGGTGGAAATACAAAATGGTATAGTCACTTTGGAATTCAGTTTGGCACCCAAAACTAAATATACTCTTATCATATGAGCCAGTAATTATGCTGCTTGGTATTAACCCAGAGAAGTTGAAAACTTATGTCCACACAAAAACCTGATCACAGATGCTTACAACAGCTTTATTCATAATTTCTAAAACTTAGAAGCATCCAGGATGTCCTTCTGTAGGCGAATGAATACATAAACTCTAGTACATCTGGGCAATGGACTATCACTCAGCACTGAAAAGAAATGAGCTATCAAGCCATGAAAAGACATGGGGAAAACTTAAATGCATGTTATTAAGGGAAAGAAGCCAATCTGAAAAGGCTACGTACCATAGGATTCCAACTATATGATGTTCTGGAAAAGGCAAAGCAATGGACCCAGTAAAAAGATCAGGGGAGGGAGGAATGAATAGGCACAGCACAGAAACTTGTTAGGACAGTGAAACCACACTGTGTGATATATTATAGTGGATACATCTCATTATACATTTGTAAAAATTCACAGAATATGTAAGGTTCACCAAGAGTGAACCTTAATGAAAACTCTGGACTTGGGGTGAGAATGATGTATCAATGTAGGTTCACCAGTTTTTCCAAAGTACCACTCTGGTGGGAGTGTGTTGATAATGGGGGAGACTGTGCATGTGTGAGGGTAGGGGGTATATTGGATATCTCTGTACTTTCCTCTCAATTTTACTGTGACCCTAAAACTGCTCCAAAAAAATAGCCTTGAAAAAAGACACTTGTCATTGGATTTAGAACCCACCTGGATAATCCAGGATAATCTCATCTCAAAATCCTGAATTTAATCACATCTGCAAAGACTCTTTTTCCAAAAGTAATAACATTTGTATGTTCTAGAGATTTAACACATATCCCTCTGGGGAGCCTTTTTTTGTCCTAGCACAGACACTTGAGGAGTTTTATGGAGCACACCTCAAAATTGCCCACTTGAGGGAAGGAACAGGCAAGAGTTAATCCACCAGTTCCCAAGCCCCATTGTTCAATGCTTGCCACAAGGGTGTTTCCCACCTTGAGCTCCCAGGTTGGTATGCATGTGTGAATGCCTGTGGGACCCAGCAGGCATCCACACAGTGGCATCAGAAATCCTAAGTGAAAGTCGGCAGTGCAGCTGAGAGGTGGTACTGTCAACTTACCTCCCTGAAGCTGGTAGCTGCAGCAAAGCTTGGCTGGCATAAGAGGAAGACTGAAGCACAGGCAACAACAGAAAAAATAGAAACATTTGCCTTAGCCCATTCTCGCATTGGTATAAGGAACTACCTGAGACTGGGTAATTTATGAAGACAAGAGGTTTAATTGACTCACATTTCTGCAGGCTGTACAGGAAGCATGGTTGGGGAGGCCTCAGGAAACTTACCATCTTGGGAGAAGGCAAAGGGGAAGCAGGCACATATTCACACGGTGAAGCAGGAGATAGCAAGCTAAGGGGGAAGTGCCACATACTTTTAAACAACCAGATCTTAGGAGAACTCTATCACAAGACAGCGCTAGGGTGCTAATGGTGCTAAACCATTACAAACCACCCCCATGATCCAATCACCTCCCACCAGGCCCCACCTCCAACACTGGGGATTACAATTCAACATGAAATTTGGGTGGGGACACAGAGCCAAACAATACCAACATTAGAGTACATCAAAATGTAAAACCTCTGTTCATCAAGGGACACAATCAACAGATGAAGAGACATCCTACAGAATGAAAAAATATATTTTCAAATCACATATCTGATAAGTGGTTAATATCCAGAATACTATATAAAGAATATGATTAGTTTGCTAAGGTTGCCATGATAAAGAACCACAGTGACTTAAATAACAGAAATGTATTTTCTCCCAATGCTGGAGGCTAGAAGTCTGAGATTAAGGTGCTGGCAGGATTGATTTCATTAGAGGTCTCTCTCCTTGCCTCATCGATGGCCACCTTCTCCCTAGATCTTCACATAGTCTTCCTTCTGTGTCAGTCTATGTGCTAGTATCTTCTTCTTATAAAGACACCAGTGCCCACCGTAATGGCCTCGTTTTAATTTAATTACCTCTTTAAACTTCCTATCTACAAATGTAGTCACATACTGAGGTACGGGGGGTCAGGACTTCAACATATGAATTTGGGGGAAACACAATTTAACCCATAACAGAAGTCCTGCAACTCACCACCAACAAAGCACACAAACACAGAGATAGGCACACATGTACACACACCCATGAATAAAAAATGGGCAAAGGAATTGAATAGACATTTCTCCAAAAAAACCTATACAAATGGCCAAGAAACATGTGAAAAGATGCTCAACCTCACTAATCGTCAGGGAAATGCAAGTTCAAATCACAATAAAATATCACCTCACAACCACTAGTAGAACTACTATTAAAAAAAAAAAAAAAAAAACAAACCCAGAAAATAACCAAGTATCGTCAAGGATGTGGAGAAATTGGAACACTTGTGCATTTTTGTGGGGAATGTAAAATGGTACAGCTGCTATGGAAAATGGTATGGCAGTTCCTCAAAAAATGAAAAATAGAATTATGATATTATTCAGCAATTCCACTTCTGGGCATAGACCCAAAAGAATTGAAAGCAAGGACAAAAAGAGATATTTGGCTGGGAGTGGTGGCTCATACTTGTAATCCCAGCACTTTGGGAGGCCGAGATGGGCAGATCACGAGGTCAGGAGATCGAGACCATCCTGGCTAACAGGGTGAAACCCCATCTCCACTAAAAATACAAAAAATTAGCCAGATTTGGTGGCGGGTGCCTGTAGTCCCAGCTACTTGGGAGGCTGAGGCAGGAGAATGGCGTGAATCCGGGAGGCGGAGCTTGCAGTGAGCTGAGATTGCACCACTGCACTCCAGCCTGGGCAACAGGGCGAGACTCCATCTCAAAAAAAAAAAGGGATATTTGTACACCCATGTTCATAGCAGCATTCTTTACAATATCCAAAAAGTGAAAGCAATTCAAGTACCACTGATGGATGAATAGATAAAATGTGATATAGACATACAATGGAATGTCATTCAGCCTTAAAAGGAAGGAAATTCTGACCATGGTACAACATGGATGAAACTTGAGGACATGACGCTAAGTGAAAGAAGCCAGTCACAGAAAAACTAATACAATACTGTATGATTCCACTCATATGAGGTAGCTGGGGTAGGCAAATTCATAGAGACAGAAAATAGAGTAGTGGTTGATGGGGGTTGGGAGTAAGGAGAATGAGGAGTTGGTGTTTAGTAGAGCTATCGTAATTGTCTTTCAGTTTGAGAAGATGAAAAAAGTTCTGGAGATAGATAGTGGTGGTGGTTGCACAACAAGATACTAATACCACTGAACTATATACTGAAAAATGATTCAGAAGGTAAATTTCACATTATGTGTATGCTGCCATAATTTTTAAAAATTAACCAATTTTTAAAGTTAACTGAATAAATATGAGGCATATTAACAACAACAACAATAAAAAAAGAAAAGTTTAAATATTTAAAGAGTTTTCTTCTGAGCCAATATGAGTGACTATGGCCCAGGAACAGTCTTAAGAGGTTCTGAGAAGGCGTCCCCGAGGCGACCGGGTTACAGCTTGGTTTTATACATTTTAGGGAGACAGAAATTACAGGAAAGACATAAATCAATACACATAAGGTATATATTGGTTCAGCCTGAAAGGGCAGGACATCCCAAAGGAGGCAGAGCAGGAGAGGTGGATTCAAAGATTTTCTGTTTGGCAATTGGTTGAAAGGCAGCTTTGCAGGACCATTTAAAAATATGTCAAAGAAATATATTTTGGGGTAAAATATTTCGATTTTCTTCAAGATATCCTATCTGTCATGTGATGCTATACCAGAGTCAGGTTGAAATTTGGGATCCTGTTGTGATAAAGAGTCTGTTTTGTCAGTCCTATGACCTCATATTTTAATGTTAATGCTGGTCAGTTGTGCCTAAGCTCCAAAAGGGAAGGGATATAACAAGGCTTGTGCAACCTCCCTTCCCATCGTAGCTGGGAATTTAGTTTTTCAGGCTTCTCTTGGCCCAAAGGGGGTCCATTTAGTTGGTTTGGCTTAGCATTTTGTTTTTGGTTTATAGGCAGGACCCAAAATGGTGTGTGATACCATTTTAATAACCTATATTATGTCCTTCCCTTCTATTACTTTATACTAACAAAATCATATAAAGACCATATGATGCTTGAGGCCAGGAGTTCAAGACCAGACTGGGCAACATAGAGAGACCCCATCTCTACTAAAAATGAAAAAAATAGCTGGGCATGTTGCTACATGCTTATAGTCCAAGGTACTCAGGAGGCTGAGGCCAGAGGAACACCTGAATCCAAGAGTTTGAGGCTGCAGTGAGCTATGATTGTAACCAGTGCATTCCAGCCTGGGCAACAGAGCAAGACCCTGTCTCTAAAAAAAAAAAAAAAAAAAAAAAAAAGGGTATGAAACAATCCCTTACACATACACATATATTAAAATATATTAAAATATATTGTTGTATAAAAGGGAATTACATTTCTAAGCATTTCTATGTCTTTATTTTGCAACCCAAATCCCTCCAAGTAATCTGAAATAAATCTAATTCATTCTTTGCAATGTCTGCATTTTATTCCACAGTACGGATATAACACCATTTATTCATACAATATCTTCTCTTGGTTGAAAATCAGTTTATTTCCAGTCTTTAAATGCTAAAACTGAACACACATTATTATGCATATTTCTGATGGCTTTGTGTTAAACTCTGTAGAGAGAGGAGCTCAAGGCTGAAAATCATAATGATTTTGTGAGTCCAGATTCAAGCAGTGATGCTTTGGGCCTTGATGATAAGATGCAAGAACTCACCATAAAATACCATGCCTCCTTGTCCTCTGAGGCCACAGGCAGCTAAAGGTTGAAGGGATGCTATGCCACACAGAGGGCATTATCTCAGAAGGCACCAGCAGCAGAAGCAGGATGTGAGCAGACATGTCCCTGAGCACAGATAAGGCCCCTCTGGAGACTCCCAGAAATCACTGGGGGAGATTCTGCCCAGGCTTGGAGTCTCCACAATTGTTCCACCATGATTTGTGCCATCAGGTTGTTGCAGCTTGGGGACATCTGGGCTGAACAGGGAAGCTTCCCATGTTCAAGGTAATGATAATGCATAATGATGATGCACATCTTTGCTCTGATGAATTCAAGGGATTCATTACTACAAAAATCATCATGGGGTTCTACATTTTGAAGGGCAAGCTACAGAATTGCATAAGCAGCTTTATTTCTCTTCAACATTAAGAGTAAAATAAATCTGGCAGGAGAGGACACTGGGGATATAAATGGCAAGTGTCAGAATGATAAAAGATTCCATAAAGCATGTGGTATGAATAAGAGGGAGAGCAAAGAATTTGGAAACTTTATTCATTTCCCCTCCCTCTCGCTGAATCTTAATTCTCCACTTTATTACCAGTCATTTAACATTAAATTCCCTATGAGGGACTTCCAATGAAGGAACTCTGTCCATATAATCCTGCCCAGGGACCCACTCCACCCAAGTACATCAATTGTCTGGGTTTATTCTTAAGCTCACAATATAGTTAAACGGCCAGAAGAAGAATGGTTAAGTGTTCATTCTGAGAACTCTGTCTGCATTATTGCTAAATCAGTTGCATAATAATTTCCACCAATCTGTATGCTGTTTCACCTGATTCTACTCATGCATTCACACATAATTGCAATATTTTAGATATCTTTAAAACTCAGAGGAAGGAGAAAAAGACAGGGCAGAGTGAAAGAGAAAAATAACTAATGCTGAGATGGCCACAGATTTTCCTTCCCCGCCATCTGCTCTGCTGTTTTCGCTGCATCCTTTCAATGTGAAGTTTGCATACATCCCCAGAGCTCTGTGAAGTTTGCACATAAAGTTCAATCTCCCCTGCCAAGCTGTCAAGCCAAACCCCAACCTCCCCCTCAAATCTGATTTCCTGTTGCCCCCTACTACTAACTCTCCTTGGCCTCTCCCCTAAATCTCCTTGAGTTTCCTTGAGTCTAAGTTTCATACTTGCTGTCCCCCACCGATGTTGTCTTCTCTCTTCTAATCAAGCCTCTTCTTCCTTCCAGATCCAGCTCAAGCCCAAGAACGTAAACTGCCCATAGGGAGAGACTTTTTTGTCTATTCTGTTCACTGTTATATCCCCACAATTACTGAAACATGGTGGCTGCTAAATAAATATTTGCTATATGAATGAAAAGTTAAGCCTACTCCTGACTCTTAGCCCATTTTACCACCTGCCAACTATGGTGATATCTGTAGCTCTTATCACCTGCACTTGCATCTTTCCTTATTCACTGCCTAATCTGATCAGGCAACTGTGCCCATTTTTTTCATCTCATCTCCAGTAGACTGAAGCATCCTCTAGGATAAGGATCTCTTCCAATTCACTTTCTTCGAGCCACCATCCACATCCACATCATTCAGTTATGCTGTCAACTGAGTACTTTAATTTTAAATTCTTCAGCATCAACAATGTGATAAATCTGTTTGTCAGTTTTCATCCTCTTCCACCCCCAAGTACAGGGGATAGTTCATTTGAAATCTCTAATCAAGCATCCACACACCACCAGCATTCAGCCAACATTATATTCAATCAACTAACTCCCAAGAGCTTAAGGGATGCTAGAAATTATTTTTCATCACTGAAATGCATATTGATCAAGGTATGTGGATTGCCTACAAATATTGTTCAAGCACTTCTGCCATTGCTTGAGCAAATCATCAGCATCTTTCTCTTAGAAAACTACAACAGCTTCCTAACTCGTTTCCCTGACCCCTCTTTCTTGTGCAGTCTTGCCACACCTCCAAGTTCAACCTAGTCTTCACTATGCAAAGTGATATTTATAAACATAAAGCTGATCGTTCATATGCTCTCTTAAAGCTCTTCAGTGGCTTCTGTGCAATGCACAGCAACTGAAGAGTTCAAGGCCACCGAGGATTCATCCCTTGCATATCTCTCTAGCCGTATCTTTCAACATCTACCACCTTCACTCCCCATCCCCTCACCACACACACACACACACACACACACACATATACATACACACACCATCATTTTACTGCATGTGCACTTAGTTCACACTGTCATGTAAACCAAATCTGGGTTTGCCACTTTATCTGCATTTGTGAATGAGAAATGGTGACTTGTGTCTAAGCCTCTATGGGTCCAGGCCCCTCATCTATGAAGAAAAATAATTCTCTCATTGCTAATTTTCTCAGCAGAGATTTCAGTGTATCCATTGGGGGTTACAAAACTTTCATTTCTTTTTATAACTTTTATTTTAGGTTAAGAGGTAAATGTGCAGGTTTGTTATATAGGTAAATTGCATGTCATGGGGGTTTGATGTACAGATTATTTCATCACCGGGCTCATAAGCACAGTATCCGACACACAGTTTCCTGCTCCTCTCCCTACTCCCACCCTCCATCCTCAAGTAGGCCCCACTGTCTGTTGTTCCCTTCTTTGTGTCCATGTGTTCTCAATATTTAGCTCCCATCTCTCAGTGAGAACATGCCGTATTTGACTCTCTGTTCCTGCATTAGTTTGCTTAGGATTATATCCTCCATCTCCATCCATGTTGCTGCAAAGGACATGATCTCGTTCTTTTTTATGGCTATGTAGTATTTCATGATGTATATGTACCACATTTTCTTTATCCAATTCACTGTTGATGGACACGTAGCTTGATTCCATGTCTTCGTTGTTGTGAATAGTGCTGCAACAAACATAACAGGTGTATGTGTCTTTATGGTAAAACAATTTATATTTTGAGAGGTATACAACCAATATTGGGATTGCTGGGTTGAATGGTACTTCTGTTGTAAGTTGTTTGAGAAATTGCCACACTACTTTCCAAAATACTTCCATTTCTTAAAAGTTGGAAAATAAGATGACTAGAAAAAAAGAATTGTTGAGCAGAGGGAAAAGCTAAGCACTGACTCTATGTATCTTTGCTTTGTTATAAGTCTTTTCAGTCTTGGGATACAGAATAATATACAAGTCAGAAGATGAGCTCTGAACCATGTCATCCAGAGCCACATCCTGCCTCCATCACATATTCTAGTGACTCTTTGAGCAAGTTATTTAATTCCTCAGGGACTCAATTTCTGGATTTGTTAAATAATGACAATAACAGCACTTATTTGGATTTTTACGAGAGTTAAATAAATTAATACTTGTAAAATACTTAGCATAATGCCTGGCATGAAGTGAGGACTCAGTAAAGGTTTCATTATTATACTGCAATTTGTAAATCAAAGGTCACCATATTGATACCTTGATGGTATTATCATGGGAGAGGGTGATGGAGTGTGGTTGAATGAGCATTGTCCCAGAGACCTAGTTTCTAGTCTCCGCTCTGCCACTCACTAACTGTGTGGCATTTGTTGAGTCTCATCCTAATGGTAGTACTTGATTTTCCCAATAAGAGTGTTGAATGAAGCAAAGTTATTCAAATTTTAGCAATAAAACCCTCTTTCTAATGATATATATACATATATGTGATTATACATATTTTTACATGTATATGTGTGTGTGTAAATGTGTGTGTATATATATACATATATATGTGTATACATATATGTATGCGTGTGTGTGTGTATATATATATATAAAACTTTGCATAGTGAAGATTGGGTTGGACTTGGAGGTGGGGCAAGATCACACAAGAAGGGGTGGGGGTGGTCAGGGAAATGAGTTAGGAAGCTGTTGCAGTTTTCCAAGAGAGAGATGCTGATGTGCCTGAATAATATTTTTATTTTTATTTATTTTTTATTTTATTTTATTTTGTAAGTTCCAGGATACATGTGAAGGATGTGCAGGTTTGTTACATAGGTAAGCATGTGCCATGGTGGTTTGCTGCACCTATCAACCCACCACCTAGGTATTAAGCCCAGCATGCATTAGCTCTTTTTCCTAATGCACTTACCCCTCATCCTCCCCTGACAGGCCCCAGTGTGTGCTGTTCCTCTCCCTGTGTCCATGTGTTCCCACTGAACAATATTTTTAGGCAATCCACATACCTTGATCATTATATATAATATATATAATGGCAATCCACATACCTTGATAACTGTATATAATATATTTCATAAAATACATATTTTTATACATGTAAAACATATAATTATATAAATTATATTAAATATATATTATAAATTATATATGAATAAACATATATTACATATAATTATGTATAATATGAATATATAATATATAATTATATAAATTATACTATACATATTTATACATAAATCAATACATATTATATATAATTTATATAATTATATATAATATATATTATGCAGGGGTGGAGCCAAGATGGCCGAATAGGAACAGCTCCAGTCTACAGCTCCCAGCATGAGCGACGCAGAAGACAGGTGATTTCTGCATTTCCAACTGAGGTACTGGGTTCATCTCACTGGGGACTGTCGGACAGAGGGTGCAGGACAGTGGGTACAGTGCACCGAGCGTGAGCCAAAGTGAGGCGAGGCATAGCCTCACCCAGGAAGTGCAAGGGGTCAGGGAATTCCCTTTCCTAGTCAAAGAAAGGGGTGACAGATGGCACCTGGAAAATTGGGTCACTCCCACCCTAATACGGTGATTTTCCAATGGTCTTAGCAAACGGCACACCAAGAGATTATATCCTGCACCTGGCTCAGAGGGTCCTACACCCATGGAGCCTGCCTCATTGCTAGCATAGCAGTCTGAAATCAAATTGCAAGGCAGCAGCAAGGCTGGGGGAGGGGTCCCTGCCATTGCCCAGGCTTCAGTAGGTAAACAAAGCTGCTGGGAAGCTCCAACTGGGTGGAGCCCACCACAGCTCAAGGACGCCTGCCTGCCTCTGTAGACTCCACCTCTGGGGGCAGGGCATAGCCAAACAAAAGGCAGCAGAAATCTCTGCAGACTTAAATGTCCCTGTCTGACAGCTTTGAAGAGAGTAGTGGTTCTCCCAGCACACAGCTGGAGATCTGAGAATGGACAGATTGCCTCTGCAAGTGGGTGCCTGACCCCCCAGTAGCCTAACTGGGAGGCACGCCCCAGTAGGGGCAAACTGACACTTCACACGGCCAGGTACTCCTCTGACACAAAACTTCCAGAGGAACGATCAGGCAGCAACATTTGCTATTCACCAATATCCGCTGTTCTGCAGCCTCCGCTGCTGATACCCAGGCAAACAGGGTCTGGAGTGGACTTCCAGCAAACTCCAACAGACCTGCAGCTGAGGCTCCTGTCTGTTAGAATGAAAACTAACAAACAGAAAGGACATCCACACCAAAAACCCATCTGTACATCACCATCATCAAAGACCAAAGGTAGATAAAACCACAAAGATGGGGAAAAAACAGAGCAGAAAAACCTGAAACTTTAAAAATCAGAGCTCCTTTCCTCCTCCAAAAGAACGCAGCTCCTCACCAGCAATGGAACGAAGCTGGACAGAGAATGACTTTCACGAGTTGAGAGAAGAATGCTTCAGAAGATCAAAATACTTCAAGCTAAAGGAGGAAGTTTGAACCCATGGCAAAGAAGTTAAAAACCTTGAAAAAAAATTAGACGAATGGCTAACTAGAATAACCAATGCAGAGAAGTCCTTAAAGGACCTGATGGAGCTGAAAACCATGGCACGAGAACTATGTGACATAAATGCACAAGCCTCAGTAGCCAATTAGATCAACTGGAAGAAAGGGTATCAGTGATGGAAGATGAAATGAATGAAATGAAGTGAGAAGGGAAGTTTAGAGAAAAAAGAATAAAAAGAAATGAACAAAGCCTCCAAGAAATATGGGACTATGTGCAAGGACCAAATCTACATCTGACTGGTGTACATGAAAGTGACAGGGAGAATGGAACCAAGTTGGAAAACACTCCACAGGATATTATCCAGGAGAACTTCCCCAACTCAACAAGGCAGGCCAACATTCAAATTCAGGAAATACAGAGAATGCCACAAAGATACTCCTCGAGAAGAGCAACTCCAAGACACATAATTGTCAGATTCACCAAAGTTGAAATGAAGGAAAAAATGTTAAGGGCAGCCAGAGAGAAAGGTCGGGTTGCCCAAAAAGGGAAGCCCATCAGACTAACAGTGGAACTCTCGGCAGAAACTCTACAAGCCAGGAGAGAGTGGGGGCCAATATTCAACATTCTTAAAGAAAAGAATTTTCAACCCAGAATTTCATATCCAGCCAAACTAAGCTTCATAAGTGAAGGAGAAATAAAATGCTTTACAGACAAGCAAATGCTGAGAGATTTTGTCACTACCAGCCTGCCCTAAAAGAGCTCCTGAAGAAAGCACTAAACATGGAAAGGAACAACCGGTACCAGCCACTGCAAAATCATGCCAAATTGTAAAGACCATCAAGGCTAGGAGGAAACTGCATCAACTAACAAGCAAAATAACCAACTAACATCATAATGACAGGATCAAATTCACACATAACAATATTAACTTTAAATGTAAATGGACTAAATGTTCCAATTAAAAGACACAGACTGGCAAATTGGATAAAGAGTCAAGACCCATCAGTGCGCTGTATTCAGGAAACCCATCTCATGTGCAGAGACACACATAGGCTCAAAATAAAAGGATGGAGGAAGATCTACCAAGCAAATGGAAAACAAAAAAAGGCAGTGGTTGCAATCCTAGTCTCTGATAAAACAGACTTTAAACCAGCAAAGATCAAAAGAGACAAAGAAGGCCATTACATAATGGTAAAGGGATCAATCCAACAAGAAGAGCTAACTATCCTAAATATATATGCACCCAATACAGGAGCACCCAGATTCATAAAGCAAGTCTTTACAGACCTATAAAGAGACTTAGACTCCCACACAATAATAATGGGAGATGTTAACACCCCACTGTCAACATTAGACAGATCAACGAGACAGAAAGTTAACAAGGATATCCAGGAATTGAACTCACCACAGCACCAAGCAGACCTAATAGACATCTACAGAACTCTCCATCCCAAATCAACAGAATATACATGGCTTTCAACACCACACCACACTTATTCCAAAATTGACCACAGTTGGAAGTAAAGCTCTCCTCAGCAAATGTAAAACAACAGAAATTATAACAAACTGTCCCTCATACCACAGTGCAATCAAACTAGAACTCAGGATTAAGAAACTCACTCAAAACCGTTCAACTACATGGAAACTGAACAACCTGCTCCTGAATGACTACTGGGTAAATAACGAAATGAGGACAGAAATAAAGATATTCTTTGAAACCAATGAGAACCAAGACACAACATACCAATATCTCTGGGACACATTCAAAGCAGTGTGTAGAGGGAAATTTATAGCACTAAATGCCCACAAAAGAAAGCAGGAAAGATCCAAAATTTACACCCTAACATCACAATTAAAAGAAATAGAGAAGCAAAAGTGAACACATTCAAAAGCTAGCAGAAGGCAAGAAATAACTAAAATCAGAGCAAAACTGAAGGAAATAGAGACACAAAAAACCCTTCAAAAAATCAATGAATCCAGGAGCTGGTTTTTTGAATGGCTCAACAAAATTGATAGACCACTAGCAAGACTAATAAAGAAGAAAAGAGAGAAGAATCAAATAGATGCAATAAAAAATGATAAAGGGGATATCACCACCAATCCCACAGAAATACAAACTACCATGAGAGAATACTACAAACACCTCTACGCAAATAAACTAGAAAATCTAGAAGAAATGGATAAATTCCTCGACACATACACCCTCCCAAGACTAAACCAGGAAGAAGTTGAATCTCTAAATAGACCAATAACAGGCTCTGAAATTGTGGCAATAATCAATAGCTTACCAACCAAAAAGAGTCCAGGACCAGATGGATTCACAGCTGAATTCTACCAGAGGTACAAGGAGGAGCTGGTACCATTCCTTCTGAAACTATTCCAATCAATAGAAAAAGAGGGAAACCTTCCTAACTCATTTTATGAGGCCAGCATCATCCTGATACCAAAGCTGGGCAGAGACACAACAAAAAAAGAGAATTTTAGACCAATATCCCTGATGAACATTGATGCAAAAATCCTCAAAAAAATACTGACAAACAGAATCCAGCAGCACATCAAAAAGCTTATCCACCATGATCAAGTGGGCTTCATCCCTGGGATGCAAGGCTGGTTCAACATACGAAAATCAATAAATGTAATCCAGCATATAAACAGAACCAAAGACAAAAAAACCACATGATTATCTCAATAGATGCAGAAAAGGCCTTTGACAAGATTCAACAACGCTTCATGCTAACAACTCTCAATAAATTAGGTATTGATGGGAAGTATCTCAAAATAACAAGAGCTATCTATGACAAACCCACAGCCAATATCATACTGAATGGACAAAAACTGGAAGCATTCCCTTTGAAAACTGGCACAAGACAGGGATGCCCTCTCTCACCACTCCTGTTCAACATAGTGTTGGAAGTTCTGGCCAGGGCAACAAGGCAGGAGAAGGAAATAAAGTGTATTCAATTAGGAAAAGAGGAAGTCAAATTGTCAAATTGTCCCTGTTTGCAGATGACATGATTGTATATCTAGAAAACACCATCATCTCAGCCCAAAATCTCCTTAAGCTGATAAGCAACTTCAGCAAAGTCTCAGGATACAAAATCAATGTGCAAAAATCACAAGCATTCTTATACACCAATAACAGACAAACAGAGAGCCAAATCATGAGTGAACTCCCATTCGCAACTGCTTCAAAGAGAATAAAATACCTAGGAATCCAACTTACAAGGGAAGTGAAGGACCTCTTCAAGGAGAACTACAAACCACTGCTCAATGAAATAAAAGAGGATGTAAACAAATGGAAGAACATTCCATGCTCATGGATAAGAAGAATCAATATCATGAAAATGGCCATACTGCCCAAGGTAATTTATTGATTCAATGCCATCCCCATCAAGCTACCAATGACTTTCTTCACAGAATTGGAAAAAACTACTTGAAAGTTCATATGGAACCAAAAAAGAGCCTGCATCGCCAAGCCAATCCTAAGCCAAAAAAACAAAGCTGGAGGCATCACGCTACCTGACTTTAAACTGCACTACAAGGCTACAGTAACCAAGACAGCATGGTACTGGTACCAAAACAGAGATACAGACCAATGGAACAGAACAGAGCCCTCAGAAATAATGCCACATATCTACAACTATCTGACCTTTGACAAACCTGACAAAAACAAGCAATGGGGAAAGGAGTCCCTATTTAATAAATGGTGCTGGTAAAACTGGCTAGCCATATGTAGAAAGCTGAAACTGGATCCCTTCCTTACACCTTATACATAAATTAATTCAAGATGGATTAAAGACTTAAATGTTAGACCTAAAACCATAAAAACCCTAGAAGAAAACCTAAGCAATACCATTCAGGACATAGGCATGGGCAAGGACTTCATGTCTGAAACACCAAAAGCAATGGCAACAAAAGCCAAAATTGACAAATGGGATCTAATTAAACTAAAGAGCTTCTGCACAGCAGAAGAAACTACCATCAGAGTGAACAGGCAACCTACAGAATGGGAGAAAATTTTTGCAAGCTACTCATCCAACAAAGGGCTAATATCCAGAATCTACAAAGAACTGAAACAAATTTACAAGAAAAAAACAACCCCATCAACAAGTGGGTGCAGGATATGAACAGGCACTTCTTTTTTTTATTTTTTTAAATTTTATTATTATTATACTTTAAGTTTTAGGGTACATGTGCAGAGTGTGCAGTTTAGTTACATATGTATACATGTGCCATGCTGGTGTGCTGCACCCATTAACTCGTCATTTAGCATTAGGTATATCTCCTAATGCTATCCCTCCCCCCTCCCCCCACCCCACAACAGTCCCCAGAGTATGATGTTCCCCTTCCTGTGTCCATGTGTTCTCATTGTTCAATTCCCACCTATGAGCGAGAACATGCGGTGTTTGGTTTTTTGTCCTTGTGATAGTTTACTGAGAATGATGATTTCCAATTTCATCCATGTCCCCACAAAGGACATGAACTCATCATTTTTTATGGCTGCATAGTATTCCATGGTGTATATGTGCCACATTTTCTTAATCCAGTCTATCATTGTTGGACATTTGGGTTGGTTCCAAGTCTTTGCTATTGTGAATAGTGCCGCAATAAACATACGTGTGCATGTGTCTTTATAGCAGCATGATTTATAGCCCTTTGGGTATATACCCAGTAATGGGATGGCTGGGTCAAATGGTATTTCCAGTTCTAGATCCCTGAGGAATCGCCACACTGACTTCCACAATGGTTGAACTAGTTTACAGTCCCACCAACAGTGTCAAAGTGTTCCTATTTCTCCACATCCTCTCCAGCACCTGTTGTTTCCTGATTTTTTAATGATTGCCATTCTAACTGGTGTGAGATGGTATCTCATTGTGGTTTTGATTTGCATTTCTCTGATGGCCAGTGATGGTGAGCATTTTTTCATGTGTTTTTTGGCTGCATAAATGTCTTCTTTTGAGAAGTGTCTGTTCATGTTCTTCACCCACTTTTTGTTGGGGTTGTTTGTTTTTTTCTTGTAAATTTGTTTGAGTTCATTGTAGATTCTGGATATTAGCCCTTTGTCAGAAGAGTAAGTTGTGAAAATTTTCTCCCATTTTGTAGGTTTCCTGTTCACTCTGATGGTGATTTCTTTTGCTGTGCAGAAGCTCTTTAGTTTAATTAGATCCCATTTGTCAAATTTGGCTTTTGTTGCCATTGCTTTTGGTGTTTTAGACATGAAGTCCTTGCCCATGCCTATGTCCTGAATGGTAATGCCTAGGTTTTCTTCTAGGGTTTTTATGGTTTTAGGTCTAACATTTGAGTCTTTAATCCATCTTGAATTAATTTTTGTATAAGGTGTAAGGAAGGGATCCAGTTTCAGCTTTCTACATATGGCTAGCCAATTTTCCCAGCACCATTTATTAAATAGGGAATCCTTTCCCCATTGTTTTTTCAGGTTTGTCAAAGAGCAGATAGTTGTAGATATGCGGCATTATTTCTGAGGGTTCTGTTCTGTTCCATTGATCTACATCTCTGTTTTGGTACCAGTACCATGCTGTTTTTGTTACTGTAGCCTTGTAGTATAGTTTGAAGTCAGGTAGTGTGATGCCTCCAGCTTTGTTCTTTTGGCTTAGGATTGACTTGGTGATGCAGGCTCTTTTTTGGTTCCATATGAACTTTCAAGTAGTTTTTTCCAATTCTGTGAAGAAAGCCATTGGTAGCTTGATGGGGATGGCATTGAATCTATAAATTACCTTGGGCAGTATGGCCATTTTCACGATATTGATTCTTCCTACCCATGAGCATGGTATGTTCTTCCATTTGTTTGTATCCTCTTTTATTTCATTGAGCAGTGGTTTGTAGTTCTCCTTGAAGAGGTCCTTCATGTCTCTTGTAAGTTGGATTCCTAGGTGTTTTATTCTCTTTGAAGCAATTGTGAATGGGAGTTCACTCGTGATTTGGCTTTCTGTTTGTCTGTTTTTGGTGTATAAGAATGCTTGTGATTTTTGCACATTGATTTTGTATCCTGAGACTTTGCTGAAGTTGCTTATCAGCTTAAGGAGATTTTGGGCTGAGACAATGGGGTTTTCTAGATATACCATCATGTCATCTGCAAACAGGGACAATTTGACTTCCTCTTTTCCTAATTGAATACACTTTATTTCCTTCTCCTGCCTAATTGCCCTGGCCAGAACTTCCAACACTATGTTGAATAGGAGTGGTGAGAGAGGGCATCCCTGTCTTGCGCCAGTTTTCAAAGGGAATGCTTCCAGTTTTTGCCCATTCAGTATGATATTGGCTGTGGGTTTGTCATAGATAGCTCTTATTATTTTGAGATACGTCCCATCAAAACCTAATTTATTGAGAGTTTTTGGCATGAAGGTTTTTGAATTTTGTCAAAGGCCTTTTCTGCATCTACTGAGATAATCATGTGGTTTTTGTCTTTGGTTCTGTTTATATGGTGGATTACATTTATTGATTTGTGTATATTGAACCAGCCTTGCATCCCAAGGATGAAGCCCACTTGATCATGGTGGATAAGCTTTTTGATGTGCTGCTGGATTCGGTTTGCCAGTATTTTCTTGAGGATTTTTGCATCAATGTTCATCAAGGATATTGGTCTAAAATTCTCTTTTTTTGTTGTGTCTCTGCCAGGCTTTGGTATCAGAATGATGCTAGGCTCATAAAATGAGTTAGGGAGGATTCCCTCTTTTTCTATTGATTGGAATAGTTTCAGAAGGAATGGTACCAGTTCCTCCTTGTACCTCTCGTAGAATTCGGCTGTGAATCCATCTGGTCCTGGACTCTTTTTGGTTGGTAAGCTATTGATTATTGCCCAATTTCAGCTCCTGTTATTGGTCTATTCAGAGATTCAACTTCTTCCTGGTTTAGTCTTGGGAGGGTGTATGTTTTGAGGAATTTATCCATTTCTTCTAGATTTTCCAGTTTATTTGCATAGAGGTGTTTGTAATATTCTCTGATGGTAGTTTGTATTTCTGTGGGATCAGTGGTGATATCCCCTTTATCATTTTTTATGCATCCATTTGATTCTTCTCTCTTTTTTTCTTTATTAGTCTTGCTAACAGTCTATCAATTTTGTTGATCCTTTCAAAAAACTAGCTCCTGGATTCATTAATTTTTTGAAGGGTTTTTTGTGTCTCTATTTCCTTCAGTTCTGCTCTGATCTTAGTTATTTCTTGCCTTCTGCTAGCTTTTGAATGTGTTTGCTCTTGCTTTTCTAGTTCTTTTAATTCTGATGTTAGGGTGTCAATTTTGGATCTTTCCTGCTTTCTCTTGTGGGCATTTAGTGCTATAAATTTCCGTCTACACACTGCTTTGAATGCATCCCAGAGATTCTGGTATGTTGTGTCTTGGTTCTCGTTGGTTTCAAAGAACATCTTTATTTCTGCCTTCATTTTGTTATGTACCCAGTAGTCATTCAGGAGCAGGTTGTTGAGTTTCCATGTAGTTGGGCAGTTTTGAGTGAGATTCTTAATCCTGAGTTCTAGCTTGATTGCACTGTGATCTGAGAGATAGTTTGTTATAATTTCTGTTGTTTTACATTTGCTGAGGAGAGCTTTACTTCCCACTATGTGGTCAATTTTGGAATAGGTGTGGTGTGGTGCTGAAAACAATGTATATTCTGTTGATTTGGGATGGAGAGTTCTGTAGATGTCTATTAGGTCCGCTTGGTGCAGAGCTGAGTTGAATTCCTGGGTATCCTTGTTGATTTTCTTTCTCGTTGATCTGTCTAATGTTGACAGTGGGGTGTTAAAGTCTCCCATTATTAATGTGTGGGAGTCTAAGTCTCTTTGTAGGTCACTCAGGACTTGCTTTATGAATCTGGGTGCTCCTGTATTGGCTGCATATATATTTAGGATAGTTAGCTCTTCTTGTTGAATTAATCCCTTTACCATTATGTAATGGCCTTCTTTGTCTCTTTTGATCTTTGTTGGTTTAAAGTCTGTTTTATCAGAGACTAGGATTGCAACCCCTGCCTTTTTTTGTTTTCCATTTGCTTGGTAGATCTTCCTCCATCCTTTTATTTTGAGCCTATGTGTATCTCTGCACGTGAGATGGGTTTCCTGAATACAGCACATTGATGGGTCTTGACTCTTCATCTGATTTGCCAGTCTGTGTCTTTTCATTGGAGCATTTAGTCCATTTACATTTAAAGTTAATATTGTTATGTGTGAATTTGATCCTGTCATTATGATGTTAGCTGGTTATTTTGCTCATTAGTTGATGCAGTCTCTTCCTAGTCTCGATGGTCTTTACATTTTGGCATGATTTTGCAGCGGCTGGTACCGGTTGTGCCTTTCCATGTTTAGTGCTTCCTTCAGGAGCTCTTTTAGGGCAGGCCTGGTGGTGACAAAATCTCTCAGCATTTGCTTGTCTTTAAAGTATTTTATTTCTCCTTCACTTATGAAGCTTAGTTTGGCTGGATATGAAATTCTGGATTGAAAATTCTTTTCTTTAAGAGTGTTGAATATTGGCCCCCACTCTCTTCTGGCTTGTATGGTTTCTGCCGAGAGATCAGCTGTTAGTCTGATGGGCTTCCCTTTGATGGTAACCCGACCTTTCTCTTTGGCTGCCCTTAACATTTTTTCCTTCATTTCGACTTTGGTGAATCTGACAATTACGTGTCTTGGAGTTGCTCTTGTCGAGGAGTATCTTTGTGGCATTCTCTGTATTTCCTGAATCTGAATGTTGGCCTGCCTTGCTAGATTGGGGAAGTTCTCCTGGATAATATCCTGCAGAGTGTTTTCCAACTCGGTTCCATTCTCCCCGTCACTTTCAGGTACACCAATCAGACGTAGATTTGGTCTTCTCACATAGTCCCATATTTCTTGGAGGCTTTGTTCATTTCTTTTTATTCTTTTTTCTCTAAACTTCCCTTCTCGCTTCATTTCAGTCATTTCATCTTCCATCGCTGATACCCTTTCTTTCATTTGATCTCATCAGCTTCTGAGGCTTCTGCATTCTTCACGTAGTTCTCGAGCCTTGGTTTTCAGCTCCATCAGCTCCTTCAAGTACTTCTCTGTATTGCTTATTCCAGTTATACATTCTTCTAATTTTTTTCAAAGTTTTCAACTTCTTTGCCTTTGGTTTGAGTATCCTCCCGTAGCTCGGAGTAATTTGATCGTCTGAACCCTTCTTCTCTCAGCTCGTCAAAATCATTCTCCGTCCTGCTTTGTTCCATTGCTGGTGAGGAACTGCGTTCCTTTGGAGGAGGAGAGGCTCTCGCTTTTTAGAGTTTCCAGTTTTTCTGCTCTGTTTTTTCCCCATTTTTGTGGTTTTTTCTACTTCTGGTCTTTGATGATAGTGACGTACAGATGGGTTTTTGGTGTGGATGTCCTTTCTGTTTGTTAGTTTTCGTTCTAACAGACAGGACCCTCAGCTGCAGGTCTGTTGGAGTACCAGGCTGTGTGAGGTGTCAGTCTGCCCCTGCTGGGGGGGTGCCTCCCAGTTAGGCTGCTCGGGGGTCAGGGGTCAGGGACCCACTTGAGGAGGCAGTCTGCCCGTTCTCAGATCTCCAGCTGCGTGCTGGGAGAACCACTGCTCTCTTCAATGCTGTCAGACAGGGACATTTAAGTCTGCAGAGGTTACTGCTGTCTTTTTGTTTGTCTGTGCCCTGCCCCCATATGTGGAGCCTACAGAGGCAGGCAGGCCTCCTTGAGCTGTGGTGGGCTCCACCCAGTTCGAGCTTCCGGCTGCTTTGTTTACCTAAGTGAGCCTGGGCAATGGCGGGCGCCCCTCCCCCAGCTTTGCTGCCGCCTTGCAGTTTGATCTCAGACTGCTGTGCTAGCAATCAGGGAGACTCCGTGGGCATATAACCCTCTGAGCCAGGTGCGGGATATTATCTCCTGGTGCACCGTTTTTTAAGCCCGTCGGAAAAGCGCAGTATTCGGGTGGGAGTGACCCGATTTTCCAGGTCCGTCTGTCACCCCTTTCTTTAACCAGGAAAGGGAACTCCCTGACCCCTTGCGCTTCCTGAGTGAGGCAATGCCTCGCCCTTCTTCGGCTCGCGCACGGTGCGCGCACCCACTGACCTGCGCCCACTGTCTGGCACTCCCTAGTGAGATGAACCCGGTACCTCAGATGGAAATGCAGAAATCACCCACCTTGTGCGTCGCTCACGCTGAAAGCTGGGGAGGGAGCTGTTCCTATTTGGCCATCTTGGCTCCTCTGATTTTCCCACTTTTAAGTGGTTGTCAAAAAATGACTGTTTCATGAATGTGAAAATTACATGAAATTCAAATAACAGCCAATTGCAATGATGGTTTCATTAGTACATAAAATTTTGTTCGTACACAGCCATTTCTACTGTTTTTGTGTTGTCTATGGCAGAGTTGAGTATTTGCAACAGAGATGGTCTGGCCAACAGAGCCTAAAATATTTACCATCTGGTCCTTTACAGAAAACATTTTGCTGACCCCTACGTAAGCAGGAAGGGGATTGTATTGTGGTATCCACTTGCATGAGTGAAGCTCATAAAGAAGCCATAAACAACCCTTAGGAGATGCAGGCCCAGTGGCCTTAGGACTTGGAGCATGGACTGAAAAATTCTAGGTTTTAACATTGGTTTTAATATTCCCATCAGATTATTAACCGTCATGGCAATTAGCTGTGTCTGCCAAAAAGACCCTTTCTTTTGGCCCCTTGCCATGTCCCTCAGTTCCCAGTGTCTCTGCGCTTTTGCTCACCTACACTTTTGTTTTTTTGAGATGGATTTTCTCTCTTATTGCCCAGGCTGGAGTGCAATGGTGCGATCCTGGTTCACTGCAACCTCCCTCTCCTGGGTTCAAGCAATTCTCTTGCCTCAGCCTCCTGAGTAGCTGGGGTTACAGGAATACACCATTATGCCCGGCTAATTTTTTTTTTTTTTTAATAGAGACAGGGTTTCTCCATGTTGGTCAGGTTGGCCTCGAACTCCCCACCTCAGGTGATCCACCTGTCTCGGCATCCCAAAGTGCTGGGATTAAAGGCATGAGCCACGGCACACCTGCACACTTACTCATCTTCACACAGTACTCCAGAAAATGGGTTAGTTACCAGTTCTCTAAGCTCAGCAACTGCACTGGGAAAAAAGTTAGTGCTGCGTTTGTGTTTATGTACTTCCTGATGGTGGTGAGTGGCCCCTTTATGGTCTCACTACAAATATTTCATCTTGGAGCAGTGGTGGGTGAAGTCCTCCAGGCAGAAACAGAGCTGGCACAGTGCTGAGCAAGATGCTGCATATCCATCAGCTTGGTCACATAGAGACCCCTCGAGCTTCACAGGACTGACATAAATCAACCCATAGCTTGGTGGCAAAAGTACAGCCTGACATTCTCCTAGGAATGACCACAGTGGAATACTGAATCATGGCAAATTTCCCAAAGACGCAAACATTCAGCAAAACAAACACAGGTATTTTTGAATACTGAATAAAATTAGTATTTTGTGATTTCAGGGTCTCAATAATGACTGACTGCTTGGAACACTTCCCAAGCAAACAATTAAAAATACATGTTTTGAATATGAAGCTTTCATTGATAAAGCTATAAAGTACTGCTGCTTGAAAACATTTCCCTAACTTCTGTGTACTTTTGTAACCGTGAAAAATGTGAGGACTTTTTTTACATAAAACTAAAAATTATGAATTAAACTGCTTTAAAAACAAGAATTCTATGTCTTCAGCTTGGTCATCTATTTAAAAGATTCTGATCTGTTAATAAGAGAACACAAGCCACCGAATAAAAAGTCCATGTTCTAGAAATAGCAAAAATATGGTATGGAGCTGTTTTTTTTCGTTTAAGAAGTCATTTGTAGATCTTGTTTCTCTAAAATATATTTTTCAAATATGCAGACCTTTGTATACGATCCCTTTTCAACTTCAAAAAGTGGTTAAAAACATTTATATAATAAAAATGATAAATTTAACACTTTACTGTAATATTAAGAATGTGATTTGCTGTTTTTTCTCCATAGGGAAAGAGCAATTGCTTTATGCAAATGTAATGCAAGATGGGATTTCAATTGGCATGTACTGTAATTGTGTTATGCTAGCTGCAATGGTAAGAAATGGTGTCTTTTGTGAATTGGTGCTAGGCAAACTCTAATAATCTAAAAAATATGTGCATCTAGAGAAATGTTTCCACTAGAACATTTTATATAAATTTTATTTTATTTGAATAGGTAATACAGTTTCATGGTTAAACAAAATCAAAACAATACAAAAAGATTTGCACTAAAACATTTGCACTCGCTCCTGTTTTCATCCACTCCAGTTTGTTCTCCAGAGGTAATCATTTGTATTAATTTTATATTTATTATCTTATTGTTTCTTTTTTGCAAATGCAAGGAAGTATGAATATTTATTCCTATTTCTCTGCTTTTTCTCATATAAAAGGTAGCATTGTAAAGGCACTGTTAGAAACTTTGCTTTCTTCACTTACTATTTAACCTGTAGATTTTTCTTTGTCATATATAGAGAGCCTCTACATTCTTTCTTTAGCCGTACAGTACTCCGTTGTGTGGCTACAATGACCTCTTCAATTGATCTCATTGCCAGGTCTTGCTTGTTTCCAACCTTTTGCTATTGTGCTTTTAAGAATGTTTAAAAATTCTCATGTGTAGGCTTTGCACATTTCCTCTTAAGCAATGGTTTTTATTTATATGTAGTTCTTTCTCTTGTTCTGAGTAAAATTTTAAGGTGTAATACCTGTCACATTTTTCTAATATCTGTTTATTAAGCAATGTATTTTATCTGGTTATATTTTGTTATATTTCCTAATATTCTTAATTTGCTTTTAGAAGTCTAAACTTACATGACATTATAGTACTAAACGTACTTGTTTAAAGGCTTCTTAGAATGTGGCATTCCATGGTTGGTACTGTGGTTCACACCTGCAATCCCAGCACTTTGGGAGGCCGAGGTGGGCGGATCACGAGGTCAAGAGATCAAGACCATCCTGGCCAACATGGTGAAACCCCGTGTCCACTAAAAATACAAAAATTAGCTGGGTGTGATGGCACGTGCCTGTAGTCCCAGCTACTCATGAGGCTGAGGCAGGAGAATTGCTTGAACCCGGGAGGCGGAGGTTCCAGTGAACCCAGATCGCTCCACTGTACTCCAGCCTGGCGAGAGTGAGACTCAGTCTCAAAAGAAAAAAAAAATTTGGCATTCCATACTAGGACTGCCTTTAATTTAAAATAAGATTCCTAATTAGCTGGGTGTG
Source organism: Pongo pygmaeus (assembly GCF_028885625.2). Lineage (NCBI taxonomy): Eukaryota > Metazoa > Chordata > Mammalia > Primates > Hominidae > Pongo > Pongo pygmaeus. Next base: position 33,292,784 of record NC_072384.2, on the reverse strand, counting down.
GTGGTGCATGTCTATAGTCCCAGCCACTCAGGAGGCTGAGGTGGGAGGATCACCTCACCCTGGGAAGGTCAAGGCTGTGATGAGCTGTGATCATGCCACCACTGTATTCCAGCCTGGGCAACAGAGTGAGACTCTGTCTCAAAAAAAGATTCCTAATAATATATTCCTGATATACTCTATGAAGTAATACTCTCATACATAGTCATAATAACTTGTGTTTACATGTATCCTTCCTTGGTTATCACATGGAATTCCAAGACACTACGATTCTCTGTAAAATGAGCAAAAGGAAAATTAAAGACTTTAACTGGTGCTGATCCAAAATAACACAAATTAGAAGAATGATTTTGATTTATGAACTATAAACTTTAGTATAATAATACTTGATATAATTTTTTAGGTAAGAGAATATTTATTGCTCATTATAAAAAGAGGAAAATTAGTTCAGAAAAGGTATACAGATAATACAAAAATTCTAATATCAGATCAGAATTCCATAAAGTCAAATTGTAATTGAATATTCAATGTCTAATATGACTAGAAATTGAACAGTAGAATGCACAATTGGTCTGCATATCAGGATCTTATGTTTATGACTCTTCAGATATAACCCTGCATTTACTAATTGTGGATGGCCCAGAGGTGCCTAAACTCTTATAAATGACTTTCCATATATCTCTTAAAGTGGTGGGACAGGACTAATTTCTACTCTACTGTACTAGCTGAATATTGCTACTGAGACAATACTATTAATAGTAGTCAAAGCTACTCTCTTTTGAAAACTTAGAACTACCATCTGTCAGAATGTCAACACCTTTGTTGAAAAATACAGGGAAATAATGAGACTATAGAAAACTTCAGATAAGTATTTTAAAAAGCAACAAAGAATGTGGGATGATGAGTGACTTTAAAATTCATTCATTCAACAATATTTATTGACAACTGTTATTGGGCATGAATAAAAAGAGTTCTGGGAATACATCATAATACAAATTAACGGGACTGCCATTTTTAGTGAGATGTGTTCTAAGGGTAAAAAAAAAAAAAGCAGTTACTCTATTGAACTTCACTGAGTAGGATCACTGTTTGTATTAATATTGGTACTGCTATTTTGAAATTTATTTATTGTCAATTAAAGGAAATAAGTAAATTATTTTTTCTAGGAATAAGGTTTTTGATATAAGTTAATATAAACTATTACTAAATAATCTAGTATAAATACATACAGGCACACACAAAGACATTAGTTTACTTTCCATTGGTAGGATGATATCATAGATTGTGACTTTAAGTCAGACAAAGCTGTAGAAAATGTTCGAAGTTCAATTGGATATAATTGTAAATGTCAGTAACAGTAGTAAAGTAGTTGGAGGTATAAAGGAATGCAACAGTTTATAAAATTCTAAGGTCTTTAGTCTTAGATCGAAAAGATATTTACATATTTAAGAACTTCAACAATTTTATAGGCCAAAGTTCCCATTTTAGTGGAAAATTTTCCAACATGTAAGTGGCTTTACTCATCAAATTTCAACCATAGACATCAGTTTCTTGGAATGTGCTTGACTAAATATTTAAAACAATCATACCAATGAAAACCACCAGAAATGTTACACAAAATATAATTTTAAAATATTCTTAAAAGCACTGAAGAGCCAACATGGGAATAAATAATTTGCAGGCCAAAATCTCAGTGAGAAAAAAAGTACAGAAGTCAGCATAAAGAGACAGGGAGATGGTAAATATGAAAAAATAATTAAGATACATGGAGGATAGAATGATAAGGTCTAACACACATGTAATTGGACTTCCAGAAATAGAGGAGATGGAGAATGTGATGGAAGCAATGTTGTAAAAGGTAATTCTTGAGACTATTGCCCAACTGATGAAAGATACCAATCGACTGATTCAAGAAATACAACAAATCTCAAGATTAAAAAGAAAGGAAAGAAACTCACATCTACAGAAAACTAATGACAAAGAAACTACTTAAAAGCAGACCAAGAGCAAAGACAGATCACTATCAAAGGAGGTGCAGGTAGACTGACGCTGACTTCTCAACAGCAAACATGGAGGGCAAAAAACATAACCTCAATGTGGTGGAAGAAAACAGCTGCCAAATTATAATTCTGTACACAGTGAAAATATCTTTTAAGTATGAGGGCAAAATCAAGAGGTATCACTTTTGGCATCTACTATAGATGTAGTGCAGACTGTAAGGAAGTCCTAAAGAACCGCACAGAGATGCAGGCCAAATATCTTAGGCCTCATATTGTGGACTGGGAGGCCATTGGGTTTTGGTATGTCCTGTATATTTCTCAATGATCTTTGCTTGCTCTTGTAGCTTGTTATCACTTGTCAGGAAAAAATGCTTCCTCTCATACTGCATGTCCTTGACCTGATAGACGATTACCATATGGCTTTTCCCTGTGTTATTCAAAGAGAGCACTGTAAACTTGGTGTGCTAAGATGGAGAGATATCATTCTACAGAAGAAATCTGCCTGCCCTCCTCATCCCCCAACAAAAAAGCCACATGTCACAGATACTGTTGATTCAGAACTTGGAAAACAAGTAAGAATCATGTTTTACTTGGCTTGAACAAATAGTGTGACCCTTTTCAAAAGTCAGTTATAAGTGGGCTTTACAAACGGCTCTTTAGAAATTACTAACCTAAGCTCTATTTTAAGAGAACATCACAGAACGTCTTTCCATATTATAATATTTTGCTATGCTCAGCTTGCTTCTTAATTCAGTGTACCTAAAAGAATCAATCCACTGTTCCATTTCTAGATTTAAATCATGTGTCTAGAAAGGCCAGTCAAAGAACTGGGTGTACAAGTGGTAGAGATTCTGCATTGCATGTGCTTGCTTTGTTCCTTCCTGTATGAGGCTTTTTAGTTAATAACAAAGTCTTCCTGAAAGCCTTGTGTCTGAGGTCTTACAACAGACACCAGGCTTTTCTATAACAATTCATCACAATTATTCTGGAGAAGAGAAGTTTAATAAGCCCATGATATAGTGGCTAAGACCCCAAGGTCTTCAAGGGAAAAAACATGATCTGCAAACCACCTTCAAAGGAAGATGAGCTGTGTGACAGAAGAGACCCTCATTTTGCCCTGACAAGGTAGCTGAGGTGAATTGCTCTGTATAGTGGAAAGTGATGAGAAAAGAGGGGTGTGTATGAGAATCTGGGAGTGAAGAGAGAAGAACCATTGAGGATCAGGATACAGATTAGGAAACGAAAACAACCAAACACCTTGGGAGACTATATTTACTATTTTGGGGTGAGGGCTCTTAACCCTTTTTTTTTTAAGATGGAGTCTCCCTGTCACCCAGGCTGGAGTGCAGTGGTGTGATCTTGGCTCACTGCAACCTCCGCCTCTTGGGTTCAAGCGATTCTCCTGCCTCAGCCTCCCTGAGTAGCTGGGACTACAGGCATGTGCCACCACGCCGTTAATTTTTTTTTTTTTTTGTATTTTTAGTAGAGACGAGGTTTCACCATGTTGGCCAGGCTGGTCTCTAACTCTTGACCTCAGATGATTCGTCCGCCTCAATCTTAACTTTTTATGTGCCATGTCGCCCTTTGGCAGCCTGGTAAACATACAGATCCCTTTCCATGCAGAAAATAAAATACATAGGTTTACAAAGCAAACATGACATTGAAATACAGTTATCAAAATATAAAAAGAAACAAATTTGAGATAGAACAGCATATGCACTTTGTTATTAACACGTTACATAAAAAGATCTAGAAGTGGGTCTAATGGTCACCATATAGTTTGAAGTAGTGGTGAGCATAGATAACATATTTCCAGATACAACTGTAATATGATATTTAAAAAAACCTGTGGTTTCTGTTGCTGAGAAAGCCACAGCTACAGCTCACATAGTTGCCTATTTTAATATCAGAAGGAAGTGCTTAACTTCAGTATTTTTGTCCAACCAAGGTCATAGACCCTATATAACTTCTGCTGTAGGGATAATATAAATTTCCTCCTTCGCCATGTTAAGTCTCTAGCAAGTATTACACTGAAAGGCAGTGCTTCCATGGGAGCGGATTCTCTTGGGGGGCCTGGTCTCCTGCCAACTCTCAATGCCAAGGCATTTACCAAGGGCTCTGTGGACCATGGCGCTGGCCTACGGTAGGTGGAGTTGGGGCCCCTGCTTGTGGTCTTGCATACTCATAATCAGATGACTTGTTAAAAACACACAACGAATATCTGCTTATAAGAGAAATGCACTTAAAGACCAGGAAACAGTAGATTAAATATTTTCCCTAAAGTGTGTTAAGAGCCTGTAACAGGAAGCCTAAAAGGGGTGATTCCTTCCACCTCTTCCTATCAGTGCGGCACTTTTAACATCTCAAAACACTTTTCAATCCATCATCTAATTTGTTTTTCACAACCACCCTGTGGTTGGCAATGCAGCTCTTATTCTTTTGCTTCTTCATATATATATATATAACACAAAAATTCAATATGGAATAATCAGTAGTATTTCTGAGAAGACTACAACTATTCTATGCTCAGAGGGAATATTTAAATGAAATGAAATATTTAACATATAATCTCCCCTTGCTGCTAAAGAAGAGGAAAGGCAGTACTAAGTGCTTATTAAAGGAGAACACGTTTTTGGAAAGTATGTGCTTATAAAAAATTCAAACAATACAGAAGCATTGAAGAGATTACTTAAAAATTTTCCCTCCCCCTAATAAAAATACATCAGAGAAACGGTATCAGACAGAACCCAGTTAAGGGACAGAAATAACTACAGTTATTTAAACATAGACAATTCAATCTACAGAATTATTAATTAGGTCCAAAGTTGTTAATGAGGTAACTGGAAAGGTAGAAAGATAACCAGAAGGCAGGGGTCCGCAAACTACGACCCGTGGGCCAAATCCGGCCTGCACCTGTTTTTGTAAATAAAGCTTTATTAGAACACAGCCATGCTCATTTGTTTACATATGGTTTATGTCTGCTTTTGTGCTGTCACGACAGAGTTAAATAGTCTCAACAGAGATTATATGGCTTCCAAATTCTAAAATATCGATTATTTATCTAGCTCTTTGCCAGAGAGCCTTGCTGACCCCTGCTTAGTACTGAGGTATCAAGGAGGTAGTGACTGTAGAAAGCAGCTTCTACTTCCAGGACTGCGTGAACAAAGACATATGGCTGGAAACTCCTTCTAAAACTTAGAAGCTTGGAGGAGTTAAAACTGAAACTCTGAGGAGGGGCCGCTGTTGGCTGCTGCTGGTGTCTCTTAGGGAGGGGAGGCCTACAAGTGCAGGAAAGCTGTGGCCCATTTCCATTTGAGTGAGTGAAGAAACGAAGCCCAAGAGAACTGCATTAGACCACATGGCCTGGGCTCCAGTTCTTCTTGAAGATGGCTGGTTTAAAAGAAAGGAGAGAGGGTGGCAGGATATGGCACAGGAAGGGCATTCTTGCTTAGGGAATGTCTTATAGGGAATATGCAGTGCAGGAATAGAGCTTGGAAGAGAGAATGAAAGCTCCTCAGACTCCCATGCTCAGGTCACTGACCACACAGGTGAAACTGTGATCTCTGCGCATGGCCCCAAGGCATCGGTATTTTCTTTTTCTTTTTTTTAAACAAACACCTAATGTTTATTAATAAATAAGTACATTTGAGGGCATTTTTCTGATATCAGTCCTTCACCACTACCCACAAACCCCACCCACACAAAGGGAGTCCATGCCACCTTTGCATTGGAATCTGGCAACTGAGCATTAGAAGGTACATTTATAAACGGGAGCATAGTTGCAAATATATCAGACAAGGGTTCTTACAGCTGCAGCCATTTTTAATTAAAGTAATTGGTGAAGGAAGCAAGGTATCAGTATTTTCAAAAGCTCTCCAAGTGATTCCAGGTTGTGGCCAAGGCTGAGACCATTGCTTTAAACTGTGAAATGCTTGTGCTCAAGTTCACAGAAGTGCTTCCTCTCCTCTTCCTGCCTCACTCGTGGAGTCTTCCCATGATGGAAGGAGTCCATTGTTTTTGGGCAGAGGTGGCTGCTTCTGCATCTGGTGGGCAGGTGGCAATGGTTGGCTGGGAAGCAGCAGCTCCATATCCCTCACAAACAACCTGAGGCATGCCTGTTTCTGGTGCTGAGGCCACCAGGGACGAGCGGGCTTTCCCTGGGCTACTTGCTAAGAGCAGTGTAGCTCTTTCTCCCGTGTCCCCAGCGCTGTCAAGCCCTGGAGTGAAGCTCCTTTCAGAGCACCAGCATTTGTGTAATGAAGGCAAAATAAACCTTCCTGAGGGAGGAAAACTCCTATGCAAGAGGAGGCAGGGGCAGCCAAGTCACAGGCCCAGGTAGCTCTGAATGCAGGACCTGAGGGGATGGATTGGCCAAGCTGCACAACCCGGGGACCTTTGTCGACCTCGCTGATGCTTTCCAGCTGGGAGAACACACTGAGCGATGGACTGAAAAAGCAAGCCTGCTTCTTTCTTAAATTTTTTTTTCCACAACAGAAGTGCTATATGGTCATTGTAAAACAAATGTTTTTTGGGAAAATACTGAAAAGCACAAAGTAGAAAATGATTATCTGTCATGCCTTCCACGACCCAGATATAACTACAGGTAGAATTTTGGGGTAATCAGCCTGAACATTCAATGCATACATAAAATATAGTATAGACATAGCAAAATTTGCATCCTGTATTAAAAATGTAATATACCTTGAGCATTGTCAACTGCACTATTATTTTTAATGGCTTGCTGGTTCTATCATCATATCACACAGCTTTATTTAATCATTTCTCTGTTTGTGGATGCCTGGGTTGTTTTTATTTTTCATTCTCCATAAAGAATACCACAAGAAACATCCTTACAGATAAGTCTTGACCCACTTACTCGATTATTTTTAAGTTCCAGTCTGTGGGCTTGCATGCCTTCTGCCTGGAGCTCTTCTGCCTCCAGGCTCTTTACTTAGTTAATCTTTGTTTATCCCTTCAAGTCTGAGTTTAGGATGTCAGTTCTTCCAGGAGCCTTCCTGACCTCAAGGATAAAGAAATAGCTTTCCACATGGATCTTTTGGTTATGAACCTTGGTAGCACTTTGCTCTTTTCCTTTACAACACTGACACATTTATTTCTGTCTTGTTTCCTATCAGGCCCCCAAACTTTGAATAGCATTGGGCCCGTGGTAGGTATCCAAGCATTTGCTGATTGGATACATACATATGTCAACCTTTCTTTTCTTTTTTTTTTTTTTTTGAGACAGAGTCTCTCTCTGTTGCCCAGGGTGGAATGTAGTGGCATGATCTCAGCTCACTACAAACTCCGGCTCCCAGGTTCAAGCGATTCTTGTGCCTCAGCCTCCCAAGTAGCTGGGATAACGGTGTGTGCCACCATGCCCAGCTAATTTCTGTATTTTTAGTAGAGACAGGGTTTCGCCATGTTGGCCAAGCTGGTCTTGAACTCCTGACCTCAAGTGGTCTGGCCTCCTGGGCCTCCCAAAATGCCGGGATTCCAGGCATGAACCACCATGCCCAGCTATACATCAACCTTCCTAAGCTGGGTTTTTAGGTATCTTTTCATCTTCCACAGAGGCAAAGCTGTAGAAGACTGATTTAGCCTCTGTTTCACTCACAATCCCAAGGCTTCAATGAACAGACTACAGATCACCCCAAATGTTAGTTAGCTAACTGTGCTTATCTGATGGCCACAGTCAGCTTCGCCAACCCAGCCCAGTAAGCTCAGAAAGCATACCTTGGTTTCCCGAAGGACAAATTTACCTTTACTAGAGGAAAATATCTGTCCATCCATCCACCCATCTTGTACAGATTGATTATATTTCCTTCCTTCCTCCCTCCCTCCCTCCCTCCTTCCTTCCTTCCTTGAGACAGGGTCTCATTCTGTTTCCCAGAATGGAGTGCAGTGGCACAATCATGGCTCACTGCAGCCTTGACCTCTCAGGCTCAATTGATTCTCCCACCTCAGTCTCCTGAGTAGCTGGGACTACAAGTGTGCACCACCATGCCTGGCTAATTTTTTTTTTTTTTTGGTAGAAATGGGCTTCACCATGTTGCAAGGAGGCTGGTCTTGAACTCCTGGGCTCAAGCGATCCTTCTGTTGCAGCATCCCAAAGTGGTAGGATTATAGGCATGAGCCATCGTGCCCAGCCTTATATATTATTTCTTTACTCAACAAATATTTACTGAGTGTCTACCATGTCCCAGGCATGGTTCAAGGTTCAGTGAAAATGGTGGCTAAATCTCTTTCCATTTGGAGCTTATAGTTCATACAGTATGTGGAAAGCACTGTGCTATCAATTTAGAGAATATCCACTGAGTAGTTCCTACTCCCAAGGAACTTACAGTCTACTGAAGATTTATGGCAAGCACACAAGTAGCCGTGCCACTAGTTGAAGGTGATATGAAAGCTGGAAACTAAGAATTATGGGAGAGTAAAATATTTCCTTCTTTGTCTGTGGTTTCTGAAGGAACTTACATGTCTGTATACAATTTCAACTCTTGGTCCAGTGGTGGGAACAGCATTCAAGCTGATCCGTACCCTCTGGCTTTAGTTGATTGGTCTAGGGAAGGAGGCTGATCCTAACTTGACCAATTTGCTTCCTTCTCTGAGATATTTCAGAATAAAATTAAGAGGTTCTGTTTCTTCCTAGGACTGCACATTTTAAGAGGCAAAGTTCTCAGGAGCTGTAGGCAGCCATATTTCCTGCCACATGGATGTGCCAATCTAAACAGAGAGGGAGACTTTCTAAAAGAAAATTATATTTGGGAATAGGCATTGCAATGGGGATATGCGTGCCATGGAAAACTATGTGCACTTTCAGGGAGATAAAGGAAGACAAAGAATTTTAAAGGAAAAATGAGGAAGATTACATAATAGTTTTGAGATATTATCTTTGGCTACAAGGATTAATAACAAGAGTGACACCAGACCTAGGTTGGACAGATAGTTGTTGGGCAGATGTCCTAGCAGAAGTATTTTTTGTGTAAGGTTGCGATGACCTTTGTGCAAGGTTGTGGTTTTTGCAGTCTTTTGTGATAGTTCTTGTCATCAGGCTTTCCTGGTTGAGAACCTCTCTTTGTGACCTTCCTTGGCTCTGTATGTCAGAATTTTTAACACAAGTGACTCCATTTTGATTCTGACAACTTTCACAGAATAAAATGGGCTGCAGTGAGAAAGAATGTATCCTAAGTGAAGACAGAGTTAGGAGATGGAGTGTCTGGGGACCTTTTATTCCATAGTCCCAGTTGTACCCACAACCTAGCTGTAGCTTCTCCCTTTTTTGGTTTTGCTTGTTCAAAGCTTTCGTGTATTCCACTGGCCAATATATTCATTTCTGACACTTATTATTTAAGGTTGCACCTAACCAAAAGACTCTTTTCTAAATTGGAAGGCTTTCCGGAGCAGGTGACATTTGACCTGAATCTTAAAGGTTTCATAGGAGTTACATGTTTTAAGTTTTGCCTTTTGGTCCAAGCCTGAACTACAAACAAACAATCAAGTCACATTTTGATGGTTGTTTTGTACTTAAAAAATTAAAATAATCTCTTTCCCCAATAATATTGAAAGTAGGAAAATGTCAGCCTGAACTACCAAAAAAAATAAATAAATAAAGTCACATTTTGATGGTCGTTTTGTACTTAAAAAAATTAAAATAGGCCGGGCGCGGTGGCTCACGCCTGTAATCCCAGCACTTAGGGAGGCTGAGGCGGGTGGATCATGAGGTCAGGAGTTTGAGACCAGCTTGGCCAACATAGTGAAACTCTGTCTCTACTAAAAATACAAAAAATTAGCCAGCCGTGGTGGTGGGCGTCTGTAATCCCAGCTACTCAGGAGGCTGAGGCAGGAGAATCGCTTGAAGCCAGGAGGCAGAGGTTGCAGTGAGCCGAGATTGCACCACTGCACTCCAGCCTGGGCGACAGTGCGAGACTCCGTCTCAAAAAAAAAAAAATAATAATAATAATCTTTTTCCCCCAATAATATTGAAAGTAGGAAAATGTCAAATAATATAGAAAAATGTAATGTTTACCCCATCACCTCATAGTCCTCATAACCCTCCAGAAATAACAACTGTTAATTTGGGATGATCATTTAATAAACAGTGATCTGTAGTCTGCTGTTTTCTCAATATAAACATTTAAAAAATGTTTTTGTTTTTTGAAAAAACTTTACTTGGAAATAATTCCAAATTTACAAAAATTTGTAAAATTAAAAATAGTACAATGAAAAGAAATCCTACCTGAGGTATCTTATTTATTTATTTGTTATTTATTATTATTTTTTTCAGACAGGGTCTTGCTGTGTCACCCAGGCTGGAGTGCGGTGGTGTGATCATGGCTCACTGCAACCTCAGCTGGGCTCATGTGATCCCCCCACCTCAGCCTCCCAAACAGCTTGGACAACAGGTGTTTGTACCACCATGCCTGGCTAATTTTTAAATTTTTTGTAAAGTTAAGGTGTTACTATATTGGCCAGGCTGGTCTGAAACTCCTCCTGCCTTGGCCTCCCAAAGTGCTGGGATTACAGGAGTGAGCCACTGTGCCTGGCCTCATCTTATATATATTTTTTATTGTTCACCTTTGAGTCATTGGAAGGCAAATTATATACATTATGGACCTTTACCTCTCAATTCTTTGGGGTATGCATTCTAAGAATAGGAGTAATCTGTCACATAATTACAGTGCAATTGTCACCTTCATAAATTTTCACTGATTGATAGAATAATGTTATCTAACTTATTGTCTATATTCCAGTTTTTTCAGTTGTTCTAATAATATCATTTATAGCATTCTTCCCTTCTGGTATATGATTCAATGTAGGGTCAGGTATTGTTTTCAGCTGTCACGTCTCCACAGCCTCCTTTAATCTGAAACTTTTTCACAGTCTTTCTTTGTATTTTACAATATTTACATGTTTTTAAAATAGAAAGTTCCTTGTTTTATGTTTCCCTGATATTTCCTAGTGATTAGATTGATTATATTCTGCATTCTCTGACAGAGTACTGCATAGGCAATGTGTCCTTTTCAGGGGATAACATCTGGAAGTATAATTTAACTGCAGGAAAATGCACAAATAAGTGTACAGTTTGATGACTTTTTGCATATTTACATACCTGTATAACTAACAAGATCAAAATCAAGAATACTTCCATCCGCTCAGGGAGTTTTGTTGTGCTGCTTCCCGTAAACGCCCACTTCCACCTCTCCACCCAAAGGTAGCCCCTCTTCTTACTTCTAGCATCATATATTAGTTTTTCATGTTTTTGGATTTCATATAGAATGAATTATGCAGTCAGTATTATTTTATGTCTTACTTCTTCTTCTTTTTTTTTTTTTTCCTGAGACAGAGTCTCACTTTGTTGCCCAGGCTGGAGTGCAGTGGGATTATCTCGACTCACTGCAACCTCCGCCTCTAGGGTTCAAGTGATTCTCCTGCCTCAGCCTCCCGAGTAGCTGGGATTACAGACTCCCATCACCAGGCCTGGCTAATTTTTGTATTTTTAGTAGAGACTGGATTTCGCCATGTTGGCCAGGCTGGTCTCGAACTCCTGACCTTAGGTGTTCCACCTGCCTCGGCCTTCCAAAGTGCTGGGATTACAGGCGTGAGCCATCGTGCCAGGTCTGTCTTACTTACCTCTGTCATCTAATATGATGTTTTTGAGTTTCTACTACGTTGATGCATAGATCCACAGTTTGTTATTTTCCTCTGCCATTTAGTATTCCATTGCATGAATACATTGCAGTTTGTTTATCCATTTTCCTTTTGCTGGAGAATGTTCTCAGTTTTTGGTCATTATAAATCAAATTTTTATTAAAAACCCTTTATAAGCCTTTTGTGGATATATATTTTATATATCTTTATATCTCTACTCCAATGTTGGAATCCAATTGCTAGACCATACAGAAAGCTTATGTTTACATTTTTAAGGAAGTGCTAAATTGTTTCTGAAAGTGCTTTTACCATTTTACACTCATAACAGGTGTTTATGAGAATTCTAATGGCTCCACGTTCTAACCAATGCTTGCAGTACTCAGTCTTTTTTATTTTAGCTCCTTCTGGTGATAATATAGTAGCATCTCTTTGTGGGTTTTCTTTGCATTTCCCTGATCAATTTTAAGCTTCTTCCTATAAGCTTTTTGGTCACCTGGATAGCTTTTTTTGTGAAATGACTTCTCAAGTCTTTTGCCCATTGTGTTAATTGGGCAGTATGGTTTCTGTTATTGATTTCTAAGAGTTCTTTGCATACTTTGGAGGCAAGTTATATCATGTATGTGTATATATATTATATATATTTATGGTGAATATTTTCTCTCAGCTTATCTTTTAATTCTTTTAATGTTATCTTTTCATGGACAAAAGTCTTTCACTTTGACCAAGTTCAATTTATCAATTAAAAAAATAAATTGCAGCTTTCACATTTCACATAGCCATCTCAAATTAATTTTTGCATATGGTGAGAAATAAGGGCCACGGTTCCATCCCGTGTAGGTTCTAGGCCCTGCTTCTAGCAGGGCTCTGGACTCTGAGCTCCTCAGGCTGTGGGTGTCTCCTCTCTCCAGCCTGGCCCAGCTTCTCTTGTTGCTGCAACTGCACGGCCAGCAGATGTGGTGGCAACAGAGAATTAGCTGTGCATTTAAAGCTCTTACAGATTCCAATCTGTCTTGCCAGCCCACGGGTTGTTCTAAGCTCAGCTAGTTTCTCATTTTTGTAAAGTCCCTGTGCCTATGGCAGGCTGGATTCTCCACATACTCAGCAGACCCCTCTAGGGAGGAGAGCAGCCTCTGACCTCTTTTCACCTAGGAGGGCCTCCTCCACCAGCGCTCTGTTCCTTTAGACTTCTTTGCTTCCACAACTCTCTGATGTCATTTACAAATATACAATGGTTTTTAGCTTATTTATGCTTTTCTTAGTTGTTATAGTGAGTGTGATGACCCATTGCAACTGTCCACATCATTACTGAAGTCTAGAGACATAGTTCCATGACTTTCAATTACTATCTACAGAGTAACAATTCTCCTATTTTTATTTTGAGCCAGAACTTGGCTAATGAATCCCAGACCTTTATCTCTGGTTATCCTAATGTTTCATAAGCCTCTTAAATGTACACATCTGAGATGGGATTCGTCATCTTTCCCTGTAAAAGAGCTGCTATCTGGAATTGGTTGTCTTGGTGAACGCCATTCCCACCCACCTAGTCACCCAATTCCTGAACTTGTTGACTCTTTCTCCCTCACCACCCACATCAATGAGTTACTAATTTCACTGGAATCTATCTTGGAAAACCTCATATATCTCAATGCCTTGATTCCCCTGCCACTGCGCTGCTCAAGGCCCTCACAGTCCCTGGTCAGAACAATTGCAATCTCTTCCTAACTGAACCCTAGTCTCTGTCTCTCTCTCTCCTTCTCCTCACATTATTTTCCTTACTACTTGCAAACTGACCTTTTGTCCAGGCATGGTGGCTCACGCTTGTAAGCTCAGCACTTTGGGAGGCTGAGGCAAGCGGATCACTTGAGGTCAGTTCGAGACCAGCCTGGGCAACATGGTGAAACGCTGTCTCCACTAAAAATACAAAAATTAGCCAGGGGTGGTGGCACGTGCCTGTAATCCCACCTACTTGGGAGGCTGAGGCAGGAGAATTGCTTGAACCCAGGAGGCGGAGGTTGCAATGAGCCGAGATTGTACCACTGCACTCCAGCCTGGGTGACAGAGTGAGACTCAGTCTCAAAAAAATAAAAATAGGAGTGATTTTTAAAAATAAATGTCTTTTTGATATGTAGAAGTAGCTAAAATAAATACACATCTCTTTGAATACTCATATGTGATTGAGTCACTCCAAGGCTTTAACATTCCTGATAGCTCTCTTAATTTTCACAGAATAAAGTATAAATCTTACAGAATTCAAAGTCCCTCCTAGTCTAAGCCCATTTTTCTAGTCACATGTTCAGTCAGTCCCATGTTGATGACCGGGGCCAGTGCTGTGCAGCACGGTAGGGTGGGGTGCCATTCACATTGTATTTCTATATGAATGGCAATGCCATTCATGCCACTAGAGTTTTGCAGTGAAATATCCCAGTTATTCTCCAGCAGCTCTGGATTGCTCTCAGTTCCCTGAAAATAAAATGTTCATTCACACCTTTTCACTGTTTTCTCAATAGCCTTCCTTAGTTTCACCACTGGCAAAATTCCTCTTTCTAATCCAAGAGCCAGCTCAGGTGACTCCATGACCTTTTAGGATTTTCTGTAGCCACTCAGCCAATAGAAAATAAGTTACTCCATTATTTGGGTTCCATTATAAATGCCATTCCACATTGTATTACCAGTTTGGTTTATATATCTGTCTCTCCTGTTAGACAGTCGGGTTTTAAGGGGAAGTCAAGCACCCTCAACTGTTAGGCTGAGTATATCTTTGCTAATTTGAGTTGAAATTAATATATGTGGACAGGGTGTGACCTGATTGTTGAGAGCTTTGAACATCAGTTTGTGGAGTTTGTATTTTATCCAGGAGACAATGAAGAGGCATTAGGATTGGGGCTGGGCAGGCAGTACCTGATGAAATGGACTCTGCCACGCTTAACAAAAATGGGGCAGCATCAAACAAAGAGAAGTCTAGGCAGGAAGGGCAGCTGGATTGCCTGTCCAGCCTGAAGCCCTGGATGGCAGTCTCCCTCAGACACTGTGAACGGGCATGTGAAAGCCCTCTTCCTGCAGAGGAGAGCAATTAGCCAATTTCAGAATTGACTCCATGTTAGCTTTTAATTTTAATATCCAATTTAATGTTCTAAATGTTGGTTTGTTTAAATCATCCCATAAGCACATTTGCAGATGTTTCTTCTTTTTCCCTTTTTTTTTTTTTTGGAGACAAGGTCCCACTGTTACTCAGGCTGGAGTGCAGTGGCACAATCATAGCTCACTGCAGCCTTGAATTCCTGGGCTCAAGTGAACCTCTCACCTCAGCCTCCCATGTAGATGCGACTACAGGCACACGTCACTATGCCCAGCTAATTTTTAAAAATTTGTAGAGACAGGGTCTTTCTATGTTTCCCAGGCTGGTCTCAAACTGCTGGGCTCAAGTGATTCTCCTGTGCTGTCCTCCCAAAGTGCTGGGATTACAGGTGTGAGCCACTGCACCCAGCCTGTAGATATTTTTTTGATGGTAGTGGCTAGGCTGGTTCTAGGTGTAAACAGCAGCTTCTTTATGACAGGCTACATGTTCTGCTTCTGGGCTGGGACATGTGAAGAAATAACCCTTCAGCTCTAGGGTAGATGTACGTCCAGTCTCTGCTTCACCCCTCATCTGACTTCCTTTTCCCCCACTGGAACCCACAGACCTACAACAGGACTTTGGGCCCATCCAGGCTGGACATGGCAGGGACATGGCAGCAATGTGTTTTTCTACAGAATCAGGTCATCCTTGCAGCTCCTTTGTTTCTCTCAATTTTCCTTATTTCCTTTGTTTTCCCGTTGGTCCTGATTTTCTATTTCATTAACTTTGTTATGTATTTCTTCTGCTGAAAACAACATCAGATACATTTTGGAAAAAGGCAGGCTATAAATAAAAACAATAAAATAAAATAAAACAATAGGATGCCTTGAAAAATATACATATTTATTGTAGAAATTTTATGAAATGTAGACAGATATAAAGCAGAAAGTGAGAATTATTCTTTTAGAGAACACCAGAATTAACATTTTGGCATGTACTTTTCTGTATTTTTACATAAAATTTATATATTTGTATATTATACTTTATACGTTGACATACAGGTATTATTATGGTTCAAGCATCCTCTCCAAAACTCATGTTGAAACGTAATTGCCAGTGTAATAGTATTAAGAAGTGAGACCTTTAAGAGGTGATTAGATCCTGAGGGTTCTGCTATCATGGGTTGATTAATGCCATTATCCACTGGAGTGGATGAGTTATCATGGGAGTGGATTCCTGATAAAAGGGGTAAGTGTGGCCCAATTTCCTATCTCTGTCCCTCCCATTTGCTTGCCCTTCTACCTTCTATCACGGGATAAATCAGCAGGAAGGCCCTCACCAGATGCTGGCACCATGGGCTTGGACTCCCCAGACTCCAAAACCAAGCACCAAATAAATTTATCTGCTTTATAAATATGCAATATTTTTTATGAGCAGCACAAAATGGACTAAGACAGGTATAGATATATATACACACACATTGATTAAATATGCAATAACAATAAAATGATTAAATATGTAATTACAAATTGATTAAATATGTAATAAAATAAAACAATAATAAATACTCTATTTTATAACCTGCTCAAGTCCCATATATAAAGTAATGTAGTATTTGCATATAACCTACTCATGTCCTCCCATGTACTTTAAATCATCTCTAGATTTTTATAATACCAACATAAATGTTGTGTAAATACATAGTTGTTATACTGTATTTTTAAAACTCGTGTTATTTATCTTTTAAAATTTTTTTCTGGATATTTTTGATTGGACATTGGTTGAATCTGAGGTATCGAGCAGGTGGATATAGAGGGCTGACTGTATTTCATGCTATGCAACAATTTAAGAAGAACTTGATTAGATCTTTAAAGGAGCTCAGAAATTAGATGATAAAACATCTGAATGAGGTGGAATTGGAAGTTGCAAAGCTAAGGAAAGAAAACGAGGAATAAAACACTATCGCTATAAAAGTAATAAATTTAAAACAGAAAGGAATAGAATAATCATGGCTGAAAATGTAATCACTGAAATTCAGGAAAAGCTAAAGATAATTTTGTTAAACATAGGCTGGGTGTGGTGGCTCATGCCTGTAATCCTAGCATCTTGGGAGACTGACACAGGTGGACCACAGGAATTCAAGAGTAGCCTGGGCAACAGGGCAAAACCCAGTCTCTACAAAAAATACAAAAATTAGCTGGGCGTGGTGGCATACACCTGTAGTCCCAGCTACTCAGAGAGCTGAGGTGGGAGGATAGCCTGACCCAGGGGTTTGAGGCTGCAAGTGAGCCGTGATCATACCACTGCACTCCAGCCTGGGTGACAGAGTGAGACCCTGTCTCAAAAAAACAAAACAAAACAAAAAAAATTAAATTATTTATTTACTTAGTTTTGAGACAAGGTCTCATTCTGTCACCCAGGTTGCTCCCTGCAACCTCTGCCTTTCAGGCTCAGGTGATCTTCCTACCTCAGCCTCCTGAATAGCTGGGACCACAGGCATGCACCACCACACCTGGCTGATTTTTTTGTATTTGTTTTTTGAGAGGAGGTTTTGCCATATTGCCCAGGCTGGTCTCGAACTCCTGGACTCAAGCAATTCGCCCTACTCGGCCTCTTAAAGTGCTTGGATTACAGTCATGAGCCACCATGCTTGGCTGAAACTTAGATTATTTATAAAAGAGAATAAAAGAAATAGAGAAAAAGATGATAACAGCTATGGAACAGAGATCATAATAATCAAATGTTGATAAACATGAAGTAAAGAACTCAATGAATAGAAAAGTTGTTAAAAGATTTCATAGAAGAAAAATTTTTCTGGAATGAATATCTGACTTTGATGTAAAAGACAAACTATATTGTATAATAAAATTGGTCCACATGATAGACTCTGAAATGTATCCTTTTAAATTTATTGGAGAAAGAAAAAGATAGGCATTCTTTAGGTCATCACGCAGAATAAGCAAGTCTTTTGAACAAGGGTCAGATTATTATGGGACTTTCCACAGCAACAATATAGTCAATGGAGCAATGTCTATAATTATGAGAGAAAGCATGAAATAAAACATCAGCAATTATCAAACATAAAAGAATCAGGGAATAATTACTTTAGAGCCATTCTGGAAGCGAATAAATCAACTACTTTGTGGTAAAATTCCAGTAAACCAAGAGACAAGTGGAGACGCCTTTAGAAAAAAAAAAAAAAAGCAAAAACACAAAAACAAGTAGATAAACACATGTAAAAACACAGTGAGATAATACCCAGAAAGTTCTGAGTATGACAAGAATGTCATACTCAGACAAGAATAAGAATTCATATTCATAGTTGTGTGAATACTAAGAAATATCAGAGGATTACATAAGTCTTCTGTGGGGCGAGGTGGTAGTCAGTAGTGGGAGAAAGAATTTTTGATTGAATTTTCACCTCATATATTGCATTTTGAACCATGGGACTATACTACAAAATCAAATAAATAAATATCAGAAAATAATAACGTCTTATGAGGAGAAAGTAAAACAAGATACAGTGCAAACATATGACAGAAATAGCATATAAGGAAAAGTGCATAATTGGAATGATGATGGCCCAAGGTCCTGCATTGTTTGGGATGGAAAGCAAACATATTGGTTAACTTTAGAAGTGTGTGACAAGAATTTTATAGCCATGTTGATTTTCTAGTAGAAAAGGGAGGACTCTCTCTCTCTGTCCCCCAACATACACTTGTGGAAATTTGCTTTTGGTGCTCAGACCCAGAACTGTTGCAAAACAGAGCTAAAGTCCTCTAATGCCAAGCAGGAGCTCTGGTGGCCCTTTTCCTTGAGACCACTGCTGTTTCTGTGCCATCTTTTATTCTGGTCTCAGTATCTCTACTACTTCAATTTCTAGCCTCTCCTGCTTTGCCAATAGAAAAAGCACAATAGTTCGTGTAGGGATTTTGCATGGTATTCATGAATGAGGTTAGACTGTAATGTTACTTCCTAATAATGTCTTTATTCTGTTTTCAAATTAAAGTTATGTTTGCCTCATAATACGAGTTAGAGTATCTTTCTACAGTTTAAGATTGGAACTAATTTTTTTTTTTTTTAGATGGAGTCTCTCTCTGTCACCTAGGCTAGAGTGCAGTGGCAAGATCTTGGCTCACTGCAACCTCCACTTCCTGGGTTCAAGCAATTCTCCTGCTTCAGCCTCCCGGGTAGCTGGAATTACAGGTGTGTGCCACCACGCCCAGCTAATTTTTGTATTTTTAGTAGAGACAGGTTTCATCATGTTGGCCAGGCTGGTCTCAAATTCCTGACCTGAGGTGATCCGCCCGCCTTGGCCTCCCAAAGTGCTGGGATTACAGGCATCAGCCACTGTGCCCGGCCAAGATTTGAAATGATTTTTTAAAATGTTATAATGTAGTACATGTTTTAGTTGTGAGCTTCTGTATTGATAGTGTAGTAGTAAAAACAAAGTCTGACGTTACCAGTGGTTTGAAATTTACTGAGATTTATTTTATGGCCTGGTACAAAGTCAATTTTTACAAATGCTTCATTTGCACTTCATCTGTTCTCTCTGATTATTGATTCCAGAGTTATATATACATGGCTATTAAACCAAGACTGTTTATTATGTCGTTCAAATTTTCTATGTCTTTACTTTTTAATTTAATAAAAAATTAAATTTTGTCTTGAAACCATACGTTTCTTAGATAGGCATCTTAAAATCTCCCACTATGATTGAAAAATATTTATTTCTCTTAGTAGTTCTGTCAGACTTTGCTTTATATATTTCGAGCCCATGTTATTAGAATCCTATATATCAATTAAGTAAATTATAACATTAATGCTTAACTTCTAAAGTTAACCAATATGTTTGCTTTCCATCCTAAACAATGCAGGACCTTGGGCCATCATCATTCCAATTATGCACTTCTTTCCTTATATGCTATTTCTGTCATATGTTTGCATTGTATCTTGTTTTACTTTCTCCTCATAAGACATTATTATTTTCTGATATTTATTTATTTGATTTTGTAGTATAGTCCCATGGTTCAAAATACAATATATGAGGTGAAAATTCAATCAAAAATTCTTTCTCCCACTACTGACTACCACCTCGCCCCACAGAAGACTTATGTAATCCTCTGATATTTCTTAGTATTCACACAACTATGAATACGAATTCTTATTTTTCTACTTTCACGTACAACAGTCAGCATAATGGAAATACTTCCATACTTTGATTTTTTTTTTTTTTTTTTTTGAGATGAGTCTCGCTGTGTCACCCAGGCTGGAGTGCAGTGGCGCGATCTCGGCTCACTGCAACCTCTGCCTCCCGGGTTCAAGCAATTCTCTGCCTCAGCCTCCCGAGTGGCTGGGATTACAGGCGCCCACCACCGCGCCCAGCTAATTTTTTTGTATTTTTAGTACAGACGGGGTTTCACCATCTTGGTCAGGCTGGTCTTGAACTCCTGACCTTGTGATCCACCAGCCTCGGACTCCTAAAGTGCTGGGATTACAGGTGTGAGCCACCGCGCCCGGCCCTTGTACTTTGATTTTTTTAAACTTAACAGCATATCTCAGTGATCTTTCACATCAATATATAGGATTGTCATCATGCATTTTTGTGTAACAGTATTCCATTGTATGGATGTACAATAATTTGTTTAATGAGAGCTTTATTGTTGAAAACTTGGGTTGTCTCCAATCTTTCTAATACAAACAATGATGTAATGAGTACTCTATATTGCAGTGAACACTGGTCAATTTCTACAAGGGTAGTTAAATCTGTGAGATGAATTCCCAGAATTAGGGTTGCCGGGCCACAGGGTAAATGCCTTTTTAATTGCACAGATTTTGCCAAATTGCCCTTGTGGATTTGATTTGCTAATACTTTGTTAAAAAATTTTGCATCTATGTGCATGAGTGAGATTGATTTGTAATTTTACTTTCTTACTATTTTTTTTGGTCATTTTGTGTATTAGGATTATGTTTGCCTCAAAAAGGGAATTTGGGATGTTCTTCTCCCACCCCCCGTAGAGTTTGTATAACATCGGCTTTATTTTTTTCTTAAATATTTGGTAGAATTTGTTAGTGAGTCCATCTGGGCCTGAAGTTTTCCTTGTGGGAAGGTTTTAAATTACAGATTAAAATTTTTAATTGAATTATATAGTCTGACATTACTGAAAGAGGAAACTGAGGCCTCATTATAGAAAGATACTTTGGAAAAAAAATTCAGGCTGACATGATTTCTCTCAGCACAGAGAGTTAGTTGACGATAGTAGTTAAGAGCATAGTCTCTGAAACAAGGCCAACTTGGTTTGAATTCTGACTCTGACATTTACTAGCTGTGTGGAAAAATTAGTTAAGCTTTCTGGTTCAGTTTTCTTGTGTGTAAAATGTGCATAATAGTAATGCCTACCTCATTGTGATTTTGAAGATTAAACGGGTTAATGTAAGTAAAGCACTTCTAGGTACATCATAGACACAAATAAGTACTAATTTCCATTGTTGAAGATATTATCCCACTGTATTCTGGTTTACGTTGAGAAGAGTCTTGTAACATAATTTTTGTTCCTTTGATAGTAATTTATCTTTCCTTCCTGGCTACTTTTATAATCTGCTCTTTGTTTTGGTATTTTCTAGTTTGATTATGATGTATCTCAGAATGTATTTCTCTATCCTCTTTCTTCTGAAATCTGTGGATTAGAGTACTTAATCCGTTCTAGAAAATACTTACCTCTTATTTTTTTTCAAAGATTGCTTCTGCCTGGTTCTCCTTCTCTTCTTTCTGGAATTCTGATTGAAATCTGTGGATTAGAGTACTTAATCTGTTCTAGAAAATGATCTGGTTCTCCTTCTCTTCTTTTTGGAATTCTGATTGAAATCTGTGGATTAGAGTACTTAATCTGTTCTAGAAAATGATTACCTCTTATTATTATTATTTTTCTTCAAAGATTGCTTCTGCCTAGTTCTCCTTCTCTTCTTTCTGGAATTCTGACCATAATGTGTTGTACCTTCCTACTCCATCGCTCATGCCTCTTGACTTCTTTTTGGTATTTTTCCATCTCTTCATCTATTTGTGGCTAATTTTAATAATCTCTTTAGTCCTCATTTCTAGTTCACTATGTGTCTCTTCAGCTATGACTAATCTGCTTTGCAGTCAATCATTAAGGTTTTAATCTCAATTATTAGTTTTTTAAAAAATTTCTAGAAGTTTTGTCTGGTTGTTTTTGAAATGGTTGGGCACACTTCATATTTTTAGTTCCCTGTTCATTTTCAAGCATCCCCTCTATTTCTTTAAGCATGGTAAACATAATTTTATTTTTATTTTTATTTTTTGAGGCAGAGTCTCACTCTGCTGACCAGGCTGGAGTGCAGTGATACCATCTTGGCTTACTGCAACTTCCACCTCCCGGGTTCAAGTGATTCTCCTGCCTCAGACTCCCGAGTAGCTGGAATTACAGGTGCCTGCCTGATTTATTTTTTGTATTTTTAGTAGAGACGGGTTTCACCATGTTGGCCAGGTTGGTCTCGAACTCCTGACCTTGGGTGATCCGCCTGCCTCGGCCTCCCAAAGTGCTGGAATTACAGAAGTGAGCCACAGCGCCCAGTCAAGCATAGTAAACATAATTTTAAATAATGTTTCTGAATAATTCTAAATCGGAAATGTTTCATGATGTTTCCACCCTTTCTTGTTTTGGCTTATTCTCAAACATGGCACCTTGTTTTCTTGGGTATTTTATGATGTTAAATTCTAAGCTGCTCCTTGGAACTTTATCTGTAGGAATTCTCTGGGGGCTGGGCAGAAGGTAGGTCCTCCAGAGAGAAACTTCAGTTGCTTCTGCTGTGTACCTTAAGGCAATATCATAGTCTGGGATGACTTGAAATCCTATTTTTTGCTTGAGGTTTTACAAAACATGAGGAAGTAAAAATTTGGGCCACAAATTTAAGTACATGTTAAACTTAATCTTAATACTTAAAAAATACCAGTTAGTAAAATCTAGCTGTGTGTCTGAGGGTCCATCTGTCTGTTTTTCTCTGTATATGTGCCTAGAGTTATTAGAAATGAAATCTAGAAACATTAACAAGGCTTATTTGTAGGTAATACAGTTTAATGAGTTTTACTTTGTTCTATTTTGTATTGCTTAATTTTATTTTGTTATGACTACTATTTGCCCCCCACCCAATACAATAAAGTCCGTGCTTTAAAAACAAACAAATATGCGAAAACTTTGCTATAACATATTAAATACCTTCCCTCAATTCAACTGGAGGTGTCCTGCCTGGGCCTCCCCTGTGCTTCTGTTCTGTAACTGGATTCCTGCCCTGTGCTCTGTGTCTAGGTCCTTGTGTGTAACCTTGGATTAGAGTCCAGTCTCTGGTTTCTAATCCAACATCTCCAGCTTCAGTACTTGCTGACAGACTTGTCAAGCCTGCCTGCTAGGTTTTAATATCTAGTCCACATCAAAGTTCTTTTGCCAGGGCCTGTCCAGCAGGTTGCTCTTGTCAGATGCTTGCTGCCAGTTCCTATCTTGCTGTTGCACCAGGCTCCTCTGTCAGCCCCTCCAGATGGTGTGCTCTGCTGGCTCCAGTGCAGTCCTCAGCTCCTTCTGCTGGACCGGGGCTTCCCTTAGGAAAAAGCTACTTGTAGGTACCAGTTGGTCTGTCTCTAAATCCCTCCCTCTCTAACTCTCTCCCTCTCTCATTCTAGTCCCTTTCTTCCCATCTTGCCTGTCCTCATCACTCCCTTCCCCACCTTCCCCTTCTCCTCTCTATTCTATCCCACCCCTTTCATCTTTCCTCTCTCCTTCTATCCCCTTTCTCTTTCATTCTTCTCCTCCCCTTGGCTGCCCTCCCATTCCCTCCCTTGATCCCTCTTTCCTCTTTTCTTTTCTGATTCATTCTTCCTCCTCCCATTTCTTATCTGTAAAATGATTTGTACAGGTGATTAGATTAAATAATAAAATCTAGATTGCTTAGCATACTGTTGGATTCATAGTTAATGCCATTATAATTATTACATATTTAATAAATCATTCATTCATTCATTCAACAAACATTAATATCCTATCATGCACCAGGGGTAGTGCTAGGCATTCATGGTTGAGTCACAACCAAGTAGGGAGAATAACCAGGGAACAGACGCATGCTCCAGAGTTGGCTGGCTGATCTGTGCTACTAGGTGCAATGGTACGTGTCCCCTTGTATACAGAGGCCGTGGATTGTCAGGCCTGTGGCAGAACTCAAGAGCACTACTCCACAGCTGGTTAACATTGCCCACGGAAGGATTTGTTTCCTGATTTGTTTTCCTCAGCAGAGTGTTATTGCCAAGAAGATGGATGTCCATCCCTCTAAATATATGGAGCCTTTTGGTTGGCACAGAACTGTAAGTCAGCCTGCCTGGACTCTAAGCCTGGGACATTCTCAAAACAGAATTCAGAAAATCTATATTTGAGTGATTTTTATAAACAAGGCAGTAGATAGGAAATAACGGGGTGTAAGTGCTTGCCGCACCTTTTTCAGGAGGTAAGCTGGATTTCTGCAAGACTTGAGATTTCTTTTTAAAAGGAATCTATGCAGTCTCTGAGTTTCATTATGAGCCAGACTTGGGCTCCCAGTACCAATTCTTGTCCAGAAAATTTTGTCTTTGGAAAATAAGATGTCCCAGAAGACAATTTTCTACACGTAGTTGAGCTGTTTTTAAAGTGCCATTGAGTGTGAAATGTATGATTTCCACCTGTATTGGACATTTGGCCTTTGAGGCAGGCCCCCTGTCAAACCCCTGTGCAGGGTCACTGTCCAGAGGAGGCATGGCAGGGCCAGCTTGGAGCTGCAGTGCAACCTGGCAGCCCTGTTGCCAGGTTGGGGACTGCAGGCTCTCGATCTTCATGTTATTTATGTAAGTCTGTCTTAGCTCCCTCTCTCCAGGTCCCCTTTCCTGGGCTGACCTCTGGATGCACACAGCTGGGTCCCCTCTTTCTTCCAGGCTGGATCATGTGACCTGGAACTTCTGCTATTGAACCTGCCATCAAAATCTACCTGTCACTTGTCCCAACCCCTTAGATTCCTGCTCACTCCTAGAGACCTGAGGTCAATGAAGATGTCGCATTATATCACAGTTTCCTTGGTTGGAAAGTTAACAATATCCCTACCAGATAACATAGAGGCTGGGGTGACAGTGGACATCTTCTGAAGTCCTTTAGGAATTAGCCTGTTGAGGAATTTTTCACACACTATAGCAGGTGGGTAAGGGAGATATTTAAGGACCTGTGGGATTTTCCTTATTTCTCAAATCATATCCATTTTGTGGCTACTTTCTTTGTATATAAAAAGGACTGGTCTTCATTGTAAAACATCTACAGCAAAAGGTTCAGGGGCTGGAAGGACCAACCCAGGTCTATAATGAAGGTGAGAGCCTGGCTGTTGGGTCAGTCTCATTTCCTTGGGCTGTTGTTCGCTGGATCCCAGCTAGCAAGGCTCTTTATCTTTTTGGGTAACAATTCTGTCATATACATTTCTTCAGATTTTCAAAGCAATACATGCTCATTTCAGGTAACTAGAATGCACAAAATAAAAAATATGAGTCGAGAATGATGGTTTCCAGCTTCATCTATGTCCCTACAAAGGACATGAACTCATCATTTTTCATGGCTGCATGGTATTCCGTGGTGTATATGTGCCACATTTTCTTAATCCAGTCTATCATTGTTGGACATTTGGGTTGGTTCCAAGTCTTTGCTATTGTGAATAGTGCTGCAATAAACATACATGTGCATGTGTCTTTATAGCAGTGTGTTTTATAATCCTTTGGGTATATACCCAGTAATGGGATGGCTGGGTCAAATAGTATTTCTAGTTCTAGATCCCTGAGGAATCGCCACACTGACTTCCATCATTCTCGGCAAACTATCACAAGGACAAAAAACCAAACACCGCATGTTCTCACTCATAGGTGGGAATTGAACAATGAGAACACATGGACACAGTAAGGGGAACATCACACACCGGGGCCTGTTGTGGGGTGGAGGGAGGGGGGAGGGATAGCATTAGGAGATATACTTAATGTTAAATGACTAGTTAATGGGTGCAGCACACCAACATGGCACATGTATACATATGTAACTAACCTGCACGTTGTGCACATGTACCCTAAAACTTAAAGTATAATTAAAAAAAAATGAGTCATTCATCATCCTGCAATCTAATTAGACCCACAGCTAATTAGATTGGTATATGTGCTTCTGATGAGAGACAGATCAATAGATGGAGAAGCCTCAACATCACTCCACTTAGCTTGGTGGAGATAATGCAGTTATTATAGTTCTTTAACTCTAGAACTGTGGTTCTCAAGGTGTCATCCCTGAACCAGCAGCATTGGCATCATTTGGGACTTGTTAGAAATGCAAATTCTTAGGCCCCACCTCAGATCTTCTGGGAATCAGAAATTCTAGGGGTTAGCCCAGCAATCTGTGATCAAATAAGCTCTCTAGGTGATTTTAATGCACACCAAAGTATGAGAATTACTGCTATATAATGAATCTGACCCCTCCTGACCCCTACCTCATCTGCTATGAGGGATTGCTAGAAGAGAGCCTCAATTTAGCTCAGCTGAGTTTAAGCTTAATCCAAGCCCAGAATTTATACAGTCTTTTTAGATTTAACATCATCTTCCTGGGACAATTGCTCAGGCTTTTAGATTCTTTCCCTGCCAGTCTCACGCATCTCTTCTCAAAATGACATTTGGGAGATCAGAGGATGAACCTTACGTGTCCACATGGCTAGATGGACCCCTGCCTTGTTCTGGCACCTCCAGGGGTGCTGCCTGCTGTTGCTGAGATACAGCTAGCCTGGTCTTATCTTTAGACATTCTGCTGGCATTTTCCCAGGCATCTGTGGACTGCTGACATGTGTCCTGTTCTCTCCCTCAGCTTGTTCAGGATCCAGGGGCCTCCCCCTGCTACCTAGGTCTTCTCCTAGCTCCCATGGGTACTGTAGACCCTGGGTTTCCGCCATGTCTTCCACTTGCCCTGACCCAGTTGGTCCACATAGGCTGCCTCCTGTCCAGGTCTTAGCTCAGGGTCCCTGCCCATGATGCTCATGCCAATCAGCAGTGACTTTCTGCCTTCTTAGCCAAGCTGGGGTCAAGTCATGCATCACGGGGCGCTTTGCACAGCGGTTCTTTCCCTGAGCCCCAAGGGGAGAGTAGGTTCAAGTCCTGTCTACCTCAGTGGTCCCGTGAGCTCTTGGGACACAGTTTCTTCTCCCCGAACATCTTCCCCACTCTTTCTCCATTTATCTACCCTCCAATCTCTTAAGCAAAGCTGCTGATGTATTGACTGGTCTGTTGTCATCAGTTCCCAGCTTTCAGGCCTATCTCGGGGTAAAATCCTATTGTGAATGTCAAAAACGAAACAGCAATTCTTTCTCTTGGCATCTGTAATAATGCCTTGCCCTGAGGCAGATGGATGTAGGATGGTAAAATAGGAAAACACAACAATGTTTCCAAATCTTCCCCTCTTTTCATAATCAAATATATACACAATTTTTATATAATTTGGATTCTACTGCACGTACTTTTAGATAGGTCTTTTTTTGTCACTTATCCATATGCCATGAGCACTGTTTCCATGTCATTAAATACTTTTCTACAACATGACTTTTAATGGCTCTGAGGAATTCAATTAAATGTGTGGTGGGAAGGAAAATAAATTGCTATTTTAAAACCTTTTGGCAGTTTATCTTGGGTTCTCTAGGGTGTGGTGGCAAACTTCATTTTAGGGAGACTTTTCATTGTTGTTGTTACTGGGATAAAAGAAACACTTCTATGGGCCTTTTGAATATGCAAAGGCAGGGACCAATGCCTGCATTAGGGCCATAGTTTGTGACAAAAAGGGAGATGGCAGGCAAGGTGCGGTGGCTCACACCTGTAATCCCAGCACTTTGGGAGACTGAGGTGGGTGGATCACCTGAGGTCAGGAGTTCGAGACCAGCCTGGCCAATATAGTGAAACCCCGTCTCTACTAAAAATACAAAAATTAGCCGGGCATGGTGGCACATGCCTGTAATCCCAGCTATTGGGGAGGCTGAGGCAGGATAATTGCCTGAACTTGGGAGGTGGAGGTTGCAGTGAGCCAAGATCGCACCATTGCACTCCAGCCTGGGCAAAGAAGTGAGCCTCCATCTCAAAAAAAAAAAAAGGGAGATGGCAGAGTTGTTCTGGTGGTTGTAGAGTTTTGGCTTCCTGTGGGGCCTGTGAGTCAGGGATTACAGGCCTAGGACCCAGGCACCTGAGAAGAACTTAGATACATGTAAGAGTGTACTCTACCATGGGGAGGTGGGCCAGGACAAACAGGCGAGATGACCAGCAAGAAGTGTTTAAGCAGGTAGCCAGGCGGACAGGAGCAGGGCAGGAGAGGCCCCCCCACCACCTCCACAAGAATGCTAGGCAACCATCAGGTGATGGTCAGGTGGTTGTTAAATTGTCTCCCTAAAATAATAATTGGTTGCAGCTAGTGCCAGGGAAAGGCAGTCTCCCAATAGGTAGAAAACAGCTAAAGCGGGTGATTAGCAGCTTCCCAGTAAGATCTTAGGAGCTGGGCGAGACGGCCCAGGCATGCCTAAAAGGCAAAATGGCGGCGTTTAACAGGTGCGTGACCTTCCTATAGGAACGCTCCACTGGCAATGGGAAAATGCCTCAGATGAGCATGTGCACAACTTCAGTAAACACACTGCGCATGCAGCCCCTCCCAGGCTCTGGCAGGCTACTGCGCATGTGCACAGCCTGCCCCAAGGGAAAATCAAGGGAGGAGAGACTCAAAGTGTCGGAAACATGGAAGCTGTAAAACCCCAAGTCAATGGTCAAACAGGGTACTTGAATCTCTCAGGTCACCCGCTTGGCCCTCTTCCAAGTGTACTTTACTTCCTTTCATTCCTGCTCTATAACTTTTTAATAAACTTTCACTCCTGCTCTAAAACTTGCCTCAGTCTCTCACTCAGCTTTATGCCCCTCGGATGAATTATTTCCTCTGAAGAGGCAAGAATTGAGTTGCTGCAGACCCGTACGATTTTGCCACTGTTAACAGAAGCAACTTAAAGTATGAGAGATGGATTTAGGAATACTGAGGTCTGACTTGGAGATAGAAGTTTTAATTACACATCTAAGTGATGCCTTGAGAAATTAATGAAGGGGACTGTTTCCATGTTGCTAGTAGACTAGAAAGAGGATAAAAATGTGGCCAAAAGACACGAGAAGCCAAAAGCAACATGAACACCAGAGGTGACAGCTACTCCCTGTGAATTTTTAGAAATACTCAAAAATCTCGGCGTCATAAAGAATGGGTAGTTCAGTTATTTTGTTGGAATATTATGCATTTGGGTAATTACAGAAGGCTGGAAAACCTGGGATACTTTAACAATAAGTATATTTTAATTTATTTAACCATCACTTATTTGGGGTATTTTTTCCCATTTTCCACTATTATTTAGAACACTGCTATAAAAAGCTTTACAGATTAAAGTTTTGAGTGTATTATGGATTGCTTCCTTGGGGCAAATTTCTAGAAGGGGAATTGCATGGGTGATGGCTATGACAATCTTAAACACTTGTGATATAGAACAATTTTAAGTCTTTGAACTCCCCAGTTCAAAGTCATTTGTAGGGTCTGACTCTATTAGAACTGCTACTTTGCACGTAGTTCCTGAACCAGATGGAGAATTCCAGTGTTTGATGGCGTGATCACCCATATGGGTGGGGACACGCTGAGTGGGTCACATCTCTCTCTCAGACTTTCCTAGTTTCAAAACCAAGGATGATTCAGTATCAACCTTGTCAGTTTGATGTAACAGAAATTACATTTAGAAAGTGCACACAACTTTTTATATACTAAAAAAACTGTAGATATTAATAATATTGAATTCTCTGCCCTTTCTTTTTTCAGGATGAGAGAAACTTGAAGACTTCAGTGCTTTTTGTATCTATGACTCCGGAAAGGAAAGAAAAATAAACCATGTAGAACCTGCTTGCTGTCCTGTCCTCTGCCAGCCGTTGGCCTCAGTAATTGGATTCAAGGATATTTATGACCTACTTTTTGAATCACTGCAGCCCAGGCTGTGCAATTTCTTATGTTCTCTTGCTGAGAAACCAACATACAAGCAGAGATTGTGTATTTTTCTATAAAGGTAGAAGTAGGCGCTTCTGGAAATTCTGGAAACCTTTCCAAGTTTACAGCACAAACTACCAGAATGAAAAGAAGGGGTTTTGTTTATTCTTTCTTTCTTTTTTTTTTTTTTTTTTTGAGGCGGAGTCTCGCTCTGTCGCCCAGGCTGGAGTGCAGTGGCGCTATCTCGACTCACTGCAACCTCCGCCTCCCGGGTTCACGCCATTCTCCTGCCTCAGCCTTCCAAGTAGCTGGGACGACAGGTGCCTGCCACCACGCCTGGCTAATTTTTTTGTATTTTTGGTAGAGACGGGGTTTCACCGTATTAGCCAGGATGGTCTTGATCTCCTGACCTCGTGATCCACCCGCCTCGGCCTCCCAAAGTGCTGGGATTACAGGCGTGAGCCACCGCGCCCGGCTGAAGGGGTTTTGTTAACAGGTCTGTTTTGCTAGGATTCTGCATGGGGTTGGAGCCTTGGAGAGGAGGCTTCTTCTTGTCCCCATTGGTGTTGATTCTGTCTCTGATACTCACTGGTAGCAATCAGATCTCACCTGGCGTAAAGCACTGGCTCCATCTCTTTTCTAGGAATGGATTTTTTTTTTTTTCCATTAAGAATAGAGTCACCTCAGTATGAACAGCTGATACAAGGGGAAAAAGAAGCATTTCCAGCAGTGCTTGTTTACCAGTCCTTTATGACCAAATTGATGCAAAGTGGGCCACAAACATGCTTGTTGACACCTGGAGTGTCCAAACTCCAGAAATAGATGAGTCCCTCATGAAAATATATATAAAGCAAAGAGATAGAAGAAATTGATTAAACCGATTAAACCCATAAAGATATGGACAAGGAAGAGAAAGCAACCAACGTTTACCGTGTCTTTCTATTAATAGCTACCCAACACTGTCCTGGAGGCTTTTTAAAGAGCTTATCTCATTGAAGCCAAGGCTGGGGCTAGTGAGAGGCCAATGAGGTGAGTCATGCTTCTGCAGGGGTGGATTCTGTCTTTATTTAGAATTTTGAAATTTTGTTCCTCATGGATTTTTTGCATCGATTTTGATTTTTTTTAAAAAGTTTCCTCTATTGAGTTGAATAGTATCTCTCCAAAATTCATGTCCTCTCCAAACCTCAGAATATGAACTGATTTGGAAACAGAGTCTTTGCAGATGTAATTGGTTATGATGAAGTCATTCTAGATTAGAGTGGAGTCTAAATCCAGAGACTGCTGTCCTTATTAGGAGGCTGTGTGAACACACAGAGACCCAAGGGGAAGGTGGTCAATGTGAAGACAGAGGCAGCAATTGGAGTGAGGCAGTAATTGGAGTGATGCAGCTACAAGCCAAGGAACACCAAGGACAGCCAGCAGCCAGCAGAGCTAGGAGAGGCAAGGAAGGGTTCTTTCTTGAGCCTTCAGAGGGAGCATGGTCCTACTGACACCTC
This sequence comes from Pongo pygmaeus, assembly GCF_028885625.2. Classification (NCBI taxonomy): domain Eukaryota; kingdom Metazoa; phylum Chordata; class Mammalia; order Primates; family Hominidae; genus Pongo; species Pongo pygmaeus. Next base: position 33,261,508 of record NC_072384.2, on the reverse strand, counting down.
GATTTCTGATGCATAGCCTCTAGAACTGTGGCAGAATAAATGTCTGTTGTTTTAAGCTACTGAGCTTGTGATGGAATAGTCCCCTCTTACCCAAGGTTTTGCTTTCTGAGGGTTCAGTTCTGCAGTCAACTTGGAAAATTCCAGGAATAAACACTTCAAAAGTTTTAAATTGCACACCATTCTGAGTAGCATGATGAAATCTTGTGCTGTCCTGCCCTGGACGTGGAACATCCCTTTGTCATTGACATCGTCCGCTCCTGACATCCAACCGTGGACATCATCATGGCTTGAGGATCCAGAATCAACTGAGGCAGATGATCTTCCCTTCTGACATCATCAGAAAGTCAGGAATGGCCCAACGCTATGTCACAATGCCTGGATCATTCACCTCCGTTCACATCATGTAGGCATTGCATCGTCTCCCATCATCACAAGAAGAGGGGTGAGTGCAGTATGGTAAGATTTTGAGAGAGAGAAAGAAAGACCATACTCACATAGCTTTTGTTACAGTATATTGTTATAATTGTTCTATTTGAATACTAGTTATTGTTGTTAATCTCTTACTGTGCCTAATTTATAAATTAAACTTTATCATAGTTATGTATGTATAGGATAAAACTGTGTCTTTGGGTTCAGTACTATCTCTGTCTGTGGTTTCAGGCGTCTGCTGGGGGTTTTGGAATGCATTTCCCCACGGATAAGGGAGACTACTGTACTTCATTACAGTAGTAGCCCTAAAAAACTAATACAGTTGCATGACGATATTACTTCTCTTGATCACTGAGGATATTGGTGCCCCCTTAACTTTTGCACCTGAGTGCCTTGTTCTCTTCACCCTAATGCTAGTCCTGCCCTGTAATTTCTCCATTGTAACCACCCAGTGAGGGACACGCAGAGGAAAATTGTCTCTAGGCTCTTTGATATGACACACATGATATATGAATGGTATACAAAATTTAGAAAATATGTAATAGGTTGGGAAAAATTAAAAAGACAATGTGAATCAGAGGACTAGTAGGCCTGAGAGTTAACCTAAAGGAATAATCCTAAATATGAAGGGAAATTTTATCCCACAAAAGCAGTAACTGTTGAGTTAGAAGAGTAAAATCTAGAAGCAACTGAAAGTCACACCATAGAGGAAGGTTAAGTAAACGATGACATAGCTTCTCAATGGGCTATTATGCAGTCATTAAAAATGAGGTTTATAAAAATATGTTATAGCTTGTAAAATGTTTTAGCTGTAGAGCTAATTAAAATTAATTAGAAAAGTGTTTATACAGTATGACTATAACCATGTTAAAAAAAAAACAGTATCTTCAAAAATAACAATATCTGGCCACACCAGAAACAGGAAAAACAATAGTGTCTTTTGGTGATAGTGATAGAATTATTTATGCCTAAATTTCTATTTTTTTTATGAGCACACATATTTGTTTTCTATTGCTCTGTAGTAAATTACCACAACTTAGCAGCTTAAAACAATGTCTATTTATCATCTTGCAGTTTTGTGGGGGAGACATCTGGGCATGGCCCAACCGGGTTCTCTGTGTAGGGTCTCACAAGTCTGAAATCAACGTGTTGGCCAAGCTGTGTTCTCATGTGGAGCTCATGGTCCTCTTCCAGTCCCTTTTGAGTTGCTGATGAAATTTACTTCTTTATGGTTGTAGGACTGAGGTCTGTCCCTATGTTCTTGCTGTTTGCCAACTGAGGCTGACACTCAAATACTGGAGGCCGCCCTCAGGGTCTGGCCTTGTGGACCCCTCATAGCATGGTGACTTCCTTTTCCAAAGCCAGTAGGAGACTCTCTCTCCAGTCAGCTATGACAGAGTCTTATATAAAATAACCCCATCAAGGGAGTAACTATCCTAGCCATGCTCAAGGGGAGGGGATTCTACAAGACATATATAATGGGGAGGGAATGTGGGAGCTATCTTAGAATTCAGCTACTAGAATAAAGAAAGGAAATGTGTTGCTTCTAGAATAAAGAAAGAAATTGGGGCCTCAGAGCCACAGGGTCGAACCCGTCATTGTAGCACTGTTCTGGGCTGGGTGACTGGCTGGCTCACCTGGGGTGAGTTCCATGGGGAGAAGAATGCTCTAGGGAGATGCTGCTGCTGCTGTCTCTCCAAACCAGCTCAGTCTGAAGGTATTTTTCCTTCCTCCCTGCACAGGCATCCATGTACTGTGTATGTGAGTCAGAATCCACATGTTCACTCTACTCCCGCTGGGGATTATAAGCATTCCTTGAAGGAATAGAAAGAAAACTAACATTGACAGACATTTTGGTATTTGGCAGGCCCTAGAGTGAATGCCTGATATAGTCTGTATGTTCTGTCCCCTCCAAATCTCATGCTAAAATGTGATTCCTGGTGTTGAACGTGGGGCCATGGGAGATGTTTGGGTCATGGGCCATGATTGGAAGCTTCCTGAGGCCTCACCAGCAGCAGATGCCAGCACCATGCTTCCTGTAAAGCCTGCCGAACTGTGAGCCAATTAAATCTCTTTTCTTGGCCAGGCACAGTGGCTCACTCCTGTAATCCCAGCACTTTGGGAGGCCAAGGCAGATGAATCACTTGAGCCCAAGGTGGATCACTTGAGCCTGGCTAACAAAAATTAGCCAGGTATGGTGGTGCACACCTGTAGTCCCAGCTAACTCAGAAGGCTGAGGTGGGAGAATCACTTGAGCCCAGGAGGCAGAGGCTGCAGTGAGCCGAGATTGCGCCACTGCATTCTACCCTGGAAAACAGAGCCAGACCCTATCTTAAAAAACAAACAAACAAACAAAACTCTTTTCTTTATAAATTACCCAGCCTCAGGTATTTCTTTATAGCAACAAAAGGGTAGACTAACACCGTGCTTTATGTAAGTTGTCATTGTTTAAAAATTTATTTTTATTTTTATTTTTTGGGACAGAGTCTCACTCTGTTGCCCAGGCTGGAGTGCAGTGGCACAATCTCAGCTCAGATTGCAACTTCTGCCTCCCGGGTTCAAGCGATTCTCCCACCTCAGCCTCCTGAGTAGCTGGGATTACAGGTGAGCACCATCACGCCCAGCTAATTTTTAAATTTTTAATAGGACAAGTTTTCGCATGTTGGCTGGGCTGGTCTCGAACTCCTGGCCTCAAGCAATCCACCTATCTTGGCCTCTGAAAGTGCTGGGATTACAGGCGTGAGCCACCACACCTGGCCATAGTTGTCATTTTTAGTCCTCATAATAGCCTTAAGAGAGGAAAAGGAAGACTCAGAAAGGTTAAGAAGCTCTCCTCAGGTTGCACAGCCACTTAGTTTCAACAGCAAGCGTTTGAGCCTGGAGCTTTCGACTCCATGAGCAATATTCCTTTCATTGTTTCAACAGTCATTCATTTCACAGATTTGTGGAATTCCTCTGTGCAGGCACTATGAGGAATGCCAGCATCATGACAGTGAAGGGGCAGGTCCTGGCCTCTCCCTTGTTGGAGCCACAAGTTCTGTAAGGAGAACAGACATTCAACAAATAATGCACAAACATTAAAATCGTGGTAAGGGCCTCTGGGGCAGCTGGTGCTGTGGGAGTTGGAAGATTGGACTTGACCCGGTCTGAAGTAAGATCCGAATGGCTTCTGGGGAGCACAAAGGGCAATAGACTACGAATTGGCTGTGCAAAGACAGTGAGGCAAAGGGCATGCCAGGGAGAGAGCAGGTGCAGGGCCTGGCTGGAGGAAGCGCCACAGCACAACACAGGTGCTTGCAGAAGGCCCAGGGGGCCCGAGTCAAGGGCGCAGGGGAGAGGACATGTATATGGGGCCTTGGTGGCTGTGCAAAGGGCTTTGGACTTTCTCCTAGTTGCTGTGAGAAGACTCCTACACTACGCAGAGGCTCAAATAGGCAGGTAAGACGATGTCTTTCTGTGTTGCATATTTTTATTCATGTATTTAACACAATTGATCTCAACCAAGCCTATTTGAATCACCTGGAGAGTTAAAACAGCTAAAACCAATATCCTGCCATAGACCAATTAATTAAGAATGTGGAGGGATGCCATTGGAATCAGCATTGATTTAACACTTCCCAGATGATTTTCATGCACAGCCAATTTTGCTAATTACTGACTTAATTGTCATTAAAGTTCTGCCTAGGGCCCCTCTGTGCCAGGGACTAGCACGGTATTAGGAAACGGGGACCTTACCCTCAAGGAGCTTGGCTTTCTCAGGCATGTTCAAGCTACCTCTGTTCATTGGCTCCTTTGGTCATTAATTCACACCTGCTGGGCTCCCAGCCCATGTCCTACATGATCCTTGGGGACAGTGCCCCTACCTGGCACTTATAGGCACTGTTCCTTCCAAGCCTATGTTCAGTAATAAACAACAATCAATCAGAGGTGAAGAAGGACCGGCATGCAGAGGTGGAGGCCAGCATGCAGAATGAAAGGTATACACAGAAACACTAACTCAGCCCAGCGTCAGGGACAGGGCATGGCCATGTCCAGATCTGTGGCAACCACAGAGTGACAGAGAGCAGGAGCTGTCAGCTCAGGAGGTCAGCGACCAAAGGTATCACTAAGGAGCTCAAGGAGGAGGTTCTTTCTCCACTCATTTGCTATGGACAGAGGCCTAGTGATGTGAGCTTTCTTTCCCCAGAGCCTAAATAGCCTAAAGGCCCAGCAGAGAGAACTCCCAGGACCCACTCATTGCCTACTGGTGCTGGGTCTTCCTTCTTCTTCTTCTTTTTTTTTTTTTTTTTTGTTTTTTTTGAGATGGAGTCTTGCTCTTGTTGCTCAGGCTGGAGCGCAGTGGCACGTTCTTGGCTCACTGCAGCCCGTGCCTCCCAGGTTCAAGCAATTCTCCCACCTCAGCCTCCTGAATAGCTGGGAGTACAGGTGCCCCCCACCATACCCAGCTAATTGTTGTATTTTTAGTAGAGACAGGGTTTCACCATGTTGGCCAGGATGGTCTCGAACTCCTGACCTCAGATGATCCACCTGCCTCTACCTCCCAAAGTGCTAGGATTACAGGCGTGAGCCACCAAGCCCAGACCTGGGCCTTCCTTCTTGTCTCACCTCCAGCCCACCTGTCTTGCTCTGACATGGAGGGGCAGAACATGGCAATCTGTGTGTGGCAAAACACAACACAACAAAAACAGCCATAAAAGACACTCTTGGGACATTTAGGGAAAACTGAATTTGGACTGGATACTAGAGGGTGTTGTGGATTGCTTGCAATTTTCTTAGATGTGGTGTATTATGGTTCTGTGAGAGACTGACCTTTATTCACAGGAGATGTATGCAGGAAAATTTAGGCGAGATGCATCATGGGGTCTTCAACTTTATTTCAAACGGTTTGGCAAAAAATATTTTTATAAACGTATGCATGTATAGATATCTGTACACAGAGAGATAGAGAGTGGAAAGCACATATGGGAAAATATTAACAACTGTTGAAATCAAAAGCGCGCCAGTGCTCAGTTTACTATTTTAATGTCTTCTGTATGTTTAAATATTTTCATAATAAAATATTGAGAGGGACATTACACTTTAAAACGCAAAAAAAAGGCCAGGCACGGTGGCTCAAGCCTGTAATCCCAGCACTTTGGGAGGCCGAGGTGGATGGATCACGAGGTCAGGAGATCAAGACCATCCTGGCTAACATGGTGAAACCCCGTCTCTACTAAAAATACAAAAAAATTAGCTGGGCGTGGTGGCGGGCACCTGTAGTCCCAGCTACTCGGGAGGCTGAGGCAGGAGAATGGCGTGAACCCGGGAGGCAGAGCTTGCAGTGAGCCAAGGTGGCGCCACTGCACTCCAGCCTGGGCAACAGAGTGAGACTCCATCTCAAAAATAAATAAATAAATAAATAAAATAAAATGCAAAAAAAAAAAAAATCAGTCATATCTGAGTTCAAATACTGGCTCTACCTCTTCTTAGCAGAATGGACTTGAACTCCTTACTTTACCCTTCTGGGCTTTTGCTTCTTCATCTCACCATCAGGGACAGCGACACCTGCTCAGAGGGCAGTTAGGATTGTTGGAGATGACAAATGTAAAGCACTCAGCATGTGATGGGCCCAAGCCAGGTGCTACACAGGGCCCAACCTGGCCAGAGAGATTCAGACACATCCAGAGAGTGGCACCCTATGGCACCCTTCTCCGAAGAATCCATTGGTCACTGAGACTGCAATGAAGTCTCCTTGGTATCATCCACCTTCAGGGTTTAGGCATATTCAGATGTGAAAGATGGGTGGAGGGGAAAGGAGTCTGAAAGATGCAATGATGAAGGGCTGGGTGGCAGCCCCCATGGCAGGCAGAATCTGTAAAGTGCCCACTCCCTAGCCCCAGTATCTCATCCTAACCCCGAAGCCTGTGAATACGATGAGACAGCACACCTGTGATTGTGTTATATGGCAACATTGACCTTAACGAGTACCCAGATAGGCCTGATCTAATCACACGAGCCTTAAAGCCAGAGTTTTCTCCAGTTGCTGGTGGAAGAGGAAGGCAGAGAAAGTGGAAGCACGAGGGGAATTCGACCCACTGTTGCTTGCTTGAGGATGGAGGCGCCCCATGAGGGCAAGGCTGTTGGCACTGAAGAACTGACAGCAGCCCCTGCTGATAGCCATTAAGGAAACAGGGACCTCAGTCCCACACCCCCAAGGAACTAAGTCCTGCCACCCACTCGAGTGTGTGGCAGTAGATCCGTCCTCAGAGCCTCCAGACAAGAGCCCATCCCGGTGGATACCGTGACTTCGGTGAGTGAGACTCAGCGGAGAACCCAGCTGAGCCTACCTGCACCTCTGAGCCACAGGACTGTGAGCTGATTGATGTTGTGAGACTGTGGTGCCAAACAGAACCCCAGGTGACACCTAGCATAGGCCAGTCCTGTGCTATTTGCTCAGGATAACAGCCGCTAAGTTTGTGGTACTCTGCTATGTAGTAATCGTGAAGTTATATCCCCCTTAATTAATCCTAAATGAAGAAGGATCTGGCTGCATTTGCAACAGAGGAGTGGGCAGTGGTGTTGAACTTGCTGCCCTGACCCAGCTACTGGATTTAAGAATTAACTTATCAAACTCTGTGACGTTTTGGGAGTCCCAGCAACCTGCCCCCAACAGGTGAGCGTATTTGTTCTCACTCCATCAGGGGTTGCTCTTCTGTTACTAGCCAGGGAGGAAGAACCAGTAGGATCTGAACCTCAGGGGGCAAAGCAGCCTTGAAAGCAGCAATCGATGGTGGCACCATCAGCACAGCTCCAGCTCAGCCACTTCCACAGCAATGATGTCAAGGGTGGGCCGAGGAGCCTCATGGCAGAGATGACAGCAGAGTCACCAACTATCCAATAACAGCTGTGCCACCCAACGATGACTTGGACTGGTTGGAAGGCATTGAAAACACCTCTTGGAGGATCCCTCAATTCTCCTGGTGGGAGGGGAGACTTTTGCAACGGACCAGAATAACTGGTAATGTGACCAGGGGACAATTATTAACATTAGTGTGACTTTACTTGAACCCCGGGTTGGTGAGGACTGAACATATCCAGGCTATAGAAATGCCAAATTCTATTTGTTCATTTAACAAGTGCTTATGGTATCAGACACTGCTGGGTGACAACAGGAAAATATACAGGCTCTGCCTTGATGGGCTCACCGTATAGATGGGGAGAGAGAAGACGGGCATGAATGGGTGCCACAGAAAGAAACAGTGCAAAGCAGGGGTCATGCTTCCCCAGAGCTTTTGTCTGCTCTTGACTCTTTCCAGGTTATTTGCCAGGAATCTCTCCATGGGGCAAGAGATGAAAGGTGGGGAGTTTCTTTGCCTTGTCCCCTCCCTCCTGCTTCCCAGTAGGTACAGTCCTCCTTGTGTCCCACCAACAGCACCTCTCTCTGCAGAGGCTGCGAGACAGGTCAAGCTCATGATGATGCCACCCAGAACCAGGAGGCCCACCCTGGGTTCAGAGAGAGCATTGTCAAAATAAAACTAGAAATACACACTTCCTTTGGGAATGGTTGGGTAACATAGGCGATCAGGGTTCAAGAGCCAGTGGGTATCCACAGATGGGGATGTGATGAATCGAGTCTCTGCTGATTTGGAGAACCTAGTTGGGAAGGGAGGGCATGAAGGGAGGAACGGGCTGGTGGTCCCATGAGCCTGGGACTTGCAGGTGATACCATGTTGGAAGAAGAACCTCAAAGGAAACAGGGATGGGCAGTGACTCTGCTACAGTTTTCCCAGCTGGAGAAAACTCAGCTCTCTGAGAACCAGCTAAACATAAAACCATTTGCCTTAGTGATGCAGGTTAAAAATAGTGATAATTGCCAGCTCCCCCGAGTGTGGCCAATTATTACCATTATTATAATTGGACTAGAAATTAACCCGTTGTGTATGAAACCCACATGTATCCAAACTTGTTTCAGGCCAGCTGGTTTGTGAAACTCAAGTGTTAGCATGGTTGGTGTGTTCCTGGAAGAACTCAGGCAGGGGTGGGGGCTAGGGGAACAGTGCCAGCTGCAGCCCTTTCTTTCCTCTGCTGCAGTTGTGAAACCCAAAGCAATGAGAAGTTGTGCCACAAGTCTGACTGGCTTTGCCCTTCCCAGTAAAGTGGCCTCCAGACTGACCATCCACACCTGTTTGCCTGCTCTCAGAGGGGCAGGGGACTGTGGCTGTGAGGGTGCAGCCTATGTGTTCTGCAGGGTCTTCAGACCCCAAACAATGCAGAGGTCTGAGGGCATTGGTGAATCCCAAACTGATCTAAATTTCGAGGCTCACATAGGAGGTTTCCCCATTTTGGAAAATTGCCCTGCACAATGTGGTAAAGGGGACAGAGGGGTTAGCGTTTTGCAACACTAAGGCAAGAATGGACTAGGATGAGGTAAGCAAGATGCCTGGGATGCAAAATGTAAGGAGGCACTCAAGCTCAGCTTTACGCAAGGGCAGGGCCAGCAGTTGCAGGAAACTGAGTGTGAGCCCCTCCTTACATTTTGTGCCCTAGCCGAAGTCCTGCCCTAGGGATGCCTGCCTGTGGTCCTCATTGAGAGAAGAGATGCCTGTGATGGGGAAAGCCCTAGAAGGGGACTTGAGGGGAATAGAGGCTCTTGAAGCAGACTTCATTTTTCTCTCTTCCTTAGTAACAGATGCCCAAATTAATTTAGAAGGGGTGAGCATGAACTCAGTTTAATAAAAGCACCTAAAGGATGATTTCCCAGACACTCACCCAGCCTGGTGTGGCCATGTGTGAAAGAGAAGCAGAGCGTGTACTGTGTGGGCAGGGAAGGCTGCTTAGAAGGAGCTGACTAATCTGAGAGAAGCCTCCTTGTTTTGCCATTTTGACTTTTCTCCTCCTTCCAGCCTGGAATTTGGAAGCTTGAAGAGCATGTTGGACCATTAGGTGACCTTGAAAATTGAAGCCACATACTGGGAAGACAGAATAGAAAGAAGCCAGACACAGCAGAGCTGTTAATGATGCTGTTATTGGCTTCATGATAGCATATAACAGAGGTCTTTATAGATAAAGAATTGTAACTCAGAGATAAATTAACCAGCTCAGCTCTTCCTCCTAAGATAGGGCAGAATGGGAGCTAAGACCCAGGACTATCTGATTCCAAAGCGTGCTCTTAGCTACGACCTAGTACTGCTGTACAGGAGCCTCTTGGGACACAGCTGAAAGCCACCTCCTTTTCTGACTCTGCTGAAAGGGTTTCTATCAAGACCCCCTGAGCAGCTTGTGCTCCCTGAACCTGAAGCCTGATCAATGACTCTACCGTCCCCTTGCCTCCGTGGGCTGGGCCTAAGAAGATCAGGCTTCCTCTTGGGGCCTTCAAGCTCTCAGTTTCCAGCTCACCACCTGCAAAATGCTGGTCCTGCCTGCCCAGCATGGAGGGAAACACCTGTTAGGCTTGTTTTTTTTTCCCCAACCTCCACATGCTCAACTAGATTAGGTTCCCATGAAATATGTATGCTTTCTCCTAAGGCCTTGGAAAGTCTGTGTCTGTCCAGATCAGCTGGCCTGATTGGCAAGCCAGGCTGAGGAGAGCCACTGTCTTATTCCACTGCTTTGCCCTTTATCAAGGGGGGAGGGAGAGGAATTCTGGCTGCAGCATCTTTGTGTTTCAAGGGCAGCTCAGGACTAGAAAGGCTGTCCAAGGACAGGTTCTGAAGGTGGCAGCATGGAAACTGGATTATTCGCAAGAAAACTTTCAGCCAGGAAATAGACAGGGCTTATCTCGTACAATTTGAGGCCCGCAGTCATATCCCATATCACCTAAACTTCTTGCTGCTTCTCTGCTTGCAGAGTCTCAGGACACTGGTGACTCATTGGTTTTGCTTTGAAGACTTTTGAGATTTTCAGCAGGCTTCTGAAATTGGGTTCTGGTTTGGGTTTGAATTTTGAATTGTACTCATCAAAGGGTTCAAGCTTGCCTGAACAGGTGGAAGGCTGATAGGGGAAGAGGACACGTGAGGGACCTGCCACAGGGGCTGTTTATATGGAAAATAAAGGGCTGGGTTGGGGAGAGAGCTTGTGTTAATGGAAGAGAAAGTTGAAGTACATCAGTTTGTTTCAAAGAGTGGGGAAGAGTGGGGAAGGGGATAAAGGTGAGGTAGGTCATGATGCATGCCCTCTGTCAGGGAAGGCAGCCATAGTAAAGGGTGTGGTGCAAACAATGCAAACCATGTGCCTGCATTCTTACTGGGACCTCAGGCTGCACCACCTCAGTCTCCTGTTTCCAGGGGGTGTGTTTGACTGTGCAGTGATGGGTGATGGTGCTGGGCCTCTGGGCACCGCAGTGCAGGCTGCAGTGGGCACCAGCAACCATGTCAGTGCTCAGTGACACCTGCTCCAGCGGGGCTCAGCTGGGTATGAGCAGTGCAACCACCACCTCTGCCACTGGCCCTGTGTGATGGTGAATTTCATGTGTCAACTTGGCTGGGCCAGAGAGTACCCAGAGAGTTGGTCAAACATGATTCTGGGTGTGTCTGTGAGAGTGTTTTTGGGTGAGATGAACATTTGAATCAGTAGACTGGGTAAAGCAGATTGCTCTCCCTAATATGGATGGGCCTTGTACAATCAGTTCAAGGCCTGAATACAACGAAAGCCTGACCTTCCCCCAAGTAAGAGAGGTTTTTTTGCCTGACTGCCTTTGAACTTAGACATCAGCTCTTTCTGGTTCTACACAATATTCCAGTCTTTGGACATAGGCTATGTAGATTTTATATTTGTCAACCCCGTAATCTTGTGAGTCAATTCCTTATAATAAATCTCTTTTATATATGTACTTATGTATCAATATGTGCATCTGTGTATGTGTATCTTCCAGTGTTTCTCTGGAGAACACCTGATCAATTCACACTGTCAAGAGGCATCACCATAGTGAGGCAGGACATCAGCAGGACTAGTTTTCACGACCCTGTTCATCAAAATAGGATGTAGCAAAGAAGCAGGCCCAAACCAACTAGGGCTAGAAATTATAATATATTTGCATAAGACACTCCCACCAGCACCATGACAGTTTACAAATGCCACGGCAATGCCTGAAAGTTACCGTATATGGTTCCGAGAACTCCTGGCCCCATTTCCAGAAAGTTCATGAGTAATCCTCCCCTTATTTAGCATATAATTAAGAGTGGGTATAAATATAGCCAGCCCTCAATCCACGAGTGCCACTCTGCCTAAGGGACAGCTCTGCTCTGTCTGTGGAGCAGCCTTTTTGCTGCACACTGTTGTCCTAGTCAACTTGCTTTCCTTCGCTGTCAGCTTGCTCTTGATTCCTTCCTAAGTGAAGCCAAGATCTTCCCCAAGCTGAGCCCCAATTTTAGGTTTGCTCCACCAGTGGTACCATAGTGACCAAATTAAAGGGAAAATGGCAACTGTTATAGGGTAGCCTAAAGGGATGTTTCAAGAACACATCTGGAACTTTCCAGAAATACCTGACAGAAATCTTTAGGGGGAGTGGCTTATTTCCTTAGAGTCAGTGAGAACATAGGCAAAGATTCTCCTTTGAGGGCCTGTGATTGGCTGGATAATGGCTCCCAAGGATGTCCATATCCTAATGCCCAGAACCTGTGACTATGTTACCCTGCATGGCGAAGGGAACTTTGCAGATATGCTGAGCTTAAGGATCTTGAGTTGAGGAGATTGTCCTGGATGGTCTGGGTGGGCCTAATGTAGCCACAGGGTCCTTATAGGAGAGAGGCAGGAGGATCAGAAGGAGAGGGTGTGAGATGTGATGATGGGAGCAGAGGCTGCAGTGAGGCACTTGGAAGATGGAAGAAGGGGCTGTGAGCCAAGGAGAGCAGTTGCTCTCAGAAGCTAGAAAAGGCATGGGAGGCTAACAGAGGCCCTCTGTGGGAAACACATTACTTTACTCTGGAAAGAGCAGGGCATCAAGACATTAGCCTAAGCAGCAAAGGAGTCTCTACATAATCTGGTGGGAGACACTGAGGAAGGTCCCCTGCCACCCCTCCCTGCCAGTTGCACTGACTGATGCCCTGATGATGTGGAAGTACTGAACTGACCTCAGAACTACTTTTTCCCAAATTATACTTTAAAAAATGTTCTTATGGGTGAAGTCACTGTTTTGGAGGGTTTTCTGATGTGGCAGGCAAATGCATCCTAATGGACCAAAATCTCGGCTGGATTTCCTCTGACCACCTCAAAATGTCATATGTAAGGACCAGGAGGCTGGGCACGTTTTGGAGACACTTAAGATTTCACAATTATTTCCCCTGCATGTAAGGCGGACCCATCCTGTGGATAGTAGGAAATGGTATAGGGACCCCTCTCTCTGTGCTAGGATTTGGTTTGGTGTGAGCATGCTACTAGACAGGGAGGTTTGCTTACCTGATCCGGCTGCTTTGACGTACAGTAAAGACCCGAGAGAGTTTTCGCCATGAAGAAACAGTGGGGGAGAGTTCTGCTAAGCAAATAGACAGTAATTAGGGGTGTAATTATTGCCAGAGAGTGAGGCAAAGGGCTGTCTCCTTGCTCACCACCCATCTTGTAGTTTTTCTAAGTTTGGCTTGGTTTCCCAAATCATCTGAATTGCACATTCTGTCTTTGTGTTTTCTTGAACTATTTTTAGGTCCTTTGATTCAGCTTTGTTGGCAGCTGCTCTTCCCCCAAATACTTGAAGAACTTCCAGTTCCACAGTCGGATGAGGCAAAGACTCGGTGGTTGGGAAGCCGCCCTCTTCCCCCTGCAGCATCCCTGAGTTATGGGGATGCAGGGCCTTAGGCTCAGCAGGGCGCGTGCTGGTCCGCAGTTGGCATTCTCCATGCACCCTCCAACGGAGGCTTTCCTACATGATGTCAGAGCCCAGGTTGCCTTCTGTGAATGCAACGCTCACCAACATTTTGATGCAGCCCTTTTAGACTTCTAGTCTTCCCTTCAGAAAACATGGGATATTTCTTCTAAGGTTCTCTCTGTAGGTGTGGGCAAAGGCAAGCCTTCTGATGGACTCCACAGAAAACACATGGCTTTTAAACTCAGCTGAGCTTTCAGCACTACTTTAGGATCTTTTACCCATTCCTAGGGTATTCCTTCTCTGAATTCTCACATTGGTTGGTGACTGCTTGGCTCAAATCACAGCTTTACCACTCACCACCTATGTGATTGTAATCGCACTGTGCCTCAGTTTTCTCTTCTGTGGGATGGATATGATAATGATAGCATTGATCTCCTGGTGGTGGTGTGAGGATTCAATGAGTATGTATGCACAGTGCCTGACAAAGAACACACACCCTAGGGGTATTAGCTGCTGTTTGTTCCAAACCTTGGTGGCACTTCTCAAATTCCCACCCTTAGCCCTGACCCTGCGTTCTCAGGCCACAATGTTGACATCTTCATTATTGAGAAAATGGAGACCTCTGGTAGAGATGATCCCACTTCTCTTTGACATCACACATTTGTGTTTCATGAATTCTTAGCCTCTTCTTTCCTATCTCAGAGGACCAACAGTCCCTCCTGCTTGCCAGTGCTTCCACTTGAGGGCGTGTACTCTGCTCTTCTCATTTCTTAAGTCTCATCTCCAGGGTATCCCTGTCCCATGTGACCCCTTCTCTTCACAGTCATACTTCATTATTGCAAAGGAAGTGCTGAGTAGAACACATTCTTGGTAGAAAAAAAGCACAGATAGAGTCAAGAGCCACATAACAACATTTTGGTCAAGACGGACCGCATGTATGACAGTGGACTCATAAGATGAGAGTATCATATTTGTGCTGTACCTTTTCTGTGTTTTGATATGTTTAGATACATAAATACCATTGTGACACAATTGCCTACAATAATCAGTGCAATAACCTGCTATACAGATCTAGATCTGTAGCCTAGGAGCAATAAGATACCATATAGCCTAGGTGTGTACCAGGCTATGCCACCTAGGTTTGTGTGAGTATACTCTATGATGTTCACACAGTGAAACTGTCTAATGATGCATTTCTCAGAATGGAATGTATGCCCATACTTAAGCAACTTGTGACTGTAAATGGAAATTAGAAATCACTCGGAATCCCAATCTCTCCAATTGGCCCCCTCTCCAATCTCCTCTTTCCACCCATACAAAGTGATCTTTCTATTTGTCAATTTCACCACACCATTCCTCTGCTTCAAAACCTCCCATGAGTTCCCCTTTCTACAAAATGAAGCAGATCTTCCTCAGCCTGGCAATGGGGCTCTCTGGCCCCCACACTGAGTGCCTTCCCATCCTTCTCCCCTTCCAGGAGGTCTTTCTGACCTCCGACTTTTGCTCCTGCTCTTTTCCCTAGCTGGCAAATTCTACTTGAAATTCAAGTTCCAGATGAAATGTCTGTTTGGCAAAACCTCCTTCCAACTATCTGCAGCCAGCAGCAATGATTGCTTCCTGTGTTCTCTGTGGCATTGTGCAAATCTCTAATAAGGCACTTATCACATCCTAACACCTGTGTAGCGTCGTATTTACAAAATTCTCTAGACTCATGGAATTTGGTGGTTGTTGGGTGATTTCCTCTCACGCAGCACTCCTTGGAATAGCTGAAATAAGGGTGCGAGTTCTCCCCCAGTGTTTGAATAGTCATTTAACTTACATTTGGAACTGGCATCTCGTAAACAGCCCTCAATCCTAACTTGCAACTGAAACAGGGCAGTTTTGGGGGCTTATGTTGGTGAACCTCTGTTAGGGGCCCCTTTTCTGGTCTTTCCAGGAGGCTCCGGTGACTCGTCCATGCCAGGTTTCCTGCTGTGTTTGCCTTCCTGAGTTATTCATGATCTGCCACTCACTTAGCTTTAGATCAGTAGTCCTGCAGCTTCAGCATTTCGCATCACTTGGAGGTAGGGGTATTAAGAGGGAGAAGGAGGACAAGGATGTATTAAAATGCAGATGACTCGGTCCCCACCAGAGTTGTGGATACCCAGGAGGTCTGGGGTGGGGGCCCAGACCCAAGATTGTGCATTTCTAGTGAGACCCCAGGAGATGCTGCAGCTGCTGGTCTGGGGAATACACTTTGAGAACCCTAGCCCTCAGAAAATGGTCAAGCTTGGGCCTGGCTTTCCAGAACTGCTGTTCTCTTACATTTTCTCTCTATCTCTATGGCAATGGCCATGGTTTTTCCTTTGCTCATTAGCTTCACGACTGCCGAATCTCATTCCTTTTAAACCTGTTTGTTCCTCCTTCCTGATCCTCTTTCCTAACCTGCCTGGTTTGAGCACCCAAAGGACAAGGACTATGCCAATGTGGCTTGTCATCCTTAGTGTCAACAATGACTGGCAGTCACTAGGAGCTTGAATACTGCAAGAATAATGGAGCTGGATGTCTGGTTCTGGCCCTGCTATTGAACAGGTTCTTTTAGCAGTGAGTTAAATAATCTCTGCTCAATTTTTATTGTGGGCAAATGAAAGAAATGGTGCTTGACAGCAGATATGGGTTAGAGAATTGAGTACAAAAAGTCTTTTAGGAGGAAGGTTAATTCATAACCAGTCTTCACAAGCTGGAGGCAGTGGCTGAGAGACAACACACACAGTGGATGTGGTGGGGCAGCTGGGAGCACGAGGGTCCTGTAGAGCCGATTCTAGGGTGGGAGATGTCCAAGTTTTTATTTTTTATTTTGATTGAAGAATTTTTAATTGATACATAATATTTGAATACTTTCGTACCTGCATATTGTGTTTTGTACAATATATTGTATTTGTACAATGTGTATTGTATTTGTATATTTGTATATTGAGGTGCATGTGATATTTTGGTACATGCATAGAATGTGTGGTGATCAAGCTGAGGTGTTTAGGATATCCATTCAGAGGTGGCCCAAGTTTTGTTCTGTAACATTCTTCACAGGAATACAGCTATTGCAGCATCTGTGAGAAAAATCCCCACAGAGAATCTCTGTTTGGTGAAAATAATAAGAAAATGTGAGTCCCGTGTAGCTGCTCTGGCCTAGCATGTCACAGGATACTAATATAAAGGCTGGCTATAAGAAAAGTAATAATGTCTATTTTTTATTAAAAAATTAATTCACAATTTAGAATTTCTGAGAATATGAAAGGTACCCTGAAGGACATAAGTTACCCGTAATCTTAACACCCAGAAAATATCAACATTTGCATATTGAAGGATTTCTTTCTTTTCAGTGTCTTTTCTCCTTTTGAAGTAATATTTTGTGGTGTTTTTAGCTTTTATACATTCTGCATCATGTTGTTAAAAATTCACCTTTTATTATGAACATTTTTCTGTCATTTACCAGACTTCAAAAATATGATTTTTTACATTTTTATTTTCTAATTACAAAAATAATAATTATTGTAACTAAATCAAAGGATTCAGAAATATTTCCTGTACTCCAATTTTACTCCCCAGAAGAAACCACTGCTAACAGCTTGAGACTTTTTTGTTGTTGTTTCTGGGCATAGTCAGTAATTCAAATTTTAGAGCAAACAAACATGGGTTTATATGCCACTTGCTCTTAAAAAAGATTTAGCATTTTGTGGGCACTTCTTTTTTAACTACAAATAGTGAAAGCATGATTCTTCATAGCTACTCAATATTCTGTGATTGAACGTTCCCATCATTGGGCAGTTTTAGTATTCTAAAGAATGCTGAAATGGACATTCTAATATGTACTTCTTTATCCGTGAGAAGTTGGAGTATTTTTAATGGCTCTTGGATGCTAAGCAAGTTGGTATTAAGAATTCAGCTTCCAAATAGAGCTCTTGGCTTTGGTCTCACCTTGCCTCCTGCCTCTGCCTGTCTCTCAGTCAGTCTCTCAAGCTGCTTTGGGGTTGGCTGCAGTTTGCAGTGAGGATCACTGAGCCCCAGGACCCCCTAGTCATGCCTCAGTGGTAGCATTTTCCAAGAAGAAGGAGAAGTTTTGAGGAACTCAGAGTTGCAGAAATGGCCTGGCGGGTATAGGGGGTTCCCATCATTCCCCACTGTGAACACCCAGGGTTGGGGGTGGCTGGGGTGTGGGGAGTAGGGGAAGTAGGGGTGTGGGGAAAGGAGAGGAAGTGAACATTTCTCCGCTGAAGGGGAGCTTCCATCTCCATCTCTGCTCCTGAGTCACAGTAGAACAAATAGCTGTGGGACATAAAAATGTGAAGTTAGTATGGTTGAAGGTAGGGGAGAAACTGTTATTCGCCCTCCTTGAAAGGTCAGGTCAACTGCAAAGAGAAAGCAATAGGAACAAGAGATTGCAGGACTGAGGCTTCTAGAATGGGAGCTCACAGGGTGACTTACATCAGAGCAGGTATGTGATGTGCCATTTCATGCGATGGGAAAATGTGCTTCTTCGTGAAAGGCTGGAGAGGGTTCATGGTTCACCGAAAATGAGCAGGAAATCACATCCTTCCAGAATATGCAGAGATAGGGAAGAATCTTGGGTTCTTGAGGAATACAACTGATGTGTGATTATTCCAGGCCAGGGATGTGAAACAAGGATCTCCACAGCCATTTCTCTTTTCCTCAAGTATTTCTTGCTCTGGGATAATCCCTATATAAACTCCTCCCTGAGATGTGCAATGGGAGAAAAGGATCAGTTTAAAAGGAAAAGAAACTATGAAGGCACGAAGGTTCCTCCTTGAGACACAAAGCTGGAAGTTTACAACGGCAGCTGCCCAGGATGGGATGGGATGGGAGCTCTTCAAAGGCTCATGGAACATGTGCCTGGTGGTCACAAGTTTCCAACACTTCGGGCCATGTATCAGTCAGGATTCAGAGAAGCAGAACTACTGGGGGACACACACACCCACACAATCCCTGCAACCAATTATATATGTATATTATATATAATATTATTGTATATTTATATTTAGACAGTTTCTACTATTGGTAAGGTCAAATCCCTGCAACTAATTTATATAAATAGCTGTGTATATAATTTAATATTATTATACTATGTATTTATAGAGTGAGACGGTTCCTATAATTTTTGGTAAGGCTGAATCCCTGCAACAAATTGTATATATACGAAGTAAAACAGAGTAAGAACAGGCTGGAAAGAACAAGCCGGAGCCCACGGGATGAGCTGAGCCCCCTGTCAGTCCCCATTGTCTCTGGCCGGGATGGGTGGGGGACATGGATATCCTGTAGAAGCTGAGGCTCCTTATCAAGTGTGAAACACACCTGGGCAGGAGTTGCAGTGGCTGAAGAAGAATCTAGAGAAGGCAGAGCAGTCGCAGGCCTGACCACTCACTCACACCTATGAGTGAGCTGGCAGATACATGTGAACATGTGTGAGCTAAGAAATACCTGCTGGCTGGGCGTGGAGGCTCACGGGTGTAATCTCAGCACTTCGTGAGGCCGTGGTAGGAGGATCACTTGAGGTCAGGAGTTTGAGAACAGCCTGGCAACATAGCAAGACCTTGTCTCTCCAAAACATAAAATTAGCCAGGTACGAGGGTGCACGCTCATAGACCCAGCTACCTGGGAGGTTGAGGCAGCAGGATTTCTTGAGCCAAGGAGATTGAGGCTGTAGTGAACTGTGATGGCACCTCTGCACTCCAGCCTGGGTGATGGAGTGAGATCCTCTCTCAAAAACAAACCAACCCCCACCCCACTACAAAACACCTGTTGCTTCCCTATGCTCACAAAATTTCCACAAGAATCTCTCTGGTGGTCCACCTTAACCAGAAACATACAGAAAAGGAAATTCTAGGAACTGTAGTTCAGCCTAACCAAGCTGATATATTACAAAGCTGCTACAGCCCTCTTCTTGATCACTTGTCACTCATACACATCTCCTGAAACCAGACTTAATCTCCAAATAAAGACATGATACAACCATCTGATGTACAAACAGAAACACCCTAAATTTGTCTCCAAAAGAAGATATATAGTCCTTTTTTTGTCTTTGGGTAATGTTCATTCTTCTTCTGGGAAGCTCATGCCCCCACTTTTATATCCTACCTTAAATACTGAAATATACGGTTAACATGTTAGCATATTTTTATATAATAAGGAGAAGAGAGAGGGAAGAAACAAATATTTAGCTAATGCATACATAAACATTAATATCTAAACAAGGAATAAATATTCATGGCTGCTACAGTCCTCTATGCAACTGGTCACAGGGTCGTAGCTGGTATTTTTATCTACCTTCTTTTACTATCCATTCCACTTTCCTTCCCTTCACAAAACACCTAAGCTGGTCATGGCTCCTTGCCCAGTGGGTGACCCAGACCTTCACTGCTGGTATGGGCATTGCTAGTCCTGCCTCAACTAGGTGGTTGAATTTAATCACAGGGCATGAGAATACTAACATACGTCCATTCCAAACATACATCTTCCTATGCCCTTTATGTGGCAGCAACTCAATTTTGTCATGATAGACTGGAGTGATTCTCTTAGTGTATTCAGCAACCCCCTTTTCGGCCTATTGATTCACAGGCACGAGGGATCCCAAAATGGCCAGATGGAAGTCTCCAATTCCAGTTCAACGGAATCATTGTTGTGCTATTAGAAATTCTCCCTTCAGAACGAAGACCACTAGCCCAGTAGAACCTAAAGTCGAGGGGACAGGAAGCACAATGTTGCCAATGGATCACTAGGTGAGTAGTGAGGGGAGCCCCTCCCATTCTCAGCACTTGATTTGCAAACCTGCGCATCCTGACTACAGGAGAAATAGCACCAAATATCAGATACTGATTTGCTGCATTTGCTGCTTCCTGGAAGATATTGGCCCACTTCTTTAATGTTCTGCCACCTACCTAATGCTGTAATAGAATCTTTACAAGGCCATTTCATCATCCTGCCAAGCTAGCTGCTTCAGGTTTATGGGGAGCATCATATGATCAGTGAATTCCATGAGTCCCAGATATATGGGCTGATTGTTGTACTTCATTTTCTGTGAAGTGAGTTCCTTGGTCATATCATATACAAGGATGTTTGGGATAACAGGAAGATAGGTAAGGCACTGTGTAAGTCTATAGATAGTAGTCTTGGCAGAAGCCTTGCAGGCAGAAAATGCAAATTCATAAACAGAATAAGTGGCTAAGAACAAATTATTCTGTCTTCCATACTGGAAGCATTCCAAGGTGATCAACCCGCCACAGTCCTCCTGAGGAATGGGGCCATATCAAGTGCTCAGTGTTGGTTTTTCTGTTGGCAGATTCAACAGTCAGCGTGGCTGAAACCAGACTGGCCTTGGTGAAGAGCAGTCCATGTTCCAGAGCCATAGGGCCACTTTATTCATGAGTCCATTGGCCAATGACAGGAGCGGCTGGGGAAACAGGCCGAGTGGTATCCACAGAATGGGTCATCCTATCCACTTGATTGTTAAATTCGTCCCCTGATGAGGTTATTCTTGAGTAAGCTTGTACATGAGTTACCAACATCTTCACACCCCATTTCTATGTGGAATGGTGCATCCACATACCTCTTCCTAGATCTCCTTGCCATTCATTTTTCAGTCTTGTTCTTTCTAAGTCCCTGACCATCCAGCCAAACCATGAGCAGCCCATGAAGCAGTTTAGACCTATGCTTCTGGCCATATCTCCTAGGAAACATGAACAATCAGCACCTACTCCAAGTTCTACTCATTAGGAGTATTCCCATTTATGACTGTCCTGGTCATCCCCATGTGGAGCTGCAGTGCTGCACCCATCCACTTTCATGTACAGAACCATCTGTAAACCATGCACAAAGCTTTCTCTTTCTCCTGCTCAATAAACTGGTTTTAGGGAACTCCTCAGGAGGCTAGAGGTATAGGTGGAAAGAGAGAAGTCACACTAGCAGAAATAGAGGCTTTGGGGATCTGGGCTACATCCTCATTCAATCTGTGTCCTCAAGACCTGCTCAAGCCTGATCTCATGTATACCACTTTCATTTGATGATGGAGTGCTGCTGTGAATGCTGACATTTATGGCTTGATGGGTCAGGCAACCCCAGTTTATGCTGGGTAGCTCAGGTCAGATAATAACTTGGGGTCCTATGGTCATTTTGTCTCTACTAAGGCCCAGTAGCAAGCCAAAAGCTGTTGTTATTTCTCAAAGGGATCATGGTTATCTGCAGAGGATAGCATGGCTTTGTTCCCAAATCTGAAGAGTCTGCATTGTAATTCACACATATTGCCTACCAAAGTCTCCATATATCATCACTATCAGCTACTGACTCTTCATGTGTGGTTATATCTGTGGGTTATATGGTCAAAGTGGTACAGCAACTTGCATCGCAGCCTGAACCTGCTTCAAAGCCTTCACTTTTCTGGGATCAACTAAAATTGGAAGATTTTGGGGTCACTTGGCAAATGGCAGATGTTGCCTACAAAATCCAAAGAAACCAACTATGCATTGTGACTCTTTCCTAGGTAAGATGGGCCCGATGTAGCAACTTGTCCTTTACCTTGAAAGAGATAGATCATGAAATTTTCTTAAGGTTTTTGTGGAGTTTATTTCTCTTGCCCTGATGCAAATATTGTTTCAATGTGCCTAAAATGGTTGCTTATTAGGTCTGATCAGCATCACCTCATCAATGTAATGGACCAGTATGGTGTCCTGTGGCATGGAAATGTGGTGGTGTCCCTATGGGCTAGAGTATGGCATGGAGCTGGAGAGTTTCCCTAGCCTTGAGGTAGAACAGTGAAGGTATATTGCTGGCATTGCCAACTGAAAGAAAAGAGCTTCTGATGGTCTTATTAATAGGCATTTGTTGGATCAATAGCTACATTAAAGGTGACATACAAGCTGCATGCATACAGTGGATGTATTGCTTTGTTCCAACAACAGCTGCATCTGGAAGAGCAGCTGCCTTTGAAGTCACCACCTACTTAACTTCAGGATAATCCCTGTCATTCTATAAGCTCCCTCTGTCTTCTACACAGGCCAACTATTATAGGCCAGTTATATGGGGATGGCGTGGTAATCACCATCCCTGAATCTTTCAAGTTCTCGGTGGTGACACTAATCTTTACAGGAATGTGGTTTTGCCTTTGGTTTACTATTTTTCTAGGTAGAGAACAGTACTAGTGACTTCCGCTTGGTCTTTCCTACCATGATAGCTCATGCTCCTCTGCAGGTTAGGGAGCCAATGTGGGGATTCTGCTCAGAATGTCCATGCTGATGAATGTACCCCAGAACTTGGGAAATGACCATAGGATGATTTCAGACCCTACTGGGCCTACTGCGAGATGGAACCAAACCCAAACTCCATTAATCATTTGACCTTCATAAGTGCCTACTCTGACTGGTGGATGGCAGTAACATTTTATGCATTCGGGAATTAGTGCTAGTTCAGGGCCAGCATCCCATAATTCCTGAAAAAGTCTAATTGTTACTCCTTCCCCAAGGTACAACCACCCTAGTAAATGGCCACGGATCTTTTGGGAAAGATTGGGAGGGAGATACACACTTATACATTTTTCACGGTATGGCAGGCTCCTTCTTCAAGGATTCACAAACTCTATGTTGGTGAATCAGTTCAAGTCTGGGAACTGACTGAGAGGCTATGACTCTGTCATTTGGTGACTTAATCCAGAACTTCTGATCACTAGACTTAGAGCTTTTCCACTCACACAGATACAGAAGACTTAATAGACTACCTATCTACTTTATTTCTAGGGACAGTATGATCAGCTTAGTCAATGCCAACGATTTCTGTGAATCAGACTATTTTTATTATTGCTTTGGTTCTGATGTCACTTGGTCCCTGCCACCCTAGAATCCTATCACCTTCATTGCATTCAGGAATCTTAATTCAATCATAGTTGATGCCGTAATATCTGATCTACAGAGACGAACAAGCACTGAACTCTGCAAGGATGCTGAGGGAGGGGTCACCTCATGAATTTATCACAGCCTTGGCAAAGGGTGTGTCCTCTGGACCCTTCCAGAATGGATGAGCAGGTCTTACATGATCAATCCATTCTAGCATTTTAATCTCCTTAGGTCTTCAAATACTTGCCTTTATAGTACACTAAGAAGTTGTGGCATTTTGATTTCATTTGCTGTAGACCACCTTTGGATACATATTTCAGTTAACCAACCAAACAAGTGTTAGAGCTCTTCCCGTCTCCTTGAAATAAAGCATGGAATACATACTCTCTGCTCAATGCACCGTCATTAGTAAATTTGTCCTGATCCAGTTTGTACTCCTTCCTCGTGAACTCAGGCAAGAGTGGAGAGGGAGTGGCTGAGAAAGCTAGACTAAAGAATCAAGATTTAATGAACTTACTGGTCACCATTTACATCATGACATACATTCTGGAAGGGACCTAGGAGACTGGTCAGGAATACCTCCTAACTAGCAAGGGAGCTAACTTTCTCCTTAATTCACTTTACTTTGCACTGTTAGCTCATTCTTGGTTTTCTTGAGGTGAGCAGATGACAGAGTTGGGAAAGGATGCCATTGTCGCTTGGATTCTTTCCTGATAATTCCTTCCTTTTGGTAGGAAGAGTAGATAGCTCTTCAGCTTCCTTCTCTTCGAATAGGGTAGTGCTTTATGTAAATTGTGAGGATTAGAGAGACTATAAAGAGCTTGGCACATTGCAGACATGTAATACATATTTGGCATCTATTCTTATCATTAGACCTAACTATGGGAGTAAAATCCATTTTCATCCTTTTTGTTTGAATATGTTTGAGAGCTTTCTTGCTGTTAGTTTGTTAATTTCATTCTATATATCCTGAATTTTGTGCAGTCAGCAGATTATAGCCATTTGCCATTTCTTCAGATAACTATCTGAAAGAGCTGAAATTTTAGAATCAGACAGTGCTGTGGCTGAAATATTGAAGCATAGCCATGACTGCTTTATTCCAGTGTAAACCTCAATGCAAATGCTGCTTGACCAGTGACTGATTTCCACCATTCATGGAAATTAGAAAACTAGAAAATTAGTTCGTTTTGTAGTGCTTTTCGATAGTCATCCACTGAATGGAGGCATGAGTACAAGGGAAGAACAATCCACTGAATATGGGACCCTGTAGGTGGTATTTTATTCCTAATTTAGAAAAAAATATTCAAAACAACTTAATTTTTGTAAGTAAACAGAGGATGGTACAAGTAACTTAGCCAAGGTCGCATAGAAAAAAACCCAGGGTAGTGTAGTGCTTCAAAGCATAGGTTTCAGAACCAGGTAGTCTGGGTTGAATTTTGGCTAAGGGCAATTTATCTAATCTCTTTGTGCCTTGGTTTCCTCAGCTGTAAAATGGAGGTTACTCTGTCTATCCCAAAGGCTTGCTGTGAGGATTAAAGGAGTTATCACTTTAAAGCCCATAGAACAGTTCCTGCACATTGTCTATGTGCTCAGTAAGTGTTTGATAGTGAAAGCAGGTCTGTTGATATCCTGTGTTTGTGCTTTGCCACTGGGGGAAGCTGAGTGAAGGGTACATGGGAACTCTGTACAGTTTTTGCAACTTCTTGTGAGTCTTAAATTATTTCAAAATAAAATGTTACATAAAACAAAGGCAGGTCTCCTGGCTCCAAAGCCTGTACCTGTGCCTGTCCTTGGATATCCTTCTGTCCATCATTAGGTAAAGGCATTTCTTAAAAGTCCCAATGCAGGAGCTGCTCCAGCCTAAGGGCTGCAAGGTTAATCAAAAGGTGAGTGTTTCAGGATCCAACTGTACATTTAGAGAACAGCTCCACTACTTAGAGTAACTAATTAAACCTGCAAGGAACTGCAAACCTGTGGTTTAAAATCTCTAGAATTGAAAGCTGTGAGAAACATCATTCTGTCCCATTTAATGATGAATGGAGGATCTGAACAAAAACTCCTCAGTAGCCTGTGTGAGTTCAGAATTACATATGTATGCACACACCACACATTTATCTTAGAAACCTCGAAGATTAACTACTTGTTATGTGCCTGTGGCCTAAGTGTCAGATAAAATCCTATATAAGCACTGGGAACATATGGTATAATTTTGTTCATCAAAGTAAAAGAAACATGAGGCCGGATGCAGTGACTCCTGCTTGTAATCTCAGCACTTTGGGAGGCCAACGTAGGCAGATCGCGTGAGTCTAGGAGTTCAAGACCAGCCTGGGCAACAAAGGAAGACCCCCATCTCTACAAAAAATTGAAACATTAGCCAGGTGTTGTGGGAGTGCCTGTAGTTCCAGCCCCTCATCGGATTGAAGTGGGAGGATCGCTTGAGTCCAGGAGGCTGAAGCTGCAATGAGCCATGATTGCACAAGTGCACTCCAGCCTGAGCAACAGAATGATACCTTGTCTCAAAAAAAAAAAAAAAAAAAAAAAGAAAAAGGAAAAAGAGGCCAGGCGCGGTGGTTCATGCCTGTAATCTCAGCATTTTGGGAGGCTGAGGTGGGTGGATCATGAGGTCAAGAGATCAAGACCATCCTGGCCAACATGGTGAAATCCCATCTCTACTAAAAATACAAAAATTAGCTGGGTGTGGTGGCACACGCCTGTAGTCCCAGCTACTCAGGAGGCTGAGGCAAGAGAATCACTTGAACCTGGGAGGCAGAGGTTGCAGTGAGCCAAGACCACGCCACTGCATTCCAGCCTGGTGACAGAGCGAGACTCCGTCTCAAAAAAAAAAAAAGAAAAAAAAAGACAGAAAAGAAACATGAGGAAAATATCTGGGAATACCATTTTTAAGACATTGAAAGGAATGATGTGTCCAAATTTCTGCAGATCAGGTGATTTTGCTGATCCAGTGAGGTGTATGAGAATTTGTAAAACCCAGGGCTGAGGCAGAAACCAGTTTTCTGACTTCTTGAATTTGCTCTTGAACTCTAGTCAGCATTTCAGAAAAAAATATGTTCAGAAAGAAGTTCCTAGTAGCACTCAGGGATCCTCAAAAGTGTTGGGAGGGTGGGGTCTCTCAAAGAGAGCGGGCATGGGTAGATTTAAAACTCAGTTTAGATAGTAACAAAATGAATATTTGGAAAACAAGCCAAAAAAGGCTTTTTGTAATTTCTAACTGGATAAAATAGTGAAGAATAAAATCTTCCTGACTGTGAGGAATATGTCAAAGAAAACAGATTCTTGCACATCAATAATTCTTAGGGTGATGGACAAAAAATTCCTCAAAAGGCATGGGTTAAAAAACAGTTTGAAGAATTCAGGACTAGATGGTATGACTCTGTTACCCCAAGAATGACATCTCATCGACCCCATCTCTACCTTCCCTACTCTTCACCATTAGCCAAGACAAATCAGGACAACTGCTAAATTATTAGCAGAAATTTTACTTTGACTTCACTGAGGACTCAGTGTTTGAAAGGGAAATTGCAAAAATATTTTTTTCCATGGAGTCTACTTTTTCACTGGTCCAAAAGAACTGAGTTCATTGGGCTTCAGAGAATAACTGAAGGCTGGTTGTTAAAGACATGGGATCCACGAACTACAGTCCACATCCACTCTTGCCTGCCCTCTGTGGCCTTGCTTCACCAGCCTGACTGCTGGGCTTGGGTCCTGCCTCAACAGCTTAGGAAGTGAACTGTTCTGGGTGAGACATGTAATCTCTCTGAGCCTCCATCTCCTCATTTATACCATGAAGATGATGATAGAATGCTCCTAAGTTGGTGGATGAAATGCTTAAATGAGATAATGCATTTAAAGCACGCAGTGCCTTAAAAGTTGTCAGTAAAATGAGCTATACTTATTACTATCCTGGAGTGGAATCAGGTGATCTTCTGTCCACCTCCACCTGACACCCCACCACACTCCATACAGATGCCAGTGCTTTCAGTCCTATCATGGGGTCTTATATAAATGCCTGGCCATGCTCCAAGTATAAATTGTTGTATGTATAGGAAGACAGCCTTAATTAAATAGAAGCAGGATTTGGAAGACCTAGACATCTAATCTGTAATTCAGTTCCTGGTCAAGATGGAAGCTGAGTATAAAAGGCACCTGAATGCCAGGTGATTCAACCTGGGACCTCTCTCCAGGAAGGAGGGGAGGTAATAATAAGACTTAATAATACCTTCCCTGCGAATAATACCTTCCCTGTGAATTCCTTAAGTTCCAAGTGCTATCCTGTCCAGGCCCTCTCATGGGGATCCTTCCATAACTCAAATTTAACAAAATGGGACCCTTGTCACCCACCTCCCTTTCTGGTAAGGTTGCTTCTATCTGGTGAGAACTTAAGTCAGAGGTCTTCGTCCTGGTGACAAATGTTCAGCTTCTCCAGCGGATGTTCCAGTGCCGGGAGCTCATGCTCCCTGAACGCCTGGCGTGGTGTCTCTTCTCAGTGAGCACAGCCTTTCTTGAATTCACACCAGCTGAACTTCGTGAAAGTGCACTTAGGGCTACTAGCATTTGAATTTCCAACTTTTTTTTCCTCTTTGGCATTTTGTTTCTATTTTTTGTGCTTCTTTTTTGTATTTTATGTATCCTTGTGAGCCATCTGCCATCCTTTCTGGAATGAGATGGCATATAAATGCATACATATATGCATACATAAAATACATACTGATATTTGAGAAAGACTTATCAAACACAGGCATCCCTCAAGGTCATTGGTATTCAAGAGAGTGAGGGGGAGGGAGGGGGGAGATAATGGTATTTTTCAAAACATATATGCCAGTAATCTTCTGGTCCCCTCTTTACCTTTATTTTAGAGACCCAGGTAATTTTAGAGTCACTCTGGAGGGAAAATTCGTATCTTGAAAAATTCTTCTAGGTGATTTGGACATACCTTTCTGCCTCCCAGCCCCCCACCCATGGCTTATAGCCACGTCTCCAGGATTCCTCAGCTGCATTCCTGGATTTGGTCAGAAAACAGCCTGCTCTGCTGGATTAGCTCTTCTCTCCGTGGAAATGCCACCCTGGAGTTATGAGGTAGTGTTATGTCCTTGGCTTTTAGAGAGAGATAATATAAGAAACAGACAGTTGAAAGGCATTTCTGAATCTTTTGCAAAGCCTGAGATGAGGCCATTGTCCATTATGTGACCAAATGTCACCCAAATAAAGATTTCTCTTCACAATCCTTTATAATATTCGGTGCTAGAGAAAAGTTCAATTCTCCAGGAAAACCTGAATTATTTCTTTTTATAGATAAGCAGAATTGCAGTGCCCATCATGCTGTCATTTATTTTTTCATTATCTTCCAGGGGATTCTGTTCAATCCAGCAAATATTGAATGCTAGCTACCATGTAATATACTGGATTATAAAGATCAATAGGGCCAGTTCTGGGCTCTGAGACATGGTCTAGGGGACACAGACCAAAATACATTATAGCTATGCTTTCCTCAGATGCCTTTTGTAATGATATCTCTTTGTTCTCAGTAGTTTCTGAAAAGCTTTGTTCTCTAAATTTTTATGTGCCATGTTGTATTTATATAGTTTTCCCCAGTGGAAGCAGACTTTTGGAGGAGTTTTTTGTTTTATTTGTTTTTGGCTAGTTGTTGTCCTATATTTCCTACTGCCCTACATCCCCCTTTCAGAGCACGGCCTCTTTCTAAGGCTTTCTGGTGCAATGCAACCCTCCTCGATGGCCACAGCTGATTGACTGGAGTGAACTTGTGACCTGAACTGGGCCAGTCAGATTTTTCATACTGGAAATTTGGCGTTGGAACCCTGAGAAACAAGTCAGGTGGTCTCGGGGGCTGAAGCTACGGAACTCCTGGTAGTGAGAAAAAGTGAGATGAGATTGATGATCTTCAGAAGGAAAAGTTTGGACTAAACACCCAGAGGAAAGCTGAAATGAGAGACCACATGGAATGAAGGAGAACGTGAGTATGAGCAAGCGAGGGTGAGAAAAACACACGGAAGCACATGAAAGTTCTTTTTGGCTGGTTTCTATTTTCTCTGTGACATAAAAGGCAAGGTCTTTGGTGGAGAGTAGGAATGGGAAGAGGGTGGGCAATTTGAGAAGAGAGAGGGTGTGAATTACTCATCATGGAGTAGGGGTATGAATTGACTGAGGGAATGTGGTTGGAGGGACAAACAGCACTACAGGCCCACTGGAGGTTTTTGTCATGAGTTTACATGGAGACAAGTCTTCCTAGCTGCATGCTTATCTCTGGACACTTTCAGCTGTGTGGGTGTGGCACAGGCAGAAAGTCAGATTTAACCAGGGCTAGGTTTTTTGCTAGGTGAGTGTGACAGAAGAAGAGAGGAGCAAAGGAGTTGATGGTGTCTTCAAAGGACTGATGATAACAATGGACCACAGAGCCTAATAAGAAAGTTTGGGGTACAAGTGGACAGCGCAATGATGGCAGTGTTAAACATCCTAGTGTGGGCTAAGAATCACTGGTATTCCAGTACAGGGGGAGTAAGCTGGGGAGATAAAAGATGATATTTGGAGAATAGGATATGTAAAACACAGATTGTGAAGGAGGGCAATAAGTGGCAATGCCATAGAATAAGGTGGGGGAGAGCAGAGGTGGGGTGGACAAAATAATTGGAGATGAGAAGATCAAGAAACTGAGAGATAAAGACCCTCGAGTTGTCATCTGCGTGAATACTGAAATCATCAAGTGTTAGTACAAGAGTGGTCTTAGAGGGAGAGAGAGGGAAATGGAGCAGAGTCGCTTGGAGACCTTTAAGTGTCTCCTACAAAAAGGAGCAACGGAGGGATTGAACAGCGCATAAGCTTCACAGAAGCTGTGTGTGGGGGTGGTTTATGGAAAAGATAGGAAGAACCAAACTGTTTTTCCTATTTTTACACACTCACTCAATACTCAACACAGAATATTTCACCTCTAGGCACCAAAATGTGCAGGAGTTTCTCCCAACCCCAAACCAATTCTTCAGCGGATGCCAGCTGGGCATCCTCCAATTTAATTCAATTCTGACACTACCTACCTGGAGACAGTATCAGATCCCACAGATTGAGGGCTCCATTCCACAAGACTGCCCTCTACTCCAGATGCCAGTTGTAAGTCCTGAGTTGGGACCTGCGCTGCTGACCAACAGGCTATAAATTGGGCATTCCCAAGACCCCCTTAAGGGGTTGATTTGCTATGGCAGATAACAGAACTCAGGGAAACTACTTATGTTTACCCATTTAGTATAAAGGATATTACAAAGGATATAGATTAATGGCCAGATGAAGAGGTATGTAGGGCAAAGTATGGGGGGAGGGGCAGAGCTTCTGTGCTCTTTCCCAGAACCTTCACACTTTCAGCAACCTACAAGCTCTCTAAATCCTGTTTCGTTTTTTTATGGAGGCTTCATTACACATGCATGATTAACTAAACCATTGGACATTGGTGATCAATTTGACCTTCAGTCTATCTCCTCCCTGGAGCCACCTCCAGGGTTGGGGTTGAAAGTTTCAAACTTCTCATCACGTGGTTGGTTTCCTGGACAGCTAGCCCCACCCTGAGGCTACCTAGGAGCCTCCAGCCACCAGTCATCTCATTAGCATACAAAAAGACACATCACTTTGGAGACTCCAAGAGTCTTAGGAGCTGTGTTTCAAGAAAAGGAGGTGAAGACCAAATATGCGTCTTATTATAAATATTATTATAACAGTTTATAGGGGAGGAATGGAGTTCTGAAAGTAGCAATGAGAAGTGGGACAACTTCCCACTCACAAACTCAGTGGTACCAGAGGAGTGAGATAAAACAAATCTTGAGGGGGCTGTGTGGGGGTGTTGTGTGGGTAGAAGTGTCCTTGGGGGAGAGCCTGGCTTCAGCAGAACAAGAAATAGAAGGAAACACTCAGAGAAGAAGATAAAGCTCTCCTCCTTCATACTGAAATGAACATTCAGAGAAGAGATTAAGGACAGATGGTATTTTGCTGATGATAGGCCATGAGTTTCAGAAGTCACAGTGAAATAGTTTGAAGGGGTAGGAATTTGGATTCTATTATGAGATGTTCAGAACTTTGTGAGGGCGAGAGTCCAGGTGGAGAGGAAAGACCTGTGGTTGTGGACATCTTGTAATGATCTAGGGAAACAGAAAGTAGGGTCAGGTGGTAGTGAGACTGATGGTTTCTTACCAGGAGGTGAGTGATCCACTATTTCAAAATAAGTAATTTAAAATCTAAGCTGTTGGAATCTTAAAATATTCTGAGCCTCAAGAGAATGTGATTATGGGACCTGAGTCAGGTAAACAGGGAGCTATAACCTTTGTTTCTCTGATTATAGATTAGCTCTGTTCCTTACCTATACTGGTTTGTAAAATGTTGTAAACAACTAAAGGGTCCCAGGGAAGACTTATTTTCTATGTTGATTATCATTATAGATTAACTTCTCTCTTACCTTTCTCACATAAAGACTTCATTATTTCATTGCCTAAGATGGAATGTTAAGTACACTCTTTTAAATTGGAAAGGAAATGAAAATAAGCTGTTTGGAAAGGACAACAAACTGTAACTAAGTTGTAACTCATAAACCAGTCTTGTATAGAAAATGTTGTAATCCTACTAAATTTCTTTGTTTTCTGCCTATATAAGGAAGAACTTTTACCTCTGGAGCACTGACCCCATTACTCTGGAGTCTGTGTTTTTAGGATGGGTATTCTCAGATCTTTGTGTGAGGAAACTGTTTAAAACTGGATTCTGATCCTTTTGATTATTTCAGGTTCACAACTGTAAATGTAGGTTCTATTACTAACCTGCCAGGGGTCTGATCTAGGTTTCATTGCTTGCTGTACAGAAAGCCAATCACTGAGACAAGTATTGCCTGGGAAGAAGGCTTTATTTGGGTGCTACAGCTGAGGAGCTGGGAGGTAAGTCTTAAATTTGTCCCTCTCTCCAACCAACTAAAATTGGTGGTTTATATAGCAGGGAAAGAATGTAGCTGCCTGTGCTAGGTAGAGTGGTGGGGATTGTGAAGAGGAAAGAATTAGGAAGGGGTAAGGAAGCAATCAAAAGGAATGAAGCGTCTGGCATCTCATTGTCTGGATGAGTGATTTGGTAAATTTCAGTTCTTTGATACTACCAGGAGATCTAAGGGTTGGTTTCCTGAGGAAGGAACTCAGATAAGACAAATATTAAGTTTTAAGCTTTAAGACTAAGAGAGTCAATTTCTAAGTTTAATAAAAAAGACCATAAACATCAATTCTATGGGACAATTGGGCTGGTTTCAGTTCCTTCTTGCAAGTAGGTTCTTAGATGGTAGCAGTGAGGTGGGAAGTATGGGGAAGGGTTGCTCTGCAGTGCTCTGATTGGGGAGGCATGGCTGGCAGTAGGGGCACGGGACACAGGAGCAGGCACACGGCTCAATCAGTCACAGACTCCAGCTCTGGACAGAGTTGGTCTCTAACCCTGGGAACCAATAGTCCAGGCTTTTAGTTATCACTTTCAACATCTCTTGTGTAGACATCTCTTAACCATCATTCTTAAATCTCCAAACTCTGAAAACCAACTTTTTTTAATATTATGCATTTAGTAGCAAAACTTGACCTGACCTAAACTAACAGGAGTGTCTATACAAACATTAATTATCCTAAGAAGTGTGAATATTTATATATTTTAACCATAAAATGTTTAATGAATTTGACTATGGGGGCTGTTCTATACTCCATGGGGAGTATATCTTGTATACTACCCTATATTTTGTTTTAAAAATCTGAAAAGTGCTTAAACTCATCTGATTCCAAAGGTCATGGATAAGGGCTTTTGGATTTATGCACCCAAACAAGGGTGTAAAAGCATCTCCTAAGCCTTTTCAAGGTGGAGACAGCTTCATGGGTCTTGCCGCACCACCTGTGAACCCCGTGAAGAGTGCATTGAGGCCCCGTGGGCTTGTTTGCCCAGGACCCAGATGTCCTGTGGACTTCACCTGCTTGTTATTCACCTTCCTGTTTCTGTTCTCCCTTCTCTTCTACAGGTCAAAACAGTGTGGGAAAAGAAATTTAAAAAATGTTATTAAAGAAGCTACTGGCAACCTAAAGGAAGAAACTGAGGCAAAATTAATGTAAGTAAAGAGTTTATTTGGGCCAAGATGAGGATAGCTGCTCAGAAGATTCAGGCCCAAGTGACCTTGGATAGGAGCTCTGTTTGGCCTTTGTTACCAGCAGGTTTTTAAAGGCAAAGGCAAGGGGATACGTAGGGGGATGATACAAAGTTGTTTGTCAGGAATTCTCTTTGGTTTACAGAAATGTCATTCATTAGTTATTGGCTATACATTGTTGACATATAGATTATGACCTAATGATATCTAGCATGTGGTGACATTAGGTTAATTTTGAGCTACTTGTGAAAATAGGCCTAGAGTCCACATAGCAAGCATATTCAAGAGATGATTACTTAGCTCAGGAGGGGAAGTGGGATGTGACTGTGGCCTCATTCTCATGCCTCACTGGGCCTGGTAATTTAAAGGAGGTTCACATTCCTCAGACAGAAAGTTTCTTTTCTTTCTCACTATAAGCCTCTGTCTTTCTTCTCTCTCTATTGCTAAGTGGTTTGGCATAAAATCATCTGTTCTGGTAGAAACCTAAGGGCTTTTCATTCAGCTGTTGAAATTCATACCCACTGGAGATTCTAGAGCCATCAGTGGCCATAGTTCCTGCCACTGGAGGAAACTGTCTTTAGAGAGTGAAGGTGAAGCTGACATTTATAAACAGCCACAGAGAGAGGCAGGGCTGGAAAGCAGGCCTGGCTCTGTTCCAGTTCCTGTGTCCATTTTGGAGACGAGTTTCCCTTTCCTATGGTTTGATTATGTGATCCCATGAATCTCCATCTCCTGCTTAAGCTGGTTTGAGTGTCTTGTCCATAAATGAAGTGTCAGGGTGTCCTAAGAAGACAGTGGAAAGTGATGGGGTCCAGCATCTGGGATGTTGGGCATCTTAGTACTGGGGGAGTGTGTCAGTCTATAGCAAAATCTTCACTTCTGGGCTGGGCTTCAGGATGGAACTCAAGTCTCTGGAGGGAGGAGGGGCAACTTATAGTCCTAGAGGAACTGGGGTCACAAATGAGTTCCAAGTCAAGGACTCAAGACCATGAGTCAAATATAGATGCCTGAGTGCTGCTGGACCCAGACGCCCAGATGGAGTCCAGGGTAGGCATCACTTACAGGTCGTCTTTGATGCATAGAAATAAAAAAGGCAATCTAAGGGGCAGAATTTGGGTTGAAGACCAATAATAAAAATCAAGCAGCTTGTTCTAAGTAGCAGTTGTCATTTGGAAGAGGCTAAGCCGAAAGGGTGAACATGGTAACATTTACAGATAGAAAGAAGGATAAGCCGATGAGAGAGGAGAACTTCAAAGAAAAATGAAGGAGGTAGAATCTGAAAAAAAGTCCTGGACCAGAGAGAACATGGTGTTGCTGCTTTTTTAGGTTATATGTGGGCTAGGTTGTAGATATAGAGAAAGCTGCTAAAGGTGGTAGTTCACTGAAGATGGCAGAAGCACCATGAGCAGAACTGGGACACAGTATTGGGGCCAGATGAGACTACAAGATGACAAATTTTGGGGGTCAGGAGGGGAAGTGGGATGTGACTATGGCCTCATTGGTAGACTCTTCCATTCATGGCCCCCAAGGGACCATGTCTCTCAATATTCATGCTCTTGTGCATTGTCTCCCATATTGAACTCTGGGCTTGGCAAGGTGACTTGCTTTGGCCAATAATATGAGCAAATTAAATAGGGATAAATTAGAGGCCTGATAGGCATTTGCATATTGGACCTATGCTCTTTGAATTCTGAGATTGCCAGAGGATGGATTGACTAGCTGTCATTATCTTACTACAAGCCTATGGATGAAGCCAGCACAGGAGGTAATGGAAGGAATTGCAGAGCTACGAAGCTGTGACTGTAATGCAGCATGCCTGGTCCCCTTCCTACCTCTAGTCTTCTTGTTATATGAACTGATAACTTATAGTTTAAACTTCTCAGTAAGTTCACTTTCTTGCAACTGAAAGTGTCCTAATGACACAGTGTATTAGTCCATTTTCATACTGCTATAAAGAACTTCCTGAGCCTGGGTAATTTATAAATGAAAGAGGTTTAATTGACTCACAGCTTAGCATGGCTGGGGAGGCCTCAGGAAACTTACAATTATGGTGGAAAGCAAAGAGGAAGCAAGAGACCTTCTTCACAGGCAGCAGGAAGGAGAAGTGCTGAGCGAAGCAGGGAAGAGCCCCTTATAAAACCGTCAGATCTTGTGAGAACTCACTCACTATCACGAGAACAGCATGAGGGAAACCGCCCTCTGATTCAATTACCTCCACCTGGTCTCTCCCTTGACATGTGGGGATTATGGGGATTACGGGGATTACAATTCAAGATGAGATTTGGGTGGGGACACAAAGCCTAACCACATCACACAGCCTTTTGTTTTTAATTTTTTGAGGCAAATTCACATAATGACATGGTTTTTTTTTGAAGCTGGGAATTCTATAGGTAAAAATACTTGCAAGGCACTTAACAGCTTCAATGGGGAAACTCTATCCTTGTGTCCATGCCTTCTACTTACCTGATCCCCTAAGTACCATTTTCTGAAATGCTGTCCACTGGGATGCAGCAAGGAGTCCAGTTGGTGATTTTAGAGCATCACAGCCATGAAGAATTACTGAGTTGTATGTACTCATCTGGAACTAAGACAGCCTTTTTGGTTCCAGTTGTCAGCTTGAGATCTATTTATCTTTGCTCCCAGGGGGCTATATAAAGGATACCAGAAACAGATACTTCTCATGTCCCTTCTAACTCAATGAGTAATAGACTTGATGGTTTTTCCCTCTGATATCTGAAACTTTAAAAAGACAATAAAAACACACAGATCAATATATTGAATAACTATATCTTCCAAACCTCATACTCAGTTTCTCATTATACACATATAAATTAGCCTCATGCAAAGAAAAGAAGCATAGCTTGTAACATCTTTTCTATCTGACATGTGCTGCTGCCTAGAAGACTCCTTAACATGCTCCCTTTATTACATCTCCCATCATGTTCTCCACTTGAGTATCCAACAACTGGAATACAGTGTTATAGAAATGAGCAGTTATATATCTGTAATTATTTCCAGCTTCAACTGTGTCTATAATAAGCCAATGTACTTAGGTCACTAAGCTCTAAATAGGCCAGAAGGTATGGAAGACTTATATCTATCCCCACCACTGGAAGAAAGCTCAAAGCTTGTCCTTATTGCTCACGCTGTGATGTCTTCCCAAAGGGAGGGCAGCAGGGCTGTTATTTGGGGACAGCTGAGACCTGCAAATACATAAGAGCAGAAATGACCAATGGAGCATCCCCATTGTCTATCACAGGGAAAACGCAGAGAGGGAAAATAGGGCATATTTTCCCTCACTGTCCTTAATGCAATACAAATCTCATCACTCCATCTCTCTTTTTAGCCTGTGCTGGAGCAAATAGTTTTAGAACATGCACAATTTGAAGCAACCCCATTAAGTCAGGATGGCAAATGCTGTAATTTACCCATACTCCTTCCTTGGAGAAGTTGAACAAATATTGCAGATGGGCTTTATAGGTAAAGACTGTAGCAGAGCCTTATTAACTAGGTTTAGAACAGTAGGTTGAAGCCCTTTCTCAGACAAGAACCACAGACTCTGTTTCCACTTGATGTGATAGATCTGTTAGGGGTGCTTGTGTCTGCACTAAGATTACAGCTCTAGGCAGGGTAGTTCTTGAGACACTTAGACCACAGCTGTGCTCTTCTAGGAATGAGGCAATTCAAGTGTTAAATGGGCTCCATGTTTTAATCTTTAGCACTTGAACTTATTCTATTTCTGTCTCCTTCTTTGCTATCTTAGGCTCAGCTGTCTGTGGTGGCAGGACTTCTTCCACAGCCAACCAGCATACAGCTGGTCACCACAGCCCTAGGTGCTGCCAAAGGCTGAGAGGAATGAGAAATGCTAGTACTTTCCTTTGCGCAAGGGTGGGAGATGGTGGAAGGGCATTTCTGTCTAGTTCAAGTAAGCATATATTGAGTTCTCCCTACTGGCTAGGCCATTACAGACATAGAAATGAATAAAGCATGGCCCCTGCCTCAAAAGCTTTCATTGTCTACAGTAAGGTTTGGCAAACTATACCTGTGAGGGTGAAGATGCTGCCTGTTGTAAATAAAGTTTTATTTAAACACAACCATGCACACTCATTTACATATCGTCTATGGCTGCTTTTGTTCTACAATGGCAGAGTAGGTCTAACAAGATCATATGGGCCCAAAAGCCTAAAATATCTACTAACTGATCCTTCACAGAAAATGCTCACCTCTGCACAACTTAGTAATTTTTGGTATATTTACAGAATTATGCAGCCATTACCACTACCAAATTTCAGAACATTTTCATCACCCCAGGAGACATCTCATATCCATTAGCAGTTAGCCCCAGCCCTTGATAACCACTAATCTATTCTCTATCTTTATGAATTTGTCTATTCCTGACATTGCATAAAAATGGAGTAATGCAAAATGTGGCCTTTTGTGACTGGCTTCTTTCACTTTCAATACTGTTTT
This sequence comes from Pongo pygmaeus, assembly GCF_028885625.2. NCBI lineage: Eukaryota > Metazoa > Chordata > Mammalia > Primates > Hominidae > Pongo > Pongo pygmaeus. Next base: position 33,223,800 of record NC_072384.2, on the reverse strand, counting down.
AAAGGTTCTTTAATGTTTTAGCATGCATCAGTGCTTCATTTCTTTTTATTGCCTAATAACATTCCATTATGTGTATATACCATATTTGGTTTATCTGTTCCTCAGTTGATGATGTTTCGGTTATTTCCACTTTTTGACTATTATAGTTAATGATATTATGAATATTTGTGTATGAGTTTTGTGAGGATATGTGCTTTTGCTTGGGTACAGACCTAGGCATGAAATTTCTGGGTCATAGGATAACTGCATTTAACATTTTGAAGGACTGGCAAACTGCTTTCCAAAGCAGCTGTGCTGTTTTGCAATCCTACCAGCAACTTATGAAGGTTTCCATTTCTCGACATTCTTGCTAACACTTGTTATTGTCTGTCTTTTTGATTCTGGTTGTCCTAGTGAGTGTAAGGTGGTCCTTCATTGTGGTTTTGATTTGCATTTCCCTCAAGGCTAATGATGTTGACTACTTTTTCTAGTGCTCATTAGCTATCTGTACAATATCTTCTCAGAAGAAATGTCTATCAAATCCTTTGCCCATTTAAAAATTAGGTTATTTGCTTTTTGGGTTAAGTTGTAAGTGTTCTTTATATATCCTGAATTCTAGTTTCCTATCAGACAGTATATATTATGCAAATATGTCCTCTCATTCTGTGGGTTGTTTTTTCACCTTTTTGATGGTGTTTTTGGAAGTGAAAACATTTTGTAACCTTGATGATGTCCCATTTGCCTATTTTTTCTTTTGTTGCTTGTGCTTTTGATGACCAATCTAAGAAACCATTGCCTAATCCAAGGCCACAAAGATGTACTCCTATGTTTTTTTTCTAAGAGTTTTACAGTTTTAGCTTTTATGTTTAGGTTTATTATCCATTTTGAGTTCATTTTTATATATAGTGTGAGGTAGGGGTCCAAAAAATCCTCTTGCATGTGAATAGACAGTTGTCCCAGTACCATTTGTTGAAAAGACTATTCTTTCCCCATTCTTCACACCCTTCGTGAAAATCAATCAACTGTAAATGTGAAGATTTATTTCTGGATTCTCAGTTCTATTCCACTGATCTATATGTCTATCCTTACGCCAGTACCACACAATCTTAATCACTGAAACTTTGTAGTAGGTTTTGAAATTGGGAAGTGTGAGTCCTCCAACTTTGCTCTTCCTTTTCAAGATTGTTTTGGCTATTTTGGATTCCTTGCATTTCTGTATGAATTTTAGGATAACTTTGTCAGTTTATGCAAAAAAAAAAAAGCCAGCTGGGATTTTGACAAGGAATGCATTGATTTGTAGATCAGCTTGGGGAGTATTCCAAGATCAGTTTTAATCTTTTTGTTTCCAAGATGTTTTGAGCATGGATCATCTGGGTAACTTGCATCAATGATTGCCAGCATTTCTGAGGGTTAAGTTTCTTTTATAATGTAAACCATTATTACTGACTTCTCAAAGGATAAAACTTTTACTTTTCTGTTAAAAACATCATTTTATTGCCTAAGTACATAAGACCAAAAACTGTTATGAACTAGAAAATGCTTTTAAGTGAATTTGTATTTTATTAATTCATAATAGTGTCTATATATACTTCAGAAATTATAGAGCAAAATGTGGAGAAATGGTAAATATTCTGTTTTCAGCCACTACTTGGTATATTTATGGAGTCGTTGTCCGGTTTGCAAAAAAAAAAATCAGCTCCCACTTAGGGAACCTCTAGTTAGCAAGAAAATCCTTCTTCTAAAGCAGGTCTATCTTTCTGTCCAGAGTGCCTCAGCCATGGAACAGGGAGGCGTGAGCAGGACTGGCCTTCATAAACTGAATAAAGATGCCAAGTAGCTCATGATCAACCTGGTGCTTTTAAAGAGTTGACTTTCTTGTGAGGGAAGGAAATTGTATCCCAAGCTGCTTCCCCTGTTGTCTAAAGCTGACTTTGCCTCACCTGGCCTGGGGAACTTTGCTCCCTGGATGCTCTGCCAATTGAGTTAATTGGCAGTATGCTCAGATGAACAAATTCAGCCACAGAAATACCTCTAAGATTTTTCTTTGGCACCTTCAATTACCAGTTTTTATTAAAAAGAAAAAAGCAAGCAAGCAAACAGAAATCTCAAGTGAACATTCTAATCTTTCCTGCTGGCATCACCTTTCTTTATATTTGGAACAAAGTGGAGAAGTAAAAAATTGTCCTTTTTTTTTCTCTCAGTCAAGACGCTCTATTGAAGAAAAGAATGAAGTAAATTGATTGCTTATACTAGTCCAGAAAATCGTTCAGATTTGTATTCTCTTCTACTTAGAAACATCCACTTTGCCATATTGTAGTGGAAAGGTCACTGATACTAGAATCAGAATATCTTAACTCAAGTCCCAAATCCCTGTCTTGCTGATCTCAATTTCTTTACAGTTAAATAGAATTAATAATAGCTAACTTTTGAATGTGAGAATTAAGGGGAAACTTGAAGACAGTAAAGCAGTTAAATAATTCAAGTCTTGGGTTTTTTAAAAATTTTATTACTAGCATGCTATTTTTGCACGAAAAATAATGCACCCGCCACCTCCTGAGATTCCCAACCTCCTTCTAGAGGGCCACGTTTTTCAGGTGAGGCATGGGCCGCCGCAGGCTTCCCTTCCTGCTGGAGTGAGTGGAGACTATGCCCCTCCCCAGCTGTGTGCCCAAATCATGCAGAGACGGCTCAGGAGCTCCCAGGGCCCAGCAGCTTCTTCCTGATGGCAGGAGTGGGCCAAGGCAGCATGCCAGGGCCCAGGTAAAGTGAGACCCAGACAGTAAGGAGAGAGGGCGAGGAAGTCACCAGAGAGATGAACATAGCACTTCTTTTCCTCCCTTCCCATTTCCCACCTGTCCATGTAACTAGCATGACTTACATCTTCGTATGTGTTCTTTGACCCCCTGTGTTGTCCTTTCTTTTTTAGTGTTAAACATTTTCTAGGCTTCTGGCTTGGTGCAAATGATTTGCCTTTGGAAAAAATTGTATTTATTGAAAGCTTCACCATTTAAATAAAACCCCTCTAATAATTCCCCCTTCCTTCTTTATTATCCCTCCTTCCTCTACAGGCTAGATTCCCATCTGTGTTCATTGCCTTGGGGAGGAGCTTGAAAAGGTGGGGTAACCTGCTAGCCACTGGCTTCCTGTTTCTGGAGCCTGGCCCATGATGGGGAGCAGTGAGGTGCCCTGGGTGGGGTGAGGTGTAATAGGAAAGCATGAAGCTGGTGGAAGTGGGAGTGCCTCTGAGGGGAATGTTCAGGGTCAACACAGAAGAGCTTCTGTCCCTACTTTCCTGCTCTTGGACTACAGAAATGTCCTCTGGGCTGAGGGCAGGCTCAGAGTAAGGAGGAGAGAGAGAGAGAGACAGAGAAGCAGCAAGAAGAGCAGAAAAGTCAACAGGACTGAGAGGGCCATGGTGCAACCTGCTTCAAAGGCAGGTCCTCGGAGCCCATGTCACTGCAGAGGAGTTGGACGGCTAGAGAACAGAGAAGTTTGGCAGCCATCATCCTTGGCCATAGTCCTGGAAGGCTGCAAGAGGCTAGGTGGGCGATGTATGAGCAGGACATCTAGCAAATGGGCCATGGAGAGCCTGGCTGAGACTTTTATGTCCTATTCTGGCCCAGAAACTTCACAATGGGTCATAAATAGCACAGAGAAGTGCAGCCCTGAAAGGTTCACATGGACAGGAGTCTCAGCATGTGGACAGGTGATAGAGGAGCAAATGGGGTGAGGCACATTTTAGCCAACACCTGTAACTGAGGCTTAGGAGATGCCCTCCCCTTTTCCCCCCATGGCCTGGTACTAAGTACTCTTTCTTGAATTGGGGAACTACCCTGGACAAAGGACTGAATTCCCATGGACTGAGATTACATTTTTGTCACCCTAGCAAGAAGAGGGCTCAAATAACAATTCTAAGGCATTATAGAAAATTGTGTATTTCTTGCACACTTGAGTTGGTGGAATGAAATTCATACCCACCACACTGTTCTTTGTCTATTCCTCGTATGTGTTCCACTCTAGTTGATGTGACTTGGTGAGTCTTTCGGACTGGATTAAATATGGTGCAACAAGTCTTCGTCAAGCTTACCATTTGCCTGTTCCTCTATTAGGTACCAGGAACAGGCGTGTGAATGAGAAGTCGTTGGTAGTAGGCAGCCTCGAAGGCCCTCATGAGCTGCACCTCCTGGTATTCTTGACCCTGTGAATGCTCTCCATTTGAATATGGGCCGGCTCTAGTGATGTAACAAACAGAATATGGCAAACAGAATATGGCAAAAGTGATGGGATGTCACCTCCAATATCAGATTACAATTAGACTGCAGCTTTCCTCTTGCTCATTCTATCTCTGGCTGGTTCGGAGGGAAGCCAGCTGCCATACTGCAAGCTGCCTGAAGAATAGATCCAGAGAAAAGGAACTGATATCTCCAGAACTGAAGACCTAGTTCCTACCAATAGCCCTGCTGGGGAGCTTGGTTTCTTCAAGTGTTGAATCTTGAGATGACTGTAGTCCTGTTTGACACTTTGCAGCCTTGGGAGAGACTCAGCCAGAGGCACCCAGCTAAGCCTCCAGGATTCCTGACCCTCAGAATCTGTGAGAAAATAAATGTTTCTGTTTTACGTTGCTGTGTTTTGGAGTTACTCATTATGCAGCAAGAGATAACCAGTACCCAGTCCTTGCCCTCCAGGAACTCTTGCTCTAGGATGAGAATTTCTTTGGAAAGAGCATTCACGATAATAAAGATCGGAGAGCTAGGCATAAATGCATGGATTCTGTTAATTGGGCTTCAGGCAGTGAGAAGAGGAGATGAGACGCAGGATGCTGAACAGGCAGTAATGCCTGTGAGGTCTGGGATTGGTTTCCTCTGGCCAACACATTCTCTTTAATTACAAAGCTTAGTTCCTGAAATGACAATTTTCTATTTTTACTCAGTGGATTGATAGAAGTAAGAGAAGTAGCATTCCATGGTAGAAATGAGAGAGCAGAGCTGTTTAGTGAATTTAGCTCAAAACAACAAGTGTTTTTGGGGCGGCCACTCTGTACCTATAAGCCCTTCTCTCACATACTCATAGATGCTGTGCCCCAGCCTCTACTGAATCACCCTTTATCGAGGGCATTTTGCTAGGATAGGCTGTGCTTGTGACTGACGTTCTTAGTCATCACCCCTTCTGTGAGGTGGAGCTACTGAAAAATGGTAACTCTCATCTGTCATTGTTACAGTTGCAACAGATTTAAAGACAACTTCATTGAAAATAGAAAAGGGTGGTGGTGGAGGCAGCTGCAAAGGAGAATTGGTTTTTCTTCTGAAAAGCCCTGACTCAGGCCACACATTGAGAGTGCTGCAATCTTTTTGGTTCTACAACTTATATCCCAGAATCCCCAACCCACTATGAAGATACACTCCCTTCTCATCTGAAACATTGTGTGCTAACAACAGCAACACTGGGAACTTCGGATATTTCCTTGCAAATGGATTTTTCCTTTGGGTGTGACTACATTGAAATATTGCTCCTGGTTCTGGTTCTTAATTTTAGGTGAGTTCAGAAAAAAAGATGCATCAGATTGAAGGAGGACATTGAAATCAATTATATACCGATTAGCTCGGAGGAAAGGTTTCCTTGTTCTTTTTCTTTTTTTCCGTCTTTCTGTATTGGCAAATCCCCATGCACACTGCAATTGGTGCAGTCAAGCTGCTCCAGGCTTCTGATAACTGCCTCAATTGTCAGAAGTCACTGGGAGTGCCAGCAGTCAGCCACAGAACTACCACTGAGCTTTATGGAACTTTGCAAATCTTACTGGAATCCATTGCATTTCATCTTGTCAGTCCAACTAGCTCACTGTCTGTTGTATGTGATGTTTTAGAGATAATCTCTCTCTGGGCACAGCATAGTGTTTGTTGTGTCTGCTGAGCATTGACTGCCTTATCTTCTGTTACCAGTATTCTGATTCTGTGGGGAAGAAAATCCCACTCTCAGTCTGCATGATTGGGGTGGGACTGATCCCAATCCTGGTTCCAGAAGGGGGCAGGTAACCCATGGATGGGCGATTAGAGTGCTTTATCCCCTGGTCCCAAGGCCTGGTTTAGGATGGACATATGACCCAATCCAGGCCAGACATAGCCATTGAGACTTGGTTCTAGGACTTCTATTTGAGGAGTGAGAAAAGGCCTGTTATGCTCCATTAGGGTTGGTGCTACAGGCAGCTCTCTTATGATCACAGGGGAGTGCCTGTCCATGAATGGAGACCACATAGAGGATAGGAAGAGAGAGAGAGAGAGAGACAGTGAGAGAGAAACACACACAGAGAGAGAGAGAGTCAGAGAGAGAGAGACAGGAGTTTCATGGGTCAATACATTTTTTGTCATTCCTCCTTTTGTTTAATTAAGTTTAAGCTGGGTTTTTGTAATTTGCAGCTCAAAGAATCCTGACTATATGCTGGGAGCACAGTCTGCCACGGGCCTGCACATTTTTGCAGGATATGCCAAGAATTCAAGGCCATACATCTCTTTCCTAAGACCTTTCTCAGAATCGTGTTTGCAGGGAGCAATGTTGCAGGATGAAGTCACCTCTCTCACAAAGAGCAGGCTTGCATCTGCTTCCTATAAAGGCAGTGAGTCTCCTATGTTCAGTGTTCCTTTCTTGCAACACAATCCTTCTTGGGTGCATGCATTCATCTATACCCCCACTGTGTTGTCCCTGTGGGACTTGGGGGCATGAGGAACAGATACAAACCAACAGCATGTTCATGCTGTTACTGGGCTGTGACTACTAAAGACTTTTGCCTCTGACCGAGGGGTCTTGTGACTTCTGCCAACATTCATGAAAAATAACAGTCTGGCTTATTAGCTTAAAAAGTAAAGCAAACCCTTAACCCTTCTTGACACTCTATGGCTCCTTCGGACTTCTGTAGGCTATTGAATGTTGCACAGAAGCTTGGTTAAGAGCACATGCTTGATAGGAAGACAGATGGATTTGAGTCCTGGCTCAACCATTCTCTATCTGATTTTGAGCGAGTTATTTAACCTCTCTGGCCTTCTGGTTTCTCCTCTATGAAATAAAAATAATACTTCCAATTACAAAATACATGTAATGCCCCTGGCTGAGAACCTGGCTCAGAGGAAGTTCAGTAAGTGGTAGCTATATGTAACTGCCTAGTGGTAGCACTTAGCACATGATTTTTAAAAAAATATTTAATCATATTTTCTCATTACAGAAGTAAAAAAAATCATTGTTGAAAAATTGGGAAATATATGTCAGAAAGATAAGAAAAGTTTTTTAAAAATTATAATTCCACAACCTAGATAACCGTTATTATCATTTGGTGAATATCAATATGGAGTGTGTGTGTGTGTGTGTGTGTGTGTGTGTGTGTTTTAAACCAAAGCAGAATCATGTCATATGCACAATTTTATCTGTTTTTTTCTTACTTAATATATCATGACCATCTTTCTAGTTCCTACTTCTTTTGTAGCTTTTTATGAAAACATATTATAAAATAGTTGGTATGTATAACACAATATAAATAGCATAGAAATAATTAAGAATAATAAAATGGACACTTAGGAACCCACCATGCAACTTATGCAATAGAAAATTACCATACCATGGGAGGCTTCCGTGTGACCCTCCCTGACCACATCCGCCCACCTTCTTCACCTACCCCCAGGATACCATGATCCTGAATTTTGTGTTTTTCATTCTCTTTACAATTTGTGCAGTTTTACCATGCATACCTGTATTTGTAAAAATTTAGTCTGCTCATTTTAGAACTCAGCGTTATGGTATTCTGATTGCACGTGTTTTCTGTGACTTGCTTTTATGCTGGACATATGTTCCTGAGATCCATCTATGTTGATGCATAGAGTTGTAATTTATTCACTTTTGGGGGTGTATGGTATTCTCATGTACACATGTGCCATGATTTAGTCAAGGGTATCTGGAAAAATCACAAAGGAAAAGGATTTGATTGACATCATCTGCCTCCCTTGGCAGGTGCTTCACACTCTGGATGGGGGATGGACGTCTCACCCTGAACCTAGCTGTTTGCTTTCAGGCAGGCCAATTTGATGTTTCCCAGCCCCAGGCAAGCTGACCCCAGACAATGCAAGCCCCAGGAGTATCATGGAGGAAGAAAAGAAGGGTTGAGGGCTGGAGATTATGGAACAGAAGACAGCCTGGATGTCTCAGTTAATTTACAGCTATTTAACTGGGGGAAAATGTAGAAGAGACAGAAACATTCTTTCATTAGGATATATGGCTGGAGATACAGAATTGAAGAGGCTGAGAATACTCTGCATAAGAAAGGGCATGGAAAATGTTAGAAAACTTAACCTGTGTAAGAAAGCTAACACTCTCTAACCTTACTAACAGGGGGCTAAGTCAGCATAACCTACATGGAGGACAATTTGGCTAAATCTATAAAAATTAAAAATTCATCTTCCCTTTGATCCAATGATTAAATTTCTAGAAATTTACAGATGTATAAAATCATATATGAACAGTTACTTATTGCAGCAATTTTTATGATAACAAAGTAGTAAAACAATTTAAATGTCTATTAATGTGGAAATAGATAAATAAATTATGCCTTATTTATCCAATGGAAAACAATGCAGTGTGTTAAGGAGAAGGAGGCAACTCTATAGATACTAATATGGTACAATCTCCAAGTTTTATTAAATGTAAAAGCAAATTGCAGTGGTGTAAAATGGTGTGTGTGTGTGTGTGTGTGTGTTTCTATCTGCTATCTGTATATAGAATATCTCTGGTTGCAGTGGTTACTTCTGGAGATCTAGATAATGGGGATATAAATGGGAGAAAGGTAAATTACTTTTTATGTCTTTAAAATTTTCTTTTTTTTTAAATTATACTTTAAGTTTTAGGGCACATGTGCACAACGTGCAGGTTAGTTACATATGTATACATGTGCCATGTTGGTATGCTGTACTCAGTAGCTCGTCATTTAACATTAGGTATATCTCCAAATGCTATCCCTGCCCCCTCCCCCCACCCCACAACAGGCCCTGGTGTGTGATGTTCCCCTTCCTGTGTCCATGTGTCCTTATCGTTCAATTCCCACCTATGAGTGAGAACATGCGGTGTTTGGTTTTTTGTCCTTGGGATAGTTTGCTGAGAATGATGGTTTCCAGCTTTATCCATGTCCCTGCAAAGAACCTGAACTCATCATTTTTTATGGCTGCATAGTATTCCATGGTGTATATGTGCCACATTTTCTTAATCCAGTCTATCGTTGTTGGACATTTGGGTTGGTTCCAAGTCTTTGCTATTGTGAATAGTGCCACAATAAACATATGTGTGCATGTGTCTTTATAGCAGCATGATTTATAATCCTTTGGGTATACACCCTGTAATAGGATTGCTGGGTCAAATGGTATTTCTAGTTCTAGATCCCTGAGGAATCACACATATGAAGCTACCAATGAGCCAAAAAGTAAGTGAAATAAAAAATAAAAATATGTGGAAGGCAGGAGTCAAAGAGCAGACAGTAGGTAAGTGAAGATGCTGGTATGGGGCTTTGTGGAGAGGCAGGAGGGATTTGTTCTGAGAGCGACAACTGGGAAATTTGTTGTGAAGAGGACTTTTGAGAAGTTTTGCAGACTATTGGGATGCTGTATAGCCTTTTGCCAGCATCCCTTTTGTCCAAGAAAACCTTTACTCCTTAATGCCACTTTTGAAGCTGGATTCTTTTTCCTTTGTTATGTGTTCCACTCAAAGAGAGGACTAAAGGTACCAGAAGCGAGGCCCTTTTTAGGCAAAAGTTGTAATAATAACATAATAGCAAAATAAAGATAATAAAGAATGGCTACTATTTTAGCATTTACAGTGTGACAGACATTGACTAAGCATTTTACATATATTATCTCATTTAATCCCCATATAAACTATATAATGTTGGTGGTATTATTCCCATTTTATAGATAAAGAAACTGAGGCACAAAAAGATTAAGTAACACATGTTCAACATTATGTAGCTAGTAAGTGATAGTACTGAAATTTGAGCTCATTTGGTTTGCCTTTGAAGATTGTGATTTTAACACTTCACCATATTCTTTTCCTAAGGAATGAGGAATTTCTTAGGCATAGCAGCATGATCGTGTGCACGTGCGCGCACACACACACACACACATCTAACTTAAGATTTAACTGTGTACAAATATTTATGGGCCAATTGTCAGGTAGAGCTGAGACAAGAATGTAGAAACATTATAATCTTGTTCACCCAAAAAAATCTAGAGACATTAGGATTTTAGGCAGGGTAATCATTTGGGGAATATTGGTAAGAAAGATGCCTGCAAACTGACAGGCAAGCAGGTGTTGTTGCCATTCCTGTTAGGCCATTGGGAATTCCCAGAATGGGAGACTGAGGAGGAAATCAAATAAATAGTTTGCTGACTCCTCTAACTGGCAAAAGTATTTTCAAAACTCCATGTAGATTACTTACTCTTGAGTGGCCCTGAGAACTTGTGTGATATATTTCAGAGATGACGTGTTAACCCAAAAGCTCTGAAAAATCTCCCTGGAGCTCAGATAAGCCAAGCTGCTTCAGCTCCCATTGTGGATGAAATAGTCAGTGTTTTCATAGGAAGACTGACTAGTTCTTCTTTCTTGTCTCTTATTGTTCCAACAAGGCTAATTCCAATGAGTTTATGAGAACAATTTAAGGCTTATTTTCTCAGCCGCTTTTCCAGAGGGAGCTGAAGTAATGTCAGTTCCTTCATTACTACCTACAGAGGGATAAAGTGCATCTCTGTATTGTTCCCTATATTAAACTGTTTTTTTTTGGACAAGAGAATTTCCAGGCAGATACTTGTATTCCCACCAACACCAACACTTTTCATCTCTAATTTAAAGAGAAAAGACACTCTAGATTTGGGTTTCCAAATAGCACAGCCAGTAGCCTATGATGCATCTGTTAGCATTTGAAATGTGGCTAGTCTGAATTAAGATGTTCTGTAAGTATACACCACATTTCAACGACTTAACGTGAAAAAAAGGATGTAATATATCCCCAAACTTTTATATTGGTTACGTGTTATAATGATAATAGAGGCAGTCCTTGCTTTGCCTGTTGGTGTAGAACCATGAAAATGATCCTGCAAGCTGAAATGATGCAAGTGATTTTAATTAACAATGGGTGAAAATTATGATTATTATGCAAACTTTAAAACATTTTTGTCTAAACTTTAAACATTCTTACTGTCAGCCATAAATGTATGCAGAAATTTAAAAGTGGTAAAATGAACCTATTTAGTACACAGTAATCTCAAATAATGGAAACATCGAGAATTAAAGTACTTCTTTTCTTCTTTGTGAATAGTTGGAACAGTGCTTGCCTTCTTCTTGTCCTATAACTTGTAGTATGGAGAGAGCATCTTTTCTAAGCTTTGCCAAATTGTCATATTACTTCCTAAGATCAGCTTCCAACATTTTCTCCTTGCTTTCCCAATGTTGTGAAATCGGAGAGTTTCTTCAATGAGAAGTTTTGTTTCATTTTTTGGGTTTTTTTGTTGAGACAGGGCCTTACTCTGTCATCCAGGCTGGAGTGCAGTGGCTCAATCATGGCTCACTGCAGCCTCAAACTCCCTGGCTCAAAAGATTGTTCCCTGACCTCAGCCACCCTAGTAGCTGGGACTACAGGTGCACACAACCATGCCAAAATAATTTTTATATTTTTTGTAGAGATGGGGTTTTGCCATGTTGCCTAGGCTGGTCTTGAACTCCTGGACTCAAGCAATCTGCCTACATCGGCTTCCCAAAGTGCTGAGATTATAAGCATGAGCCACAGCTCCTGACCCAATGTAAGTTTTTTGCTGGTGTCCCTTCCTCTGGGTCATCATCGTTTCTGGGACAGTATCGTTTTTGGGACAGTCATGTTCCACATTTATGTCCATGCATTTGCCTTCACTAAGTTCCTCTGGCTGCATATCTTGAGACTCTCGAACAGCAGTAGTGTCAACAGTCCCTACAGTGATCCATCTTCTAATCACGCCTACATTCACTTCCAACAATATCACTTTTTGTTTCTTTGCTGCACTTCCGTATTTGTTGGCCATTCCCTCTTTATTCATTTCTGTAAAATGTCATGTGAGTTTACCACTGGGAGACAAGGAATCAACACAACTCCATGCATGCTTCACTGTCTGCGCCTGGACTGAATAACAGATGCATAGTGACCAATTGCTGATAGACTTCAAAAGAAATGGCATGATTGGTCATTGCTATTGATGCACACATGTTGTTTATGTAGTGATTTGTGGACTGAAAGTCTAGCAGCAAAGTTTTTACTTTATGCAATAAAGTAAAACTGTATATTAACTGTATGCAATAAAGTACAGGTAAGCATAATGTACAGTTAATATACCAGAGTTAATATACCACAGTAACTGAAATTTGAACCATGTTGTTGGAAGATTAGTGTTATTTAATTAAGTGGTGGTAACTGGAATTTATGCATATTGGAACCATGCAAAGCAAAGTATGCCTGTATTTTTGGATACTGGGTTAAAGTATATCATTAAAATTATTTGTACCTGTTTCTTTTTACTTTGTGAATTAACTAGTAGAAAAATTTAAATCACATTTGTGGCTCACACTATATCCCTATTGGACAGTCCTGCTCTGTACCATACATTAACAAAAAATTTAGGAGAAGAAAATAAAGAAATATACAGTTGAAAAAGAATGAAACATTGTTAGAGTTTTAAGTAGCCGGCAACAAAGTAAGAGATTCCAGTCTTCTCAAATTGAGCGTGATTGTATGGTGAAAAACAGTAAAGCTAAAATTAAAAATATAATAGATTGGGAAAATGTTTGCATCATATATGTAAGCCAAAGGCAAATTGCTGATATTATGAAATTATTCATTCAAACTTGTTCCAAAATTATCAACATCCCAGTAGATTGTTAAACAGATGAATAGGCAATTTATATGAGAGAAAATTGAAATAGCAAATGAATACCTAGAAAAATGTTTATCTTGTCTAGTTATCAAAGGCATGGAAATTACTGTTAACTTCGAGTTACAATTTACTATCCACTCTATTAATAAAACAATTACAACCCTCCACACTGTGGGAAATTTGGTGATTTCATGCACCATGGCTGACATTGTAATTAGATACAATACTTTTAGTTAGCAATATTGTATAAACAGGAAAAGACAAAAAGACATTTTTAACCCTTGGACCTAGTAATGTCACTCCTGAGAATTTAAGAAAATAAAATAATTCAACAGGGACAAAAAGTTATATATACAGTAAGATGTATATTGTGTAATTTCCTATAATAGCAAAAAAAAAAGAAAAAGAAAAGTTAAGGACATTCTAAATGTCTGATATAGAACACTGCATCCCACAATGACAAAATGCATTGTGTTTTCCAGATGCTTATGGAAGGTTTACTAGAGTTTAGCACATGCTGTGTCATAAAGCAAGCTGAAATATATTTCAAAGGAGTGAAATCATTCAGAATATGCTCTTTGAGCACAGTAGAATTATGCTAGAAATCTGTAACAAAAGCTAACCAGAAAATCACCAACTGCTTTAAAAGTAAGCTATTAAATTACAGATAACTCATGAATCAAAGAAGGAAACACAATAAAAATTAGAAGATATTTTGAACTAAATGATAGTGGAGACATGGCATATCAAAACATGTAGAAAACAGATAAATGATGCTCAAGGAAATAACTGCCAACCTAGAGTTCTATAATAATAAAAATATTTTTCAAATAGGATGGTGAAATAAATATATCATCAGATTAGCAAAAACTAGGAGAATTCCTGCAATGCCTAGAGGAAAATTTATATTCTCAAATGTATATATTAGAAAAGAATTAAATGCTACATATCAATAATTCAAGTTTTCACCTCAAAACGAAACATAATTTTAAATATCACCACACACAACAAATTAGTCCAAAGAAAGTAGTAGGAAGTTAATAGTAAAAATAAAAGCAGAAATAAGATAAGTAGAAAACAAGTATTAATGCAATAAATAAAAAAAACCTAATTTCTGGAAAAAGACACATTAAATTGATAAAACTATGACAAGACTGATGTAAGAAAGAGAGCAAATTACCAATTCCAGTAATAAATAAAGAGACATTAGTATAGATGCTATAGACATTTAAAAGAGAAAAAGACATTACAAATAATGTTATGCCAATTTCAGTGAATTAAATTCCTTGAAAAACATAGCTTACCAAAATGGACACAATAAGAAAAAGCAATTCGAATATTATATATCTACTAAAGAATTTAAATGTTTTATTTAAAGCCTCTGTGCAAAGTATACTCCTGGTCTGGATGGTTTCTTTGGTGATTTGTAGCAAATATTAAAGCAAGTGATAAATCCATTTTTTATATACTCTTCCAGAATATAAAAAAGACGGTAGCCTTCCTAGACTTTCTATGGGACCAGCATAATCTTGATAGGTAAATTACTTAAGGAAATTGTAAGAAAGGTAAATTACAGACAAATTTGTAGCATGAATTATATATATGTAAATTCTAAATAATATATTAGCAAATATAATTCTTTGATATGTAAATGGAGAAGGTATCACAATCAAATGAGGTTTATTTCAGAAATGCTAATGATGATTTATTATGAATAAACAATCAATATAGTTCACCATATTTGCAGAAAAGTGGAGATAAATAAAATTTTCTTAATGATTACAAAAACACGTTTGATAAAACATAATATTAATTCATGATAAAAACTCTTAGCAAACCAGGAAGTCAATTTGAATTATTGAAAACTTTCTTCCTATGCTTAGGAGCATGATATGGATACCTGCTACTTCTATTAAAAGAAAAATGGAAATCTTAACTAAGGCAATAAGGCTATAAAAAGAAATTTTAAGAAGACAGTTTGGAAAAGGGTGAAATAAAACTGTCACTCTTCATGGACAACATAATTGTACATAGAAAATCTAAAATAGAATCTAGAGACAACTACTAGAATTTATAAGTAAATTTGGCATGGTTGTTGGATCCAAGATCAAAGTATGAAATCAATTGCATTTTTATATATTGGCAACAAAAATGCAAATAAAATTAAAATTAAAATTAAAAAGATATGATTTACATTAGCATAAAAACTTTCAAATCTAGAAATGTATTTAATGATAGACATTTAAGACCTTTATGCTGAAAACTATAAAACTTGGCCAAGAGAAATTTTAGGAGCCTAAATATAGAGAGGTTCCCCCCCATTTTTGTGGTTTAGAATTAAAATGGTCAGGATGTAAATTGTCTCCAAACTGATCTTTAGATTAAACACAATCCTGATTAAAATTTCAGCAGGTTTTGTGTAGAAATTGACAAGCTGATTCTAAAATTCATATAAGAATGCAAAGGGCAAAACATAGTCAAAGAGATTATTTATAAAAAGAAAAATTATTTTGAGGACTTACACTCTCAGATATTGAGACATATCACAAAGCTGTTGAAATTAAGAGAGATTGAAGTTTGCATAACAATAGATAAAAAGACCAATGGAACATAGCAGAGAGTCCACATCTCTATAGTTATCTGATATTTTACAAAAGTGACACTGCTGTATGGGGTAGAAAGGATGACCTTTTTAACAAATGGTGTTGTTATTTGGATATCTACATGGGAAAAATGAATCTTTATCTTACACAAATCAATTCCAGTCAGATTGTAGATCTATAGGCAAAAGTTAGACAAATAAATGCTTTTGGAAAAAAAAAACCCACAGAAGATATATTTGTTATCTCAGGTAGACAAAATTTTCTTAATTCGGATATAAAATGCACTAGTCATAAAATGTTCGCTTGGACTACATTAAAGTTAGGAATTTCCTATTCATTAAAAGACACCATTAGAGTGAAAACATAAGCCACACAATACTGAGTATATTGTTAATAAATATAAAAAGACTCATATCCAGAATATATAAAGAACTGAAAATCATTGAGAAAAATTAAATAACGCAATATAAAAATAGGCAAATGACTTAAACAGTCACTTCATGAAAGAGGATATCCAAATGGTCAATAAATGTGAGAGCATGTTTAACCTCATCATCAGGCAATGTAGACTGAAATCACAATATGACACTACTACTCATTCATTGGAGTAGCCAAACAAAGAAGATGGATAATACAAAATATCAGTGAGGGTATGGAACAAGTGAACTCTCATTCATTGCCGGCAGGAGTGTACATTGGTACAACCACTTTGAAAAAATGTTTGGAAGACTCTACTAGCCATATACGTATCCTATGAGGCAGCAATTGTACTCCTGGCTATATACCCAATAGAAATGCATGCACAGTGCACCCTAAATATACAAGAATGTTCACTGTATTATCTGAAATAGTTCCAAACTGGAACAACATGTGTTCATCAACAAAAAATGAATACATAAACTTTGGCATATTTATACAATAAATACTATAAAGCAGTAAAAAATAATGAACCATTGCTACATGCAACAAAGGGTAAATTTTCAGATGTTAATGTTGAGTTAAATAAGCCTGACACATATGACTTTATACTGTATGATTATATTTATATTAAGCACAAAAATGTAGGCAAAACCAGTCTTTGTTTATGGAAGTCAACGTAATGGCTAACTTTGGGTGGGTACTGTCATTGAGGTGGGTTGCTGGTAATGTTTTGTCATTCATCTAAATGGCTGTTTATAAACTTTGTAAAAATTCATCAAGCTTTATTAAGATTTGTGCACCTTTTGCATGAATGTTATATTTCATAAGAAAGTTTATAAAGCAGAATATGAACAGGGAAATGTGTGTGTGTGTGTGTGTGTGTGTGTGTGATGTGTTCAGTGGTCAGGATTGCTGACTGTTTCTGCACAGTCCTTTAGAAAAAGGAGAGGCGCAGGAGAGAAACAATTGAGGCCAATCGAGTTGAAAGTGAGGAAACCTACATAGGATTCATGAAGATGGATAGTCTGCCATGTGTTCTGTGATTTATAGCTCATAAAGGACTTCCCTGTACATTAACTTAATTCCTCTTCACAACAACCTTTTGATGTAAAAATTAGTTATTATCTCCATTTTGCCTTTCGGAAAACTGAGACTCACAGATATTGGGTGATATTTGTTTTCTTTTCTTTTTTCTTTTTTTTTTTGAGATGGAGTGTTGCTCTGTCGCCCCGGCTAGACTGCAATGGCATGACCTTGGCTCACTGCAACCTCCACCTCCTGGGTTCAAGCGATTCTCCTGCCTCAACCTCCTGAGTAGCTGGGATTATAAGCATGTGCCACCACGCCCGGCTAATTTTTGTATTTTTAGTAGAGATGAGGTTTCACCATGGGTGATGTTTCTAAGGAAGCAAAACCGTGAAGTGTAGAGCCACCATGCTCTTTTCACTACACTGCTGTTAGAAAACTAGACATCTGGATGGAAGAATATGCTGTGGTCTGAAGGTTTGTGTCCCTCCAAAATTCATGTTGAAACTTAAACTCCATTGTGGTAGGTTTTTGTTTTTCTTTTTTTTTTTTTGAGACGAAGTGTCACTCAGTTGCCCAAGCTGGAGTGCAGTGGTGCGATCTCAGCTCACTGCAACCTACAGGCATGTACCATCGTGCCCGGCTAATTTTTGTTTTTAGTAGAGACAGGGTTTCACTATGTTGTCCAGGCTGGTCTTGAACTCCTGACTTCGTGATCTGTCTGCCTCGGCCTCCCAAAGTGTGGGGATTACAGGTGTGAGGCACTGCGCCCGGCCTGTGGTAGTTTTAGGAGGTGAAGCCTTTTGGGAAGTGACTAAGTAATGCGGGCTCCACCCTCATAGATGAGATTAGTGTCCTTATAAAAAAGGCTTTGGAGAGCTGCCTGGCCCTTCATTCCTTCCACCATATGAGGACACAGCATTTGTCCCTTCCAGAAGATGCAGCAACATGGTGCCATCTTGGAAACAGAGAGTGAACCCTCACCAGGCACATTGGTCTTGGACTTCCCAGGCCCCAGAACTGTGAGAAATCCATTTCTATTATTTATACATTTCCAAGTGTAAAGTATTTCATTATGACAGCAGGAATGGACTAAAACAGAATATGCTATATGCTACGTGGAATAAATTATTCCTCACAACTTTTCTATGAAATTGGCATTATCATCCTCAGTTTGCAGATGTGGTTCAGGAATACCAAATAACCTGTGAACATACAATCTAGTAAGTGGCCAAGGCAGTATCTCAACATGTATCTGTCTCACTCTGGAGCTCATCTCTTTCTCTGAAATGTAGCTGCTAGCTGCTTATGTGTGGTATAAACGATTCAGCTGCAAGAACTCAGACAGCAGAATGATCACTGCAGGGTAGGTCAGGGAGCCTTTGTGGAGGTGAAGGTACCCTTTGGGATAGATTTAATTAATAAATGAATGAATGAATTTTTTTCTCAACTTTTATTTTCTATTCAGGGAATACATGCACAGGTTTGTTACCTTGGTATTTCGCGTGATGCTTAGGTTTGGGGGTACAAATGATTCCATCACCCAGGTACTGAGCATAGTACCCAATGGTTAGTTTTTCAACCCTTGACCCCATTATTCTCTCCCTCCTCTAGGAGTCCCCAGTTTGTATTGTTGCCGTCTTTATATCCATGGGTACCCAGTGTTTAGCTTGCATTTATGAGTGAGAATGAGCAGTACTTGGTTTTCTGTTTCTGCATTAATTCACTTAGGATAATGGCCTCCAGCTACATCCATGTTGCTGCAAAGAACATAATTTCATTCTTTTTATGGCTGCATAGTAGTCCATAGTGTATATGTACCACATTTTCTTTACCCAGTCCACCACTGATGGGTTGATTCCATGTGTTTGCTATTGTAAAAATGCTGCAGTGAACATGTGAGTGCATGTGTCTTTTTGGTAGAAAAGCTTGTTTTCTTTTGGATATATACCCAATAATGGTTTTGCTGGGTCAAATGGTAATTCTGTCTTAACTTCTTTGAGAGATGAGATGGGATTAAATAGGAGACCAAGATGTGGAAAGAACTCTGAGTTTGGGGGGAATGGAGGAGATCAAGAAAGTGTTGGAAGGCTCATTGGTCAGTGAGCAGCCTTGTTTGGCTGAAGTAGAGGTTTTTTAAGTTCCAAGAAGTCAGAGACTGTTTTGTGAATTGAGTTATCCCCAATGCTCAACACAAATTAAATGCTTGAGATAAATGAATAAACTGATTTGTTAGCATCAAAATTTGTGCACTTTTTAGAAACGTAACAGTTTATGGATGGCGTAGTTCATTCAGTCCACTGGTAACACAATGAGGTTTAATTTGACACACTAGTTAAAAAACTGAAAAGTACCTAGAAAATGAGATGGTACCAGCTAAGCCAATTGAGAAAATATTCAGGAAAATCAGAGTGTTCCAAGTGTGAATGCTTTTGAGTCCTAAAGGTATCTGAAGGCACAGGGTGAATATGACTTAGATGAGTGCCTGTCCTGGGGCCAGCATCTGCAGATCGTACTGAGATTGCCTGCCCAACTCCTTCCATTTGGGTCTTTTGAGCCTTTGCCTTGCTGTCAGACTGGTGCTTTTGGGAAACTTCTCTATAAGCTCTGTTTTCATGAGAAAAATAATTTGTTGGGATAATGATCTACACGATGAGACAGAGTATTTCAGGCACTACCTCCTGTTTGAATGGAAAAATAGTGTTTCAGGTCACTCTCTAAGAATTCCTCTTTTTTGATCTTGCAGGAACACTACTCCCCAAATAGGTTCTGCCCATGGGATGTGGAGTTGATGAATTTTCTAACCTCAGTGTTGCTGACACTTAGATCCATGCGCTTCTGGAAAGATTCATTTCTAAGCCATCACGGCTGATTGAATGATTGTATCCCCCAGGTGTTTAATAATGGATCCATGTCAATCCTAAAAGAAGTATCTGGTGGACTGCAATAAGGTTCTGCCTGTGATCATCTCCATTTTATCATCCACTCGTGAAGATGTGAAAGCCAGACTTCAGACAGACAATTAGAGGGTATTAGTAATGCATATTGGATGAGAAGTTGTGACACAAAATTTTAATAGGCTGCAAAGATGTGCTAAAATTCACTAGCTATAAATGATGTCATAGGTTCAGGTAGGTACTGAGACAAATGTGAACAGAATACATGAGATTACACTGAAGTTCAATTAACTGCTAGTCAAAAACTAAAAACTAAAACAATGTATTCTGTAGTGAACACTTGCAGACCTGTGTGCTCAGTTCACCTTTTCTAGAAGTTGCCCCTTCTCCTTGTCCAGCTGGTTGCAAAAAAGCACTGAAGTCACAACATGACCTGGTTCCTGGCCACAGTTGATAGGTCCAGAAATTGATATTCAACTTAAGAATAAGGATCTGTTCTATTTATTTTAAAATCAGAACCAAGAATGGTAAGCTGGACTGTCTTCGAAAGCCTGGACCCTAAGAAGTAAAGCTTTGGATTTCTGGGCAGCCATGTCCCCCACCACTGGGGCGGCAGAGGAATCTAGTCTTTGGAGACAGGGGTGGACATGAGAGATGGAAGGAGACTCCTGTCTACATGTCCCTGTGGCTCAGCTGCATTTCTCTTCCTTGAGTATCACTGTATTCTAATAACCTAATAGATCCTCATATCTTACCTTTCAACTCAAGCTAACTAATTGTCTGTAATATTTGCAAAGCAAAATGTTCCAAGTACATGACTTAAGCTCCAGCTCCAGTGCCCTGAATAAGGGTGGGATAATCATAATACTAAATTTCCAAGTGGCCAAGTCTAAACTTTGCCTTGGCCACACTAATGTGGTCAATGTGGTCATTTCCAGGCTCAACTTTCTGAAGACGATGGTCAAGAGACAGAAGTCTCTGAGGAAGAGGAGGTAGCTGTTTAGAAATGTTTAAAGGGTTGCCATGTATAAGTCAAAGTAGGTGTTCTATGTTGCTCTAACAGACAAAAATGATACCAATAGTCAAAAGTTGGAATGCAGATTTTGACTGGACACAACAATTGTTTTTGTAAGTATTAGACTTATCCAATAAAGGAATGGATGACCTAGTGAAGGATCAAGGTCTCTGTCAATGGAAGGTTGGGTCAGAACTTAGATATGCATTTATTTGGGAGTTTGATGAATAGTTGGCTACTAATAGCTGTCATTTATCAAAGGCTTTTTATGTGTGAAACACTGTGCTTGACATATGCTTTATGTAAATTTATGTAATTTATGTAAATTATTACTTCATAATAATCATATGAATAGATATATCTTATACATTTAATAATAGTTATCAAATATTTATAAGACATGGATGAAATTGGAAATCATCATTCTCAGTAAACTATCGCAAGAACAAAAAACCAAACACTGCATATTCTCACTCATAGGTGGGAATTGAACAATGAGAACACATGGACACAGGAAGGGGAACATCACACTTCGGGGACTGTTGTAGGGTGGGGGGAGGAGGGAGGGATAGCATTGGGAGATATACCTAATGCTAGATGACGAGTTGGTGGGTGCAGCGCACCAGCATGGCACATGTATACATATGTAACTTACCTGCACATTGCGCACATGTACCATAGAGCCTAAAGTATAATAACAATAATAAAAAAAAAAGAACAATATTTTGGTAATTTTAAACGTAAAATTAAAAAAATTTGTTATGCTTCAATTGCAGAATTATGCTACAATTAATTTCAGTCTTTGAAGTATTTGTACTTTTACCACTTCATGGCATTTTTGCTACTTTTTTTTTTTTTTGAGATGGAGTCTCGCTGTGTCGCCCATGCTGGAGTGCAGTGGTGCGATCTCCGCTCACTGCAAGCTCCGCCTCCCGGGTTCACGCCATTCTCCTGTGTCAGCCTCCCGAGTAGCTGGGACTACAGGTGCCCACCACCACGCCCAGCTAATTTTTTTGTATCTTTAGGAGAGATGAGTTTTCACCGTGTTAGCCAGGATGGTCTCGATCTCCTGACCTCGTGATCCACCCGCCTCGGCCTCCCAAAGGCATTTTTGCTACTTTTAAGTTTTAAATTATTTTATTGATACATAATTTTATGCATATTTATG
This sequence comes from Pongo pygmaeus, assembly GCF_028885625.2. Classification (NCBI taxonomy): domain Eukaryota; kingdom Metazoa; phylum Chordata; class Mammalia; order Primates; family Hominidae; genus Pongo; species Pongo pygmaeus. The sequence goes on along the minus strand of NC_072384.2, from coordinate 33,201,775 downwards.
GGGTAGGTGTGATATTTTATTACATGCATAGAATGTGTAATGATGAAATCAGGGTTTAGGGTATTCATCACCTGGAGGACTTATCATTTCTGTGTGTTGGAAACATTTCAAATCCTTTCTTCTAGCTATTTTGAAATATACAATACATTGTTGTTAACTATAATCACCCTACTCTGCTATTGAATATTAGAACTTATTCCATTTCTTTAACTGTATGTTAGTTCTCACCAACCCACCTCTTTTCATCCCCTAGTAACACCCCACCAACACACACACACACACACACTTTCCAGCCTCTGGTAACTATCATTCTACTCCCTACCTCCATGAGTTCAACTTTTTTAGTTCTCATATATGAGTGAGAACATGCCATACGTGTCTTTCTGTGCCTGGCTTACTTCGTTTAACATAATGACCTCCAGTTCCATCCATGTTGCTGCAAATGACAGGATTTCATTTTTTATGGCTGAATAGTATTCCACTGTGTATTTTTGCCATATTTTCATTATCCATTCATTGACTGATGGATATTTTAAATTAATGAATAATTCTCAATTTTGACTCAATTCTATAGGATATAGTGGCCCTGCCAGATTTTCAAATAATACAAGCTACCACATTTTCATTTCCATTATGATTATTTCAGTTATATTTACCCAATTGCTTCCCATATATTTTTCTGGATGCAATTGATAATGTCCTTTTGTTTATTATATAGCAGGAAAACCAACTTTTGTTGTCTTAATATTCTCTAGCTGTGAAGTTCAACTATTTTATCTTTCATAGCTGGGTAAGAACAGGAGTAATATTTTCTATTTTACTGTTGATCACCATCCCCAAAATCCCTAATATTATCTGCTCCATAAAAATCCCCAAAACCAACACTCAAGGGTTTGCTTAACATCAGACTGAATGAATAATTTCTTTGAAAAGATAACCCAAATTTGATATCTAGTCTGACCTATGATATTCTTTATAAAATAAGGAATTCTTATGTATCATACTGAATTCTAAAATATATGTTCTTGAGCTTTAAAAAGCTTTCTAAAACTATTTAATTCTGCATTTTTTTACCAGCTACTGTAAAAATTCTGCCATATCACATCATTGTTGCCTTACTTTGTTCATCCTTTTTTCCTAGTTTGTCCCACGTTTTTTATCTCTATAAAATGTCAGTGAAGAGACTAAACATAAATATACAAAGATCATGGCTAAGCCAGATGCAGACAGCCTGATAGTGAATGCCAGATGCCAGAGATTCTCTTCAATTTAAATATTCAGCACCAGGTGGCTTAGTTGACCTAACAAAAGAACACGTGTTCATGAGATGCAAAGATAGAATTGGAGATACTAGTTCTCATTTGGATAAAATTTAGTTATTTAATGAAAGCATGCAAGAAGGGTTTGAAATCAAGTAAAAATGAAATTAAGTTAAATCATTCATTCACATCTATACAGAAAGAAAATTTTATTCCAATTTGTAAAATTTCTTTTCAGAAGTAATTCATAGAACAAATGCTAGTATTTATAATATCAGCTAGAGAAAAAAATCCTTTAATTACGCTTTAGTGAAAGCATAATATTAAGTCTGTTTCCAACTCCCTAAAGAGTGGCAATAATTAAGATAATCAATGTTTCCTAGTAGAAATAGAATTTCTTATAAAATACATTGTATTTCTTGTTTTGAAAGATCTCATAGCTCAAATTTAAGTTGGTGCCTTTATAACTAGCTACAGTAAATAAGCTGGCCATGGACTTTGACCTTACACAGAAACTAATGACCTTAGGAGTATTCCAAGATGTTTTATTAACATAAGTGAAGTGAGTTAACACAGACGTGCTGCAATATGTGTTTGTGATACTTGTTCACATACATGTGAAGCATATGTGTGTGCATGCAGTTGAGTACTTCTGTTGTCAAAGTGGCCACTGTCTTAGAAAGCAATCAAATGAGGGCAGGATGTTAACTTTACCATTAACTAAGCAAGATGACATTGCCATCACTTACGTTTATTCCTTACAAGTTACTTTTTAAGTGTGCAATAGAGGTTCATGAGGAAATAGCCCCTTAAAAATGTTTTAGACAATATTTAAAATATATATAGCAAATGAATAACTATATAGTCAATGCATTGGAATTATACACTTGCTGTACGTTATTGCTTTGTAAGGGGTTGTATTAGTTTTCTGTCACTTCTGTAACCAATTACTACAAATTTGACAGCTTAAACAGTGCAGATTTATCATCTTAGGGTTCTAGAGAGTAGAAGTCCCACATGGGTTGCCCTGGGCTAAAATCAAGGTATCTGTTGTGTTCTTTCCTGGATACTCCAGGGCAGAATCCATTTCCTTGCCCTTTCTAGCTTGTAGAGGCCACCACATTCCTTGACTCACAGTCCCCTTCATCCATCTTGAAAGCCATCATCATTGCATCACTGTGCTTTTCTTTTGTGGTCACATCCTCTGACTGACTCTGCCTCCCTCTTCAACTTTTGTGGGCCTTCGTGATTACATTGAGCTCACTGGACAAATCAGCACAATCTTCCTATTATAATGTCAATGGATTAACAACCTCAATTCCACCTGGTCCCTTAATTCCTCTTTGCTATGTAAACACTTGCAGCCCTGTGTTCACAGGTTCTGAGGATTAGAACGTGAACATTTGGGGGCAACACATATTCTGTCCATTACGAGGGGATTTGGGGAACTTCACCATCCAAAAAGCAGACTTTTGCATAATTTCTTTCTTTTTAAGACAGCAGCCCATCTTTTCTACTCCTGGTGTTTGGACTCCCTTGATTCAATTTCTCTTCCTGTCTTCTGCTATTGCAAAGGAAGGCCATAGTCTAACTGCATGTGGCTGAGGAGGTAACCTTGGGGTTTATCTCCTTCTTGACCAACTCTTCTCTTTTCTGTCCCATTCTATTTCCCTATCTCTAGCAGTGCCATGTCCTCCCAATTTTGAGGCTCTTTAGGGTTCCAGCCTGTGAATTAGTTTCCAAGCTTGGCCACTGAAAGAAGTTTCATTCTACTTAATAGCATTTTTTACCCACAATTTTTCTCTCTCTAATTCTCTTGTTTCTTATGGATAAAAAATTAATTGCTATAATTTTAGAAAGGTTTCAGGAGAAAGTAGAGACATACATGTGTGTTCCATCAGCCAGATAAGCAAATAACCAGAAGTCTAAGATACTTATTTTTTAGAAGACAAAGTCCTAAGGCTGACAAGTAATTTGTCTAAGATCACAAAGACAAATAAATTGGAACCAGAATTCTATTCTAGGCTTTTCTGATCTTTGTTTTGGGAGGATAATTAGATGTAATAAACTTTAAGGTCTCTCTTTAATATAATATATTAAAGATACATTAAACCACAGTGATTCTCAAGATTTATTGTCTGTCTCAGCTGAGAGGCAATTTGTATTATACACATACCATATAGTTCCTACAAGATTTTAATTAGCTTGAGAAATTTATATGTCTTCATAACTCATATTGTATCATATACATGATGGTCACCTGATAAATATTATAAAGAAAGACTATGAATGCTTATTTGCCAAACAGAATTGATCTTCAGAGCTTCCTAACCTGTAATCCTAGGATCTGGCCTAGGGCTCAGGTTAAACTCCTGATATAATGTAATGGTAATTCCATAGCAAGATTCTTCACTCGAGTCAGCTGTCTGCTCACGTGTTGCTCCCAAAGCTCTTATAGAAGCACATTTGAGATAAGATGGCCAAGGTTAACTGTGTGTATTATTACTGCTGGGCAGCTATTGACATAGTATCTAAATTTCAGGTAATTGTTTTGATAACACATTTGATATTTGGAGAACATTAATGGGAGTCATCAGTGTTAGTGATATTTTCTTTGTAGTCTCCTAGCCTCAGGCATAGTGGAGATAGTGTTTAGGCTGAGCTATGACCTTCACTGCTTTAAGAATTAAAAAGTTTGCAGTGTCAAGGGAATGAGAAGACAAGCCACAGACTGGGAGAAAATATCTGCAAAAGACATATCTGATAAATAGCAATTATACAAAATATACAAGAAAACTCTTAAAACTCCACAATAAGAATACAAACAATTTGGTTAAATAGTAGGTAAAAGACCTTAACAGACACCTTACCAAAGGATAGATTCAGTTGGAGAATAAGCCTATGAAAAGATGGTCTACATTTTATGTTATCATGGAAATGAAAATTAAAATGACAAAGAGATATCACTATGCACCTATTAGAATGGCCAAAATCCAGAATGCTGATAAAACCAAATGCTGGCAATGATGTGGAACAACAGGAACTCTCATTCATTGCTGGTGGAAATACAAAATGGTACATCACTTTGGAAGACAGTTTGGCAATTTCTTACAAAACTAAACATGCTCTTACCATATGATCCAGCAATCATGCTACTTGGTGTTTACACAAAAGAGTTGAAAACTTATGTCCACACAAAAACGTGAACATGGATGTTTATAGCAGCTTTATTCATAGTTGCCCAAACTAAAAGGCAACCAAGATGTCCTTCGGCAGGTGAATGGGTAAATAAACTCTGGTGCATCCAGACAATAGAAAATTATTCAATGCTAAAAAGAAATAAGCTGTCAAGCCATGAAAAGACATGGAGGAAATTTAAATGCATATTACTAAGTGAAAGAAGCCAATCTGAAAAGGCTACATACTGTGTGATACCAACTACAGATGCTCCTCTACTTACTATAGGCTACTTCCCAATAAACCCATTGTAAATTGAAAATATCCTAAGTCAAAGATGGCTGTTTTTGTTAGACATGATGGGATGGTAAATCACAAGACACAGTACCCAAAAAACGCTGGCAAGACAGTACACTTTAGAGCATCAATTGTTTACCCTCGTGAGAGCGTGGCTGACTGGGAGCTACCGTTCACTGCTGTTTTCTAGTATGGCAAGAGCAGCAACAGAGAGTCTCCTATCATGTATTGCCAGCCCAGGAAAAGATCAGAATTCACAATTTGAAGTACAGATTCTACTGAATGCATATCACTTTCACACAATGGTAAAGTTGAAAAACAGTAAGCCAAACCATCATAAGTTGGGGACCGTCTGTATATGACACCCTGGAAAAGGAAAAACTATTCAGATAGGAAAAAGATCAGTAGTTGCCAGGGGTTGGGGGTGGGGTGGGGGGGTGAACAGGTGGAGCTCTGAGGATATTTAGGCAGTGAAAATACTCTGTATGATGCTATAACTATGGATATGTATCATTACAGATTTCTCCAAACCCATAGAATGTACAACACAAGAATGAACGATAATGTAAACTATGGACTTTGGGTGATAATATTTCAGAGTAGGTTCAGCAATTGTAAAAATGCACCACTATGGTGGGGGATGTTGATAATGGGGAGGCTATGCATGTGTGGACGTAAGAAGTATAGGGGAATTCTCTGTACCTTCTGCTCAATTTTGCTGCGAATCTAAAACTGCTTTAAAAAATAAAGTCTATAAAAAAAGGATTACAGTGCCCCCCCATATATTATTTAAAATCATATCATAATTTTAAAATTATGACATCCTTCATATATAATTCAAAATTGGTACAATACTAAATTGAAAATTATTTTAAAAAATTTCCTAAATGACAGCATCCCTGATTTTGGGAGGAAATAGCAAATTCTATTTTTTTTTTTTTTGGATACTGAGACTTGCTCTGTCACCCAGGCTGGAGTGCAGTGGCACGATCTCAGTTCACTGCAACCTCTGCCTGCCGGGTTGAAGCGATTCTCCTGCCTCAGCCTCCTGAGTAGCTGGGATTACAGGCACCCGCCATGATGCCCGGCTAATTTTTGTATTTTTAGCAGAAACGGAGTTTTGCCATGTTGCCCAGGCTAGTCTCATACTCCTGACCTCAAGTGTTCCACCCGCCTTGGCCTCCCAAAGTGCTGGAATTATAGGCGCGAGTATTTCCACTGAGCCCAGCTAGCAAATTCTTTCAAAGAATATTTTCACTCTCCTTTTTCTGTGGGTGCTCCTGCTTACTGCAGCTTGGCGTGCTGCCTTTTCGGTTACCTGAGGTGGGTAGTGGAGATTCCCAATTCCCAGATCCCTTTTATTTCCCCAGTGGTTCCTTCGGTCCCCATGGCCGGGACACATGGAAAGGTGCAAGGTATGAAAATCCCCGCCCATGGTGAGGGACCTGTTTGGGCCTCGAGATCCATTTTTTTTGGTTCCTCAAGTTTCTGGTGAGTTTGGCAAGCCTTCAGAGGTCCTTCCAGGGTGGTACATGAAGTTTCTGACAAATGGGTGTGAATTTGAGAGCTATCTTCTCTTGTCGTGAGGTGAACTTAGATAATTCATTCTATGTCTTCGAATCTTGGGTTCTTTTGTAACATTTGTTTTAAAGCTTTTGTAATATGCATAAAATACCAACCTCTTAGGGAGAATGCCGGGAAGAAATGGCATAAGACACACAGAGGAGTCAGTGCAGTCCCTTCAATAAGTATCATTTCCACTCTTCTCTTTCCCAACTCCATCATAAAAAAGGTGGCCCTGGTGATCATAATAGGGCACATTTTATAGTAATTCACACATTACAAAGCAATTTCATACACATTGGTAGCATTATCAAATATTAGTGTTTGAAGGCGACTGGAAAATCTAGTTCTTATCTTCTCAATAAATAACCTAATCCCAAGAAACCTAATGTAATTTATCCCAGGTCATGCAGCTAGGTAAAGGCACTAGTGTGATTGAAAGCATGGGTGATATTCTGCTCCTAAATATGCCTTTTGATGTATCTTATCCTTATTGCATATGTAATATCTTAGAATAATAGCTTCTGTGTATATTCACCTACCAAAATGCCACACAAGTTCCCCAATATTTTCTCATCTAATTCCTACAACTATCTTCCAAGGTGAGTACTATTATTTTCTCATTTAAGGAATCACAGAATGAGGGCTCAGACAAGTTGAGTACCATCTACAAGGTCACCTAGCCAAGAAGAGGCAGGGTAGAAATGGGTTTGACAAACAAGCTTATGCTCCCAACACTCAAGGTTGTTGTCTAGATGGGGTTATTATAGGACAAGGCAGATGGAATTAGTTGAGCTGTTCAAATCATCTGTGTGAGTTATTCCCTGCGATTGGTATTTATTGCTAGGAAACATGGCAGTGGAGTGTGTATATGCTTTGTAGTTAGACTTTGGTTGGAATCCAAACTCTAGAGAAGGTGGCCTGTCAAGTGGAATGATTGAGCATGGACTTTGCTGTCAATCTGACCTGTGTCCAAGTCCCTGTTCTGGTACTCACTAACTATATGACCTTGGGCAAGTTCCTTATCTTCTCTAACTTCTGTCTGTGACATAGGATAATAACAGCATCAATCTCCTTGTGTTGTTCTAAAGAGGAAATGAGAGATATTGTTTATAAAGTGTACACACAGTACTTTGCACAGTACTTGCTACCTAGTGGGTGCTTACTAAATGTTAACTTTTCTTATTATTGTTTTCATTATTGTATACACAGTACTTTGCACAGTACTTGCTACCTAGTAGGTGCTTACTAAATGTTAACTTTTCTTATTATTGTTTTCATTATTGTATACACAGTACTTTGCACAGTACTTGCTACCTAGTGGGTGCTTACTAAATGTTAATTTTTCTCATTGTTTTCATTATCGTATACACAGTACTTTGCACAGTGCTTGCTAGCTAGTGAGTGCTTACTAAATGTTAGCTTTTCTTATTATTGTTTTCATTATTATTTAGCCTCTCTGAGTCTTGGTTAACTCATTAGTAAAATGAAAAAATGATAACTATGTTATAGCGTCAGTGTAATAATTAGAGAACTCTATGTAAAGTGTCTGGTCCCCAACATATGGTCACTCAAAGGAATGGTGTGACTCAAGTGTATACTAGAGGCTTCTATAATGAAGTCACAGATAACTGCAGATAAATATTAACCTATTGGAAAAGTATAGATAAGTAGTCTTAATGGCAATAACGTTGTTCTCTGTGGGAAGCTGTTTCCAAATCTCCATTTTCCGTTTTGTAAAATCAACATCAGGGTTAAATGTAAAGCTACGGGTTAGGATAGAGATGAGCTTTGCCCAGGACTAAGTGGAGGAATGGCCAAAATGTCTTCAACTCCAAGGTTAAAATGCAAAAATCTATTGGTCTCTGTTGATTGCTTTCCCTTGATCATGGAATTAAATGGCAGGCACGTCGTGGCTTTGCAGCAGACTGCTGTGTGCAATCTCAGCTCAGTTTTCTGTCAGGTGTGGGCCCTGTGTGTAAATAAACCAACCACGCTGTTACCCCATGATGCAACCATCTGTAAAATGGGGATTAGGAGTGCTGTGAAAATGAAATGTGGGAATGTGTTTGACATGATGTATTGTCATGCTCCATAAATGTCTTCAAACATTAAAAAACAATTTAAAAGTTAAATGTTGGAGAAATACAGAATACATTATGTCCAAAAAAGAAGCCTAGCTTTCCAGACCTCCCATTCAAAGCATGACATAACACCCAGGGAATTATGTTGATAATTACCCATGTCTAAAACAGTAGTACCGTTTAAAAAATAACCTTTTATTTAGGTTTTAGTGGCTTAAAACTGCCTTGACAGGCATTTTTATCAAACATTGACATACTCTTCCTAAATTATTTTGAGAGGCAAAGTCTAAAGGATTGTTTGGAAGAAAAAATTTAATCTTCTTGAACACGCGGTATCTCCGAAAGCAAATGAATTTCTAACATTAGTATTTTAATTATTTGGCTATTGTCTAGAAGAAAGTCCTTTTGTAGTTCCGAAAAGCTCCCTACTGTCATCTGAATTATGACAAAGCATTTCATTTTGTAGGAATACCGCCTCTTTCACAAATTACATAATTGCAGAAAGATCAGTTAATAAGTGCTGAATTCTTTATTTGCATACAGTTTAAGGACATCACTATGAAGACTCAGAATATTACTTTTTATAAATTCGCTCATTTCTGAAGAGCAGCCAATACTGGATCTCTTGAGTATTCCAGCTGTCCTTTATAGAAAATAAAAGTATGGAAGAAACAACATAGTTTCTATACAGAAAGACAAAACCCTCACTTCCCTCAAATAATGGTGCCCTAGAGAGGAGGGGGAATAATATTTATTGAGCACCTGCTATGAAGCAGGCATTATGCCAAGAGCATTAGAGGCATGATTTCTTCATTGTAATCTTGACAACAACCCCATGACATAGACATCTCTTCACATCTTTGTTCATTGTGCTGCCCAAACTTATCTTTCTCCCCATTCCCTTCGCCTCCACTTCAACTCCAGGTAGAGAAATTCCTCCCAGTGTTTTCATGCTACAGCTCACAGAGAAAAGGATAACATTTGCACGGCACACTGCAACAAACAGCAGAGTATTCTGGAATATTTAGATAAGGCTTGGTGAAAAAAATCCTTTTTATATATAGTATAATTTACAAGAAAAAAATCATATATTGTAGGAGATATTAAATATTGAATTTGTACAGTTGCAGGACTCTTTCCTTAGTTCAGCTAAAGATGGGTCCTTGTCACACAGCCATGAAAAATTAGCCTCGCGTTCAATTTGGAGGGTGACAATAAATGGAATTTATTGGGTAAAAAGTGGGGGGGAAAGGGAAACAGGGACCCTCTACAAAGCCAGAATCCTGCTAGTGTGCTTCCTGCCTCACAGATTGAATCCCACGTTCCACCCAGGAAGAGAAGGGGCCAGGCTCCTCCCTGCTGCAAACAATGCGAACTTCCCAAGGCTCCCCACCAGTGCACATCCCTCCCAGTGCACAGGCTGGTTGGAGTTTCTCATGGGACCCCTTCCCACCTGGCTGTCTCCGTACTACTCTTACAAATAAAACCATTTAATGGATTTAAGGCTATTTATATATTTTTCTTTTTTGTTACGTCAGTTTGGGTAACTTGTGCTTTTCAAAAACTATGTCCATGTTATCTGACTTGTCAACTTCATTAATACAAAGCTGTTCATAGTATACCCTTATTGTCATTTTAATGTCTACAGAATCTGTAATTTTGTCCCCTCTTACATTGCTGATGATAGCAATTTGTGTTTTCTCCTTTTTTCTCGATGCTAGAGGTTCAGCAACCTTATTGATCTTTTCAAGGACTTTACGTTTGTTGATTTTCTCTATTGTTTTCTGTTTCCCTGATTTGGCTCTAATTTTATTGTGGTTTTTTTTCTTTTTTGGGGTTTAATTTGCTCTGCCTTTTCTTGCTCCTTAAAGTACAAGCTTTGAGCATTGATTTTACAGTCTTCCTCCTCTTAAATACAGACATTTATAACTATGAAGTTCCCGCTAAGTACTGCTTTATCTGTATCACAGAATTGTGAAATGATATGTTTTATTATCATTCTGTTCATATTTTCTAATTTCCCTTGTGATCTGTATATACGTATATTTATATGTGTATGTATGTGTATGTATATATGTATATATACACACATATGTAATGAGTTATTAGAAATGTGCTGTTTAATTTCCAAATATCTAGAGATTGTCTAGATTTGTTCTGTTTATTTTACATATATTTATATACACATACATATATATAATCTAGAGATTGTCTAGATTTGTTCTATTTTATATATATATATATATATACACATATACACATACACATATATAACCTGGTGATATATACATACACACACATATGTAATGAGTTATTAGAAATGTGCTGTTTAATTTCTGATTATCTAGTGATTGTCTAGATTTGTGCTGTTTAATACAGTAGCCACTGGCTATATGTGGATATTCAAATTAAAATTACAATGAATTAAAATTAAAAACTCAGTTGCTAAGATGATCTAGCTAAACTTCAAGTCCTCAATAGTCACATGTGGATATGACTACCAGACTACCACCTTGGGCAGCACAGATATTTCCATCATTGCAGAAAATCGTATTAAAATATTGTATTGTTATTGATGTCTAATTTAATACTGCTGTGGTCAGAGAGTATATTCTGTATGATTTCTGATCTTTGAGATGTTTGGAGATTTGTTTTATGATCCAGAAAATAGTCCACCTTGGTGAATGTTTTGTGCGCACTTCAGAAGATTACTCAGTCCTTTTCTGTTGTTGGGCGTCATGCTCTAGTACTTTCAATTAAGTCGAGTTATATCTTTTCTATCTTTGTTTAAATTTTTTAAAATCTAGTTGTGCTATCAACTGCTGAGAGAGTGGTATTCAATTCTTCAAAATATTGATTTTACATTGGTTGTAAAATCAATGCTCAAAGCCTGTACTTTAAGCAGCAAGGAAAGACAGAGGAAATTAAACCCAAAATAATGATGGACTTATCTATATTTTTCTTTTGTTCTGTCACATCTAAAATGGTTATGTTTTCTTCATCACATAATTCATTTATCATTATCAAACACCTGTCTTTATCTCATTATGAAATACTCTCTGTGCTGAAGTCTCCTTTCTATTATATAACATAGTCATGGCAGATTTCTTATAATTAGTGTTTGTGCGGTATATGTTGTTCCATTTTCCATCCTTTTACTTTCAACTTTTCTGTGTTTTTATGTTGAAAATGTATTCCTTGTCAACAACATATACTTTGGTCTTCCTTTTTAAACCAATACATACTTGCTGATGTGTTTGTGTTTTATTCCATCTGCTCTTCGTTTTTTTGTTCCTCCTTTTCTGCCTCTCTTAATGTGTGAATTAACTATTTTTAGATATTATTTTTTGTTGTTATTTTCTGTCATCATTAGTTGCTTTTATGTCTCTGTCATTTTTATATAGATATTACTATATGCATCTCTAATTTATCACATCGACAACAAAAATTATTTTACTACTTCACAAACAATATAAAACTCTTAATATATTTTAATTGCCTTTCTCCTACCCTCTATACTCTTGTCATACAGCTTACTTCTAAATATGTCAGAACAATGTAAAATAACTACATTGTTTTTAGTTTTACTTTTAGAAACCAACGGTCTTTAAAATATTTATGTGTGTGTGTTTGTGTGTGTGTGTGTGTGTGTGTGTGTGTTTTAATGTCTTTTATATTTACTAACATGCTTTCTTTTTCCAGAGTTCTCATTCTTTACTAAGGAACTGGGTGTCTAATATTGTTTCCTTTTGGCCTAAATAACTTATTTGAGTATTTCCTGGTAGTAGAAATCTGCTTGAGGCAATTTCCTTCACTTTTGTTTTCCTGAAAATATGTTTATTTTGGCTGGTTTCATTTTTGGAAAAGATTTCACTGGCATAGAATTCTAGATTGATTTTTTTTCCTTTCAACACTTTAAAATGTCATTTCACTGTCTCCTGGTCTCCATTGCTTCCAGTAAGAAGCTGTAATTTCTATGTTGCTCCCCTGTAGGTAATCTCTCTTGTTTTCTCTGCCAATTTTCCAGATTTTCCCTTTACGTTTGGAATTCATCTGTTTGATTCTGATGTGTCTATGGGTGCTTTTACTGGTATTTCTTTGAATTCATTCTTCTTTGAGTTTGCAGAGCTTATTCCATCTTGGGTTAATGTCTTTCATATATGTTGGAAAATTCTAGGTCATTTAAATTTTTCCTAGAACTCAAAGTATGTGTTTGTTTGGCTGTTTTAAATGTATCAGATATCTTGAATGCAAGTAGAGTGTTCTGATACAAATTGTCTTCACTTTCACTGTTCTTTTCTTTTCTGTGTCTAGTATGCTAACAATGTGTTAAAATTCTTTATCTATAAAATATTTTTCATTTCTAGCATCTTCATTTGGCTCTGAAATTGTCCACCTGTCCAGAGATTTTGCTCACTTTTCCACCCAATCCTTTTATATATTGTTATTATTTTACAGTCCCCATATGATAATTACAATAATTCTGTGGCTCTGGTTCTATCTGCTGTTTTCTCTCTTGAGGAAGATCGTTTTCTTAACTTGCTCATGTACCTTATAATTTTTGATTAATTATAAATGAACAGTAGAGTCAGAAGAAAATAATAATCATATCCAGAAAAGGGCAGGCATTTTTATTCTGGCAGGCCATAAGCTTATTTTTACACTAGAATTTTTGAGATAATTTAGTCTAGTTGATCTAGGTCTGAAATTGTTGTTGATTTAGTTAGATTCATTTCACCACAGGCTTCACATTGTTCAATGGAGAAATCAGAACTTGGGGTATGAGTGCCTGAGGGAGTTGATCAGTCCTTCTTTCCTGCCCTAGTACTTTAGCCAGCCTGGTTTGCCTTTGCTTCATGCCTGTCTCAGCTCTTAGGAAAGCTGTCACATACTCAGTGCAAGGCATGGAGTAGCTGGAGGTTTCTCTTAATATTCTTGTTCTGCCCCTGGACTTCAGCAATACCTGTGCACTTGGGTTTGGAGTGAGATGTCTTTCTTAGCTCTCTGGCCCCTCCCCCAATAGGTAGATGGTCTTTACCTTATTAGGTAAGGACCATAGTGTCTGTGGGGTTTCCTGTAGTACTAAGACTCCAGCAGGCTTGGCACACTTGTACCTAGAGAAGAGGGGATGTTTCTCTCAGCTCTCCAGCATCTCCCCAGTAGCAGATGGCCATTGTCTAGTGTGCAATGTAATGTCCAGAAGGCCAATGGAGTTTCTCAGTTTTCCCCTCAGCCTTTGGACTTCAGCAGACCCCATGCACCATGCCTCACTGTGCACTCAGCTCACCTGTTCCTCCCCCAGTGGTAGAGAGTTGCTGCCTTATAATCACCATGACCAAAGTGCCTGTGGGATTTCCTTCAGTTCACCTGCTCAGACTTGAGAAGCTCTGAACATCTGTATCTTGGAGTTTCTGTCTTGCTTGCTTGATCTTTCTGTGAGCACTCAGTGAAAGCCTGTAGAAACGAGTTGGTGGGTAAGTGGAGACTCCCCTGCTGTCTGAGATTCCTGGGGATTCTAAATGATCATGCAGGCTATACTCTCCCTTTACAATTGCACTAGAAGTTCAGCTGTTTTTTTCTTATCTGTATCCATGGCAGCTTCTTCTTCCACTCACTGTGCAGCCAAAGATAAAAGCAGTTATGGGGTCTCCTCTCTTCTGGGAGGTTTTTGTCATTTTCTTTCAATTTTGGTTCATTAGGTTTCTTTACAACCTGAGCTCTCTTACAGGCTTTTAAAAATTATGATTTTTTTAGATTATCTGGTTTATTCTTGTTGTTAGGGTGGGTGCAATGTTCTCTCTTGAGTTTCTACATCTCTAGTGGAAGTGGGATTCAACATAGCTTTGTATGTTGGGTTTTATGTTGAAATGGGTACAAGCCCATTCTAATTGACTTTTTAATGTGCTCTCCTCAAATTCTTGATCATCATCATTGAAAACAGAGTTTCATACAGAGATGACAAAATATTTAAAACCATTTTTTACAATCATTCAAACATTTGTAAGAATTATATTTAAAGACTTTAATAGCTACTTTTATTGACAAATGCTATGTTAAATTTTATTTTGTAACAAGGCAAATAGAATTCAAATGTGAGCTGTCTTTTGCATATCAAGTATTTGAAAATAACAATGGAGCTCTAATTTATAGAGCATGCATGGCAGAGCATTCACCAGGAAGTTAACTGGGTTGCTAGTGAGAGCACCATCAGCTACAAAGAAACAATTAACAGATAAATGAGAAATAGAAATTTGGAGTTACAAAGGAAATGAAATCGGTATATTGAAGAAATGTGTACATTTCTATATTAATTGCAGCATTTTTTCAATAGCCAAATTATAGAATCAGCCTAAATGTCATTAACTGATGGATGGATAAAGAAAATGTGGTATATATATATATATATATATATATATATATATGCTACACACACACACACACACACACACACACACACACACACAATGGAATACTATTCAGCCATTAAAAAAAAAGGAAATCCTGTCATTTGTGACAACATGGATACATCTGGAGGACATTGTATTAAATGAAACAAGCCAGACACAGAGAGACTAATGCCACATGATCTCTCTTATATGTGGAATCTAAAAAAGTTGAACTCATAGGAGCAGAGACTAGAATGGTGGTTACCAGAGGCTAATGGTGGGGAAATTGGGGAGATATTGATCAAAGAAAATAAAATTTCAGTTAGGAGGAATAAGGTCAAGACATCTATTATGCAACATGGTGACTATAGTTAAAAACACTATATTATATGCTTAAAAATTACTACGAAAGTAGATTTTAAGTGTTTGCCATAATTTGAATGTGTTCCCTACAAAATTCAGGTGTTGCCAATGTGGTAGTGTTAACAGGTGGGGCCTTTAGAAGGCAATTAAGCCATGAGGGCTTCTCCCTTATGATGGAATTAAGGCCTTTATAAAAGAGGCTTCATACAGCATTCAGCTCCCTTGCCCTTCCACCTTCCACTATGCAGGGGCTCAGCATTTCTCCACTCTGGAGGACACAGCATCAGGGTGCCATCTTGGAAAGCAGCCCTCATCAGACAAGGGAACCTGCCAGCGCCTCTATCTCAGACTTCCTAGCCTCCAGAACTATGAAAAGGTAAGTTTCTTTTGTTTATAAATTATCCAGTCACAGGTATTCAGTGATAGCAGCACAAAAATGGACTAAGATGGTATTCTGCCCCCAACAAGATAAATATGAGGCAGTGCATATGTTAAGTAGCTTGATTTAGGACACTTAGCCTCTGTATCATTGTCAGCTCTACTGTCTGACAGGGTTCAACTGAGACAATGGATGCACGTGCTGTTGGTGTATGATGCATTATAGTATAGAGATAGAGACAGCATAATGATTATCGAAATGACTAAGCCTGCTAAAATATCTAACTACTTTAAGAAGTGCCCTTGTAATGCCCTCATTCTGGGCAGTGTGACAGCCAGTGGGAGAGGTAGTATAGTATATTTAGGGAGCTCTAAAGTGATTAGATTCCTGACTTGACCACTCAGCTAATTGTGGGATGCTGGACAAAATGATTTGCCATTTCTATGTCTTGATCTTCCTATTTGTAAAGTGAAGATACTATTAGTACTTGCTCACAGGATGCTATGTGCCAACACTCAGTACCACACAGGCATGTTGCAAGTGCTCAAAAAGGGTACACCATTTTAGTAAAAGGAGATTCTTCGTACTCCTGACATCACAATAAATGGGACACTATCTCCCCTACTATTTTAGAAGTGTTTCCCTAAAATGTGAATAGATGTTCTGTGGAGGAAAGAAAGCAACCAAACATGTTTCTGTGATCAAGAGTTTGTGAAACGCTATACAATATGCATCCTTCAGAAGTTTCACACTGTGGGTTTGCACTTCAAAGCTTCTGAATTGCTCCATTATAGAGAAATTTGTTCTATTTCATTTATCCAGGGTGTCTTAAATGTATTTTCACATGAAACACTTTTGTTACAAACCACTTATGAACATCTGGTGTAACTATTTTCACCTGTCAACATCCCAGTTTTTTTTTCTAAATCCCTTCAGTGAAAGGGAGAAAAAGAAGCACAAGTGTTTATGGACAATGGAACAGAAAACAAAGGTTATAGCATATCATCTAAAGTGACAAAATAATAGTTACTACATAATAGTGATCACTAAATAATAGTATATTACTAAATAATTGTGATACAAATAGTGATAAAACTATACTGGGGTTAGGGTTGGTGTGATAATTTAGGTGAGTGAAACTGATCTACTAAAGGAAGTCACGAGATCTCTCAAATTAATACACAAAGAGACACAAATACATGATTACAGAAGTTTTGATGTGCAAATCCAGACTAATGTATTTGTGTATTTGAGAGACACAAATACATTATTTGTAGATAGAGCAGGAACCACTCAACTGAAATTGCTGTCTTTCCCTAGAAGTCCCTCTGTAAAACCTGGTTTTAAAGAAATGCATGAGTTACTTGGATAAAAATGTACACAAAAATAAAATCTTTGAATATTCCAAATTTCTAGGCTTAGTTTATTCTACACTGAGTCAACTCTAAAACTGGTGAAAAAAGGAATATCAAGAGAATCAGGGCCCCCACCCCACCACCTCCACAAATCTAACAGCGAATGGAGCTGTGATCAATCACCACCAGCCAGCTGAAACTTCAGGGGCCTCTTTCTGCTTGCTCCCTTTCTATTTTGTGTGTGCTTTAATCATTTTTCCTCCCTCCTCTGCTTCTTTTCTTTTTCGCATTTCACGCTGTCCTGCAGTTCTATATTGCAGTGTAAGATTAAAAAGAAACTAATAAGCCCAGGGCAACTGGCTGATTGGTGAATTCAACCACCATACTATCTCGACAATATTATGACTATTTTTCCTCCCAGCAACTCCATATATGCCTGCTTCTTTATGACATTTTTTTAAAAAAGCCAACAGACTCTGAGAATTCACTACAAATCCTCAGCTAAGAAGAATTTCAAGATGGAGCAAGCTTTAGAAATGGGATTCATATTGCACTATCTACGAAGCTCTCTTAAGTTGCCAAAGCAAATCAAAGTATCCTGACTGGCTGATTAAATGATTAATTCTGCCTGGATTTAATTTCTGGCTTTTCTGGGATTCAGCTGTGGTCTAAATTAAAGCATTAACCTTTTAACTAGAAACCTGAATTGAGTTTTCCTTTGGTTTACTATGATATGGTTAGTCTCTGATGCATGGCTCCCATCAGAGACTAATCTTCATCCTTCAAAATACAGCCCAGAATTCATCTTTCTTCCATTTTCTTCCTCTTTCCCAGGCACTTTGACTCATAGTTGCCCAGAAGGTCTCTCATATGCCTTTGTGACAGCGCCTCCCACGCTGTCCCACTATCTGATTACCTGTCTGTCCACCTTGCTAAAAGGCATATCTTAGACACACAACTGGTGTGTACAGTCCCCTTCTGTTGAATGTGGCTAGGCCCTGTGAATACGATGGGATATCATGCCATTGATTAGGTTACCCTATATTGGCAGAGGTGATATGATACACTCTGTGATTACCGTAAGTTAGGTAAAGCTCTCATAGCAGCCTGTAGGAATGCAGCCTTGCCAGTACCTTGATGTTAGCCCACTGAGATTGATTGTGGACTTCTGACTGCTACAACTGTAAAACAATAAATTCGTGGTGTTTAAAGTGTGTGGTAATTTGTCGTAGCAGCAATAGGAAATTAATAGATTTCAATTCCTATCCCATTCAATATAATCTCAGAGGAACTATCCATCACAAGGCTAACT
This sequence comes from Pongo pygmaeus, assembly GCF_028885625.2. Lineage (NCBI taxonomy): Eukaryota > Metazoa > Chordata > Mammalia > Primates > Hominidae > Pongo > Pongo pygmaeus. The sequence continues at coordinate 33,183,600 of NC_072384.2, read as the reverse complement.
CTACTTTCTCCCAAAGGAAAAACATGACCCAGATTTTCTGAGACCAGAATCAGAATGGAAGGCCATTGCTGCTGGGTCACCCCAGCAACAACACTCAGGATAAGGTTCCTCATGAAGGCTGGGTTCCCTGTAGGCCCATCCCTCCCCAAATTGATCTGATTACCTTGAGCCAATTAGTGACCCAGAATCTTTATGATGAACTTCATTTTTTTTTTTGCTTTGATTAGCTAAATGTAATTTCTTTTACTCGAAGTCAAAAAACCTTACCAGCTATAATTTGCTCAGCATTTACCATCTTCTTTCCCAAATATTCTCTCCAGCTTAACTTCCCCTTCCAGACATTGTTCTGTGTGTTTTAATTACATTTTAACACTTCATAATAATTTACTCTTTACACTGTAACTCTTGATGATAACTTTCACAATAATCCTGAGGTTAACTATTTTTAAGCCCATTTCACTGACAGAAATCAGCACTAAGAGGTTAACTTGCCCAATGTCATGTATCTATTTGGTGGCAGCACCTGAAATGAAATATGTTTTTTTGTTGTTGTTGTGATTTTTTTTTTTTTTTTTTTTTTTTTTTTTTTTTGAGACAAGGTCTTGCTCTGTCTCCAAGGCTGGAGTGCAGTGGCGCAAGCACGGCTTGCTGTATGTAGCCTTGACCTCCTGGGCTCAAAGGATCCTCCCATTTCACCCTCCCAAGTAGCTGGGACCACATGGAATACCATGCCCGGCTGGTTTTTTTCTTTTTATTTGTAAAGACAGGGTCTCACTATGTTACCTAGGTTCATCTTGAACTCCTGGGCTCAAATCCTTGGGCCTCAGCCTCCCAAAGTGCTGAGATTACGGGTGTGAGCCACTGTGCCCTGCAGGTCTCTTATTTTCAAAAGTTCATTTGCCCAGCCACCAGGCTCTATTGCTTTGAAATAAGTAATGGCCATCAAATAAATGTAACAGCGGCATTCCTCACAGAACAGAAGAATCTAAAATAGAGCAAGGAATGGGCTATGTAGCTGCTGTAGGTACAGAAGCTAATAAAGAAGGAGAATATTTTCAGAAGGGAGGAAAATCCCAGGGTGGAGGAAATAAACAATGGCTCTTCCTCCCAGAACTGAGTTCTGTGCTGTGATGTTTGGACAAAATATTAAGCAAAAGAATCACGAGAAACAAAAGACATGGTTCCTATTCCCATGGGTTTAGGAATCTCATTCTTATAAGACCAACAGTAGCAAAGAAAAGGGCTGTTGGGAGGATTACAGGAGGTAATGCAAGGAGATCTTTTGGCAAGATGTTTGGCAAGTAATGAGGCTAAACAAACATTTACGTAATTCCAGGGCCAACCCACTCCTTTGAAGGAGAGATCCTTCCTTTAGATATGGCTGTGCCTCCACCTGAGATTTGGCCAAGCTTGCACCCCTGATCCAAGGTTGCTCAGTTTCCTGTTTACCTAAGAGCAATCTTATTTTCTTCTTTTGCAGTTCTCCAGAGGGCTCTCATCTCTGGGCTCTCATCGTTCACCTCCAATGCCTGTTGGTTAGTATAGCAGGAGGGGGTTTTACCTTCCATGCCCCCTTCCCTGCCTTCTCAAACTGGGTGGCCAGAAGGCCCTCTTTGATGAGGAGATGTCTACTTAATAATGCATCAGCACTAGGTCTTTCATGAGAGAATGGTCAGTTAACTTCAATGATTCCTGCCCAGGCTGGATTATTTCAAGCCAATATCCTATAGGAAAAATGGAGGGGCCTAAAACCTTCCACTCCAGCATTGTGTTGGGGAAACACAGTCAGACTCAGGGACCTAGAGGACAAAGTGGGGAAGAGCAGAGATAAAAAGACCAACAGAATCAAGGGGAGAAGAACTGAGAGTAGAATAGACAGCAGGTGGACCAAGAGGCAACTCAAGGAAGGTCATTAATTCACTCATTCTTGGATATTTATGGATGTCTCCTTTATTTAAGGGAATATGCTCACAGGAAAAGGCTTCTGCCCTCAAGGAACTCCCATGACAGCTCAGGTGTAGGTAACACACTTGTGAACAGATTAGATAATTTCAGAGTGATAAGTACTAAGACAAAGAAAAAAGAGGATGATGTGACAGAGTGGGGAGGGGAGGAGGCAATATCGGATAAGGAGGCCTGGGAAGGTCTCTCTGAAGTGGTGAAAGTCAAGCCTAGACCTGATTGATGAGAAGGTAGCATGTGGAGATGGAAAGAATGTTCCAGGCAAAAAAAAAAAAAAAAGGACAGCAAGTTCAACATGGAGGTGAAGAGAAAGACTGGTCCCGGTAGGGTTAGAGCAAATTCAAAGTCTTAGTGGTCATGTACTTGGTATGGGCAAACAACAAGAAGCAGACCAGGGTTAGAGCTGTTTCTGCTCCATCCTTGGGAGTGCCAGCGTGGGCAAGAATTATTCCTGGTTGGAATTTTCTCTCATATATGGACTCTACCAGCCTCCCCTCCAAAATGTCAAGGGGAAAGCACAGATAATGATACATGCCTCTTATAGATGAGGAATCCTAGGCACAGATCAGTGATCATCCCAGAGAAACAGAGAATGTGAGTGGCCGAGGTTCAAGCCCTAGTCATCTCCATCATAGACATGTGTTCTTTGCTTGAATCCACAGAAATGCTCATTGCATCCAGTTCTTGGCCTGCCTGATTTCAAAAGAAGCTTCCGTCTTTTCTTTCCTCTCTCCACAGTGTGTTAAAGAAACCTGGACATCATTCTTAGCTAATATTAACCTTCATTATTTGTTAACCCTATATTTTTCCTCTTGTTTCTTCTCTGTCCCTTTTTCCCTCTTGAATTCGAGCCTCTCTACCTCCACTTGGTTTATTCGGCTGTTGGCCCACCTTCGCAGGCCTCGGAGACAAGGTCCTTCCTGTACACTGTCCTTACCAAGTACCTTGGAGCATGGGGAGGCTGGGGGCCCAGTTCTTACCCTCCCACTCTGGGTCTTCTAACATTCCCACTTACCTGAGGGGCAGACATTGCAGGGCATCTCAAACCTCACAGGTTTGGGGGGAAAATAACTGAGAATTCTGAGTGGAGCCTGGTAAGAATGCAAATACCAAGCCTCTACCATCAGATTCTGATTCAGTGGACCTGGGATGGGTCCCAGGAATCTGTATTTAAAGAGACTTCTCTATCAATTTGTTTTCTCTAAATCAAATTAAATCTGTTTCCAGAGACAGAAACAGTCTGACTTCAATTTTCATCTGAATATATTTTAATGAGTTTCAAAGTATGACTTAATAGTTCTTGAATATAATTTGAATTTAATACTGAATAAATATTAGATATTAAAACTACTGAGAAACTAAAGAATGCATATTATAAAAGGTTAAGATGATATAATTTACCTACTTTATGGTTAGTGGTAAAAACAATTTTAAAAATCAAATTATTTCTTATTAAAAATAATCTGATTCTAAGCCTCAATCTCAGCCAGTACTAGAGATCACCCCCTTCCCAGGGGTCGCAGATTAAAGAAGAGCTAGACCGTGTCTGAAAACTGGGGAGGGCCCTCAAATATCCTGTCTGCCACGCTTGCTACTGAGAGCCACATATACTGAGCTCACAGGTATCCCTGCAAGGCAGACAGCTCTGCTGCTTCTTAGCCATACTTGGTGCCTGGGAACCTGGATGGGCTGGGGTGATGGGGAGGGCTGGGAACCCTATGCCAAGTACCTATCCTCCTGGGTGGCCAAACAGTCATTCCCTTCACCTTGCCTCTTGCCTTCCTCTGGAGGCCTCTATACAGGTGGGGTGGGGGGTGGATGCTGATGACAGTGTAGCCGGATGAGTTGCAGACGAAACCCCTCAGACACCGAGTTGAGGAAGGAAAGGGCTTTATTCAGCCGGGAGTCTCAGCAGACTTACGTCTCAAAAAACTGAGCTCCCCAAGTGAGCAATTCTTGTCCCTTATAAGGGCTTATAGCTCTAAGGGGGTCTGTGTGAGAGGGTCGTGATTGATTGAGCAAGCAGGGGGTACGTGACTGGGAGTTGCATGCACCAGTAATCAGAACAGAACAGAATGGAACAGGACAGGGATTTTCATGATGCTTTTCCATACAATGTCTGGAATCTATAGATAACACAAGCAGTTAAGTCAGGTGTTGATTTTTAACTACCAGGCCCAGGGCGCAGCACCAGGCTGTCTGTGGATTTCATTTCTGCCTTTTAGTTTTTACTTCTTCTTTCTTTGGAGGCAGAAATTGGGCATAAGACAATATGAGGGGTGGTCTCTTCCCTTATCACACCCCTTTGAGAACTTTACTCATTAGTGGGAGTTCTCACTTTCATCCTCGCTACCCATGTCTTCTGGTAAGACAGATCGATAGTGATTCATATAGTATACTTGTGCTGAAGCATTTTGGTGAACTAAGGTAGCAATGAAGCTTTTTATCATTTGAAGGAGTACAGGTAGTAAACAAGGGAGTAGTAAGCAGGTTCCTATTACTATTACAACTGCTATTATAAGAGTTTTAAATCCTTCTAGTGCTGGGAATCATTTTTCAAACATGGCCCCAGGATCAAATCCATGCCACACTTGCACGGGCACATGTGCCAGTTTTGTCATATCTCTAATTGTGTCTTCAACTACTTGCCCTTATTCATCTATGTGTGGACAGCAATTGGTTAGGTTAAATTTCCCACAAACTCCTCTTTCAGCTGCTAGCAAGTAGTCTAGGGCTAATCTATTCTGATAAATGGCATTTCTCATCTGGGTTTCTTGCTGGGCTAAAAGAGTCAAAGCTCTGCCAGTTTCATTAGTGATTATTTCTAAGACAGCTTGTAACCGTATAATCCGGTTGAGCATATAGATGGGGGTTCAGTATCCCTATGAGCAGTCTTGTGCCTATGTGGCAGGCTCATAGTACTGTATGACTCTTTCAGGGGGCCACTTGTCATTTTTCCAATCGCCTATGGCTATGCTCCTCTTTTCTCAGGAAGCATAGACAGGGAAGCCTAGGAGCTCACCTGTTTTTCTGGGCAGTAGGAAAAAGGATGGCTTAAGGGTGCTAATGACACAACTACCTGCCCATTGGTCAGGTAGCTTGTTGTAGGCTCTATGCTCGCATATCCAGTATCGTCCAGCTGGAGCCGTCCAGTCCCAGTGAGACTCTGGATGGGCCCAAACAATTTGCAACTTAGGAAACTTACTAAATGGATTATTTTCAGTATGGTTTAGACCCCACCAAATGACTGTTCTTAATTTTATTTCAAAAACTGTGACCATAGGGGGCTCAGATAGGTTATAACACACATAAGGCTGGTCACTTCCTGGGCTACATACCTTGTACTGGGTGGCATTATACAAACAAGTCCCTTTTAGAGTTCTAGCACATTTATAATAACTATAGAACAAAAACACAGTTTTAACTTTTTGCCCTACCTAAGTGACCTGACATATACACTGGGAACAGTCCCCGGTTTGAGGAAGGTCAGTTGAAGTCCTTACTGTATGAGTCCAAAATTTAAGGAAAATAAGTCCCACAGTGAGTTTCCTCATACTTCAGTCATGTGTGGACCAGTCAGCTTCCAGGCGTGACTGGAGCAGGGCTTGTTGTCATCTTCAGAGTACCTTTGCAGGGATTGTCCGGACTTGATCTCACCTCCCAGGTCTCAGGTGCTGCGGGTTTCACGTGGCTGTGGTGGATCCAGGCTGGGATTCCTTCTACTTTCACAGCTGTGGGAGTGGTGAAGATGACGGTCTGGGGTCCTTTCCACCGTGGCCGCAAGGGGGCTACGTTCCAATCCTTGATCCATACCCAATTGCCTTTGCTGTTTCCTGTACCAAGTCAGCCACAAATGCTGGCCCATTGTCCTAGCTGATTCATAAGGGCAGTCTAAACCTAGGGATGAGATCTCTGCATTTGGGCATCTCGGTGAAGCCTACTTGAGGATCTTCAAAGGGGGCTGCTCCATAAACCTGTATTCCAGGCGGGACGGTTAGACCTTGCCTAGCATTGTGCTGCCAGGAGGTGACACACTGCTGCACCACTGTTTTGGCAAGGGCTGACAGATGTGAGATGTAGAAGTACCTGCCTAACAACTTTGCAAGTGACCCTTGGCCTAGGTGGGTGGTCTCACGCATAGCCAGTACAACTGTGGCTCCTAGCAGTTGTGGCATGGCTATTCTTCCATCTGATAACCGGATCCATTCTTTTTCTATCAACTGCCCTCCCTCTGGTTGATGAAATGCCAGGGTGAAAGGGATAGTCAATTGGACTAAAGCACAAGTGCCATTCCAGTTATTTAGCAGAGTGTTCAGTAAAGGTCCACCCACAATACCACCACACATCCGCTCAGGGATGAACAAGGGCTGACTTATTGGTAAGCTCTTGAAAGTTCTTAAGCTCACTGCATCCCTTCAGGTCTCTAAGGAATGCTAAGTTTCCTCCTTGTCATGAGAGACATGAAGGGAACTTAGTGTTGGGAGATGGAAGCTGGATGGCCCTTGGGGGCTGACCCGCAGGGTGCTGAACTTTGGGATATAGCAGAGAGAGCTTGGCATGACTTATTACTCCAGGCTGTAGAATCCTGGAAAAGAGCTACCATGCAGCCAATGCCTGGTTGACTGGAGGACCACCTTAGGGGAAGGGGGACAACCTGGGCTTCTGGCCTGCCATGCGCACAAGCATAACAATTGCTTTTGTTTAATGTGCAGACAGAATATTTGATCCATTCCAACCAGGCATTTGCATCTTGGTATCCTGTCTTAATTGCCAAAGTTTAGGTGTTTAACTTCTATGATCCTCTAGTGAACTGAATGTATGGTTTTAGGAAATTACAAAAACTGATTGGGGCAGTCCATCCTTGCTCTCTAGTAGTCCACAGAACATTGGACCAACTACAGCATAAAAGCTGTACATGGGGGGCAAGACTCCTGGTTGACACTGGGGTCTTTATCAAAATCTCCCCAGATTAAATGGTCCCAATTTACTAATGCCCAGTGTGAGGAGAGTCAGGAGGGACAGAGGTACTTTTCTGAAGTAGAGATCTGTCTTTGACTTGGCAAGTCCCCACAGGGTATAACAAGGCAAACATTAAATGCAATAGTTCGAGGTGAATTCAACTTGGTTATGTTAATAATTAGATGGGCAGCAATAGAGTGAGGAAAGAAAGAGTAATAGAATAGAGGAAAGAGTTAAATTTCTCTTAGCTTTAGTTCGGTAGGGTTTTCCCCTGGGACTATGGCCCAAGACTCTGGAGGGGGTGGTGCTTTCTTGACTCAGGTGTGATGAATCCATCCCTTTTTCTCTGTATGAACAGCAGTCTCGGTGGTTAGCAGCACAAGGTAGGTTCCTTCCCAGGCTGGCTCAAGTTTTTCTTCTTTCCACACTTTGATGAGAACATAGTCTTTGGGCTGGTGCTGGTTTACCGGAAATTCTAGGGGAGGTACATGTGATAAAAGACTTTTAGTTTTGAGGGAAAGGAAAGTGGAAGATAAACCAAGTATATAATTTCTAAGAAATTGACCTTTTGTTTTAAATGTGGGGACATCAGCAGTGGACTTTATAGTCCTTGGTGCCTTCTGAGAAATTTCCTTTAGCACCTATTTTTATTAGTTTTTAGACCAAAGAAAGCCAAATACCATTTTATATCTGACAGTGCTTCCTGTATGTTTATACCAGATAAGCTAGATTTTACCTTTATATTATTGTGTTATTAATGTTAAACTTAGTTTTAATAAAACTTTGTAGACATATTTATTCAATTTTTAATGTCTGACCATAAGGTAAGATTTTTATAGACTTTTTAACCTTTTATAATTTTTGTTAAAGGGCAGGTTAGTGCTTTAAGGAAAACCCATTGTGTTTTTACTTTAATGTACAGCTCACAGAAAAAATGGATGATACCCCTTTAACTTTAGCCAATATGTTTACACACAGAATTTCCTTTACAATTAACATTTTAAAACTTGCTTAAACCTTCAAAACAAATTTTTTTAACCTTTTAATGTAGGTAAAAATCCACATTTTTACACCTCCTTATAATACTTTTACTAAAAGTATATTTCACTTTTCTTATATACCTTGTACATATATAAACTGTTTCTTCAATAGTTTTACATTCACGAGGCCTAATTACTTTTAAATTATACAACATTTCTTGCATAAATTCCTTTTTTATAACAAATTCTTTTCTTCTTTCACGACTTTCACAGACAATTTTTCGACATGTATCAGCTTTCTGACTTACTGCAAACATCCCTTTCTTTAAACAACCAGTTAATTAATTTTAGGACAAGAATTTACTATATAACATTCTTTTGACATAAATTCTCCACCCCCCCTCTTTTTTGTTTTTTTTGGTTTTGGATAGTTCTGAATGGGTGAGGTGTGCTCACAATGAGGTTTCCTTTAAAGGTTGTTTTTCTACTTTTTTCTGTTAGCAAAGTCGATGCTGCTACAGATTGAATGTATTTGGGCCATCCGCAGGTTACTGGGTTAAGGAATTTTGATAGGAAGGCTACGGGTTGTGGGTTGTCAGTGGCCTCAGTGCTTTCAGGCTACACCCTTGTTTACACTGACAACAAAGTGGTATTGGAGTGTTACATGGTCACCAATAAGACCTTTAATTATCAATTATAGGTTCTAAATTTACCATGGCTTTTAAAGGAATAGGGTACACTTTTTTTTCTTAACTACTTGTATATCTCTTTTTCTCTCTCTTTGACTTTATCTCTCTTTGACTTTTTTTGTCTCTGTTCCTCTCTCTGCCTTTCTTTCTATCTTTTTGACTACTTCTTTGTCTCTCTCTTCCCCCTCTCTTCTTCCCCCCTCTTCTTCCCCCCTCTTCTTCCCCCCCTCTTCTTCCCCCCCTCTTCTTCCCCCCTTCTTCCCCCCCTTCTTCCCCCCCCTTCTTCCCCCCCCTTCTTCCCCCCCCTTCTTCCCCCCCCTTCTTCCCCCCCCTTCTTCCCCCCTCTTCTTCCCCCCTCTTCTTCCCCCCTCTTCTTCCCCCTCTTCTTCCCCCCTTCTTCCCCCCCTCTTCTTCCTCCCCCTCTTCTTCCCCCCCTTCCTCCACCCCTCTTCCTGCCCCACTCTCTTCCTCCCCCCCTCTTCCTCCCCCCCTCTTCCTCCCCCCCTCTTCCTCCCCCCCTCTTCCTCCCCCCCTCTTCCTCCCCCCCTCTTCCTCCCCCCCTTCCTCCCCCCTCTTCCTCCCCCCCTTCCTCCCCCCCTTCCTCCCCCCCTTCCTCCCCCCCCTTCCTCCCCCTCTTCCTCCCCCCTCTCTTCCTCCCCCTCTCTTCCTCCCCCCTCTCTTCCTCCCCCCTCTCTTCCTCCCCCCTCTCTTCCTCCCCCCCTCCTCCCCCCCTCCTCCCCCCCTTCCTCCCCCCCTTCCTCCCCCCCTTCCTCCCCCCCCTTCCTCCCCCCCTTCCTCCCCCCCTTCCTCCCCCCCCTTCCTCCCCCCTTCCTCCCCCCCCTTCCTCCCCCCCTCTTCCTCCCCCCCTCTCTTCCTCCCCCCCTCTCTTCCTCCCCCCCTCTCTTCCTCCCCCCCTCTCTTCCTCCCCCCTCTCTTCCTCCCCCCCTCTCTTCCTCCCCCCCTCTCTTCCTCCCCCCCTCTCTTCCTCCCCCCCTCTCTTCCTCCCCCCCTTCCTCCCCCCCTCTCTTCCTCCCCCCCCTCTTCCTCCCCCCCTCTCTTCCTCCCCCCCTCTCTTCCTCCCCCCCTCTCTTCCTCCCCCCCTCTCTTCCTCCCCCCCTCTCTTCCTCCCCCCCTCTCTTCCTCCCCCCCTCTCTTCCTCCCCTCTCTCTTCCCTCTTTTCTCTTTCTCTCCTCTCTGTCTCTCTCTTTTTCTCTCTGCTGGTCTTTCCTTGCCTCTGCCAGCCGCTTATGCTGCTGTTCTCCTCTCTCCTTCCTCTGCCCTTAGGGGAGGGACCAGCGGGAGTGGAGCTACTCTTTCTTCCTTGGCTGTCTGTCCTTTTGCCACTAGTACGACTGCTGCCTGTCCTCTTAACCACTGTCGGGGGTCTAAAGCCAGCTGCAACCAAGTATCTATGTATGGAAACTGATCTGGGTGTCCTAATTTACCAGTTACTTTGTGCCATACCTTTGAAAATAGGGACCTGTCTAGGCTTCTTTCTGATGGCCATCCCACCTCTAATGCTGACCAGTCTATCTCACACAAAGCCTTAAGCTTTCCAGGTGTCATAGTGATTCCATAGTCTCCATTGAATCCTTTCTTGAAATTCTTTAACATAGTTCCTAACGGGGTAGGCTTACTTTGTGTTTTACTCATTTTCCTCTCTCAGGAGACAAAACAACACTCTTACTACAAAGAGAGAGGGGAAAAAGGGGGCAAAAAGTCACTCACTCACCAAGCAGTTCACACTAAAACCAAAGTATGGATAAGGAGTTACTCATTCATCAAGCAATTTGAGCCAAGTCAGAACCAAAATCAAATCCAAAAAAGTTCAAATCCAAAAGTCAATACCAAAATCTAAACCAAAACAGTGCAAATCTAGTCAAAATCAAAACCAAAACCAAGGTGCTGATTAAGGCACACCGTAGGTGATCAGGCCACGTTTCCACTCAGAGTGGGCAAGTTCCAAGATTGGTCTTACTGTGTTCCAGATGTCCGGACTCCAAGCGCCGATTTCTTCCCGGTGTTCAGCCGCTGTTAATCCTCCGTGGGGGGCCTACTGTGTACTGCTCTGGTGAGGCATTCCACTGGGGCAATTGCCTACCTGGGAGTGCTCTCAGGATTCATGTCACTAAAGCTGGCTGGAGTCCCCTGCAGGGATGCTCCACAGGGCAGGCCTAAGCCACCTAAGAGGCTGCCTCGACTGTCCACCAATCACCTTGCTTCCCAGTCAGAGAACCAAGAAATGTAGCAGAATGAGCTGCAGACGAAACCCCTCAGACACCGAGTTGAAGAAGGAAAGGGCTCTATTTGGCGGGAGCTTTGACAGACTTACGTCTCAAAAAAACTGAGCTCCCCTAGTGAGCAATCCCTGTCCCTTTTAAGGGCTTACAACTCTAAGGGGGTCTGTGTGAGAGGGTCATGATCAATTGAGCAAGCAGGGGGTATGTGACTGGGGGCTGCATGCACTGGTGATCAGAACGGAACAGAACAGGACAGGGATTTTCACAGTGCTTTTGCATACAATGTCTGGAATCCATAGATAACACAAGCGATTAAGTCAGGGGTTGATTTTTAACTTCCAGGCCCAGGGTGTGGCACCGGGCTGTCTGTGGATTTCATTTCTGCCTTTTAGTTTTTACTTCTTTTTTCTTTAGAGGCAGAAATTGGGCATAAGACAATATCAGGGGTGGTCTCTTCCCTTCACAGAACCACAAAAATGCCATTTCCTTCCTAGCCAGGAATCTGCATGTGTAAGTCCTCTAAGGAATTCTGACCCAACTGGTCCTTGGATTTACTTCTGGTAACGCCTTAGGGAGTATATTCTGCACTGACTGGTGGATTGACTGATGAACTCATTTCCTTCATTCAGCAAGCATTTATTTACCTTTTCTCTGTACTGGGGGCCAAAGACAGAATAGTGATCAAAGCAGACGGAAGTCCCTCTCCTCATGGAGCTTACATTTCTGTCTTAGGCAGACAATGGATTCACAAAGAATATGTGCAATGTGGTGTCTGGCAGTGATGAGGAAAAGGGAGGTGAAGTGAAGGGAAGAGGGCCCGAAGTGCTCTTTCTTTTCTCTTTGAGAGAGGATCTTGCTCTGTCACTCACCCAGGCTTAGGGCAGAGATGTGATTGCAGCTCATCACTCAATCACAGTGATGTGATTGAGGCTGCATCAGAGGTTGCAGCCTCAACCTCTGTGGTTCAAACAATCCTCCTGCCTTGGACTCCCAAAGTGTTGGGATTACAGGCATGAGAGGTGCTACTCTTAAAAGGGCAATCCAAGTATCTCAGAGAAGGTGACATCTGGGGTGAGGGCTGGATGGAGGGAGGAAAGTCTCCAGGGAACATGGTCCTGAGCAGAGACCAGCGATTGTGCAGGCCTGAGGCTGGAGTGTGTGTGGGGATTCTGGAGGCCAGAGTTGCTGAAGCAGAACAGGGGAGGCAAGGGTGGAGGCCTGAGTTATTTGGCCTCGCAGGGGCAGTCGGGAGCCTTCACTGGGGCCAGGGAAGGAGTGGGTTTTACTGGATTTCAGAAGATGAACCCCTTTGGATGCTGGCAGTGACTAGTGCGGAGCACACCCCTGAAGCCCTGCCCAGAGCCTCTGGGCTCCTTTGACCAGCTCTGGGTGCCTGCAGAGGACAGCCAGAGGGCACTGGGGCCCCTTTACCCCAAGAAAAACTTCAAGAGGCCAAATAGCCTGAAGATTATCAGGACTGCCTTAAACTCATGGAGTCACAGCCCACGCCTGACTGTGGGGTTGTGTAAAAGTCACTTACTCTCCATCCCACTTATTTTGTTCCACTTGGAGTTCATTCTGGGAGAATTCACCCTATGACAACCCTGAGGGGATAATACCCAGTTAGCCTTCTCTGGTCAGACCACATCCCTGTGCCCCCCGAGGCAAGCTGGCTGTGTCTACAGCCCTGACTCTGTGCCTTGTACTGCCCACCTGCCTTCTGCTGAGACTTGGATCTTCCTGACACCTCCGAATTTTACTATCTCCTGATCGTTGAGAGTGCAAAGCACAATGCTGGGGAGGTGGCTAGGCTGCCGTGTCAGACTTTCCCATGTAAGAGTTTCAGTCTTGGCTCTGGCGCCATCGGCTGTGGGCCTTACGCCATCTGAGCTTGGCTTTCTCATATGGGAGTCAGTGATAACCATACCTCCCTGCCAGGGGTTTGTGTCAGTTAAATGCCGTAAAGCACGTGAAATGCCTGGCACCCGGGAGTTGCTCAACAAATGCTATAACCTTCCTTTTCCATTCTACCCTTAGATATTAAAATTTTCCTTCCTTTCTTCAAGGAGATGGAGAAGGGCTTCTAAAAAGCAATTACAGCAATAGTGAGCATTTATTCTATGTTTACTAGTGTGCCAGGAACAGTGATAAGGGCTTTGCACATGGGATCTCTGAGTATCTTTCACAGCTCTGTTATGGTGTCTGTGATTTACTTTGAGTCTTTGAACCAGATGATGTGTTCCTGGGTGTGTGTGATTTCAGTGAAGCCACAGCCCAGGTGCAGCTGGTAGTCTAATGTGGGTGGAACACGCAGGAGTGGCCTGCTAGCATTCTAATCAAAAAACCTCCTGAAGGTGAAAATAGGAGTCTGTTATCTGCATTTCTATTAACATCAGATACATTGCCAATTAGCTTAGAGAATGTCAGAAATATTTCTAGACTGGTGAAATCAGTGTCTTGTTAAATAGCATGGCAAGCATTAGAAATGGGTTTTCAAAGGTGAGATAAAGATCTTTAAGATATTTATTTGGTCTGGATAAAATATTTTAGAAATATTCTCTACCCTTACATGAGTCGGGTATAAAGATCCAGAGACACCTATGGCCTGAGTCCATGGAAATAACTCAGGAGGCGAACTCCTTTACCTGCCTTGTGTCCAGCCACGAGTAAGCAAGAAGATCTGGTGTTGGATGCCAGTTTTAACATTAGCAGAATCCTGCCTGCTGTCAGTGTTGTCTGCCTCCCAGGACTCTCCCATGCAAACGAGGCTTCAGGCAGTCAAGGGGCAGAGGGCTGGGACATTGTGGAGCTTACAGAACAGGTACTGTGATTCCTTTTGGGTTTGGTTGCCAATACATGTCTATATACATGGCAGAATTTTGAAATTTCCTTCCTTTTTAACCTGATAGCCAGCTTGTAGAGAAAGGGTCCCCATCTGTCACCCATCTTGAACTTCTGAGGTTACCCAATCTACCCGAAGGAACCTAAGAAACATGTGTGATGAAACTGACTTAGGTCAGTTCATAGTAAATCCTATGAATGACATATTGCCATTAGAAGAGTTTAGTATTAACTTGGTCCTGCTCATCAGGAAGTGGCAAAGCCAGGGTCCAAGTCCCGCCCTTAATCCAGATTTACTCTCTGGATCACTATGCTGTCCTGACACCAGAGAATCCTTCTGTTATTCATTTCCTCCTCCATTCATCTCCATGGATAGGCAACCTGGGCATGATTGACATTTGGGACTAGATAATTCTTTGTTGTGGGGACTTTTGTATGATGTGCATTGTCGGATGTTTGGCAGCATCCCTGGCCTCTACCCACTAGATGTAGTAGCATCGTGGGCCCCAGCTGTGACAACCAAAAAATTGTCTCTAGTCATTGGCAAATGTTCTCTGGAGGACAGAATTGTTTCTGGTTGAGAAGCACTGACATAGGTCCTATTTCCTTGGCAAAATTCTACCTCTTCATAAGTAAATAAATAAAAAATCCCCCCAAACCAATGGCTATGTTTTACTGAGTGCTTATGATGGGTCAGGCACTGTGTCAAGTGTTAGCTGTGAGAGAAGCTATCATCTACCACAGCGTCACCTCAGGGGAGTAAGCGTATTCACTACAGCTGCTCCACATACAAGTATGAGGAGCCAGCACATCACCACCCTGCAGGGTACCCAAGACCTTTATTAGGCTTGAGACGCCTCTGTATAAGCGTGCCTTTTGTGACTGGATCTTTGCCATCTGGGCCTTTCTGAGGTTGTGTTTGGTAGACATCCTTAACATCTCACTGCAAGACATAGCTGAGATCTGTAGGTCCTGACAGACTGAGTATACAGACAATTGCCAAGCCGTATATGACAATATGACCCTGACCTACAACCTCTGCAGCAATCAGTCCTGGGAGCCAAACCAACACCTCTGTAGCAGTCGGCCCAGAGTGCTCAGGGCTTGTTCAATGACTGCTAACTTCTCTATTTTTTGCCCCTATTGAGAGTCAAATATGCCCCTCAAACCCACCCTATAGGAAGCCCCATTTCTAGCAAGCCTGTCCCCAGCTTCCTGTTAATCAGGGAGCCCCTGAAGCTTGGCTTTTTTCTACTCTGAAGCTTTCCTACTGCCCTGCCTACCTTGGAGTCTCTGCCAAATGCAAGTGATGGAAGCTGCCTTCTTTGCTCTAGCAAGGTCCAAATAAATAGTCTCTGCATCTTCTCATTTGGGCGGTCTCCGTTTAGTTTCACAATCTCCCCCCCACCACCTGGCTACCAGCTAGTATGCTACAAGGAAAGCAGGTCTCAGGAGGAATTCTGCCACACAGACAAGTATGGAGTGGCAAAGCACACACAGAAATGGTCAGACCCACTTGTTCTGTTGGTTTATGGAAGCTCCAGCCTCAGTTTCTCAAGAGCTTCCATAATATCTTACATGAAAGCTTCAACCGGAAATAGATGAAGTGCCATTATAAACAAGAGTGGCAAGATAGCTGAGCTGTCCTCTGGGAATCCTGCTACAAGTATCAGAACACAGGGTCAAATCAGAGTGCCAGGCCTAGTATTTCTCTCAAGAGGGTTTAGCTGCTGGGCTTACTTATTTCTTGTATTCCTGTTCATGTAAGGGTATGTATGCCTAGATAATATTTCCATCCTTTCTACACGTGTTGAACACCACTCATGTCACCAATGAAAAATGGCTTTCATTATCCCTGTTGCTAACTTTTCAGCTCTCTAGCATGGATCTGGGTAGTCAGATTGGAAGAGCTGCCAGTGCTCTGGGGTGGGAGTGCCTAACTGGAGTCTTTCATGTGCTAACAGTTCTGGGAGGGTGAATCTCTGATTAAGCCCTTCAAATGTTAACTAACGGCAGGCCCTAGAATGGAGGTTCTTTTTATTTTATTTTATTTTTTTATTTTATATTATTATTGTTATTATTATTATTATTATTATACTTTAGGTTTTATGGTACATGTGCGCAATGTGCAGGTAAGTTACATATGTATACATGTGCCATGCTGGTGCGCTGCACCCACTAACTCGTCATCTAGCATTAGGTATATCTCTCAATGCTATCCCTCCCCACTCCCCCCACCCCACAACAGTCCCCGAAGTGTGATGTTCCCCTTCCTGTGTCCATGTGTTTTCATTGTTCGTTTCCCACCTATGAGTGAGAATGTGCGGTGTTTGGTTTTTTGTTCTTGCGATAGTTTACTGAGAATGATGATTTCCAATTTCATCCATGTCCCTACAAAGGAAATGAACTCATCATTTTTTATGGCTGCATAGTATTCCATGGTGTATATGTGCCACATTTTCTTAATCCAGTCTATCATTGTTGGACATTTGGGTTGGTTCCAAGCCTTTGCTATTGTGAATAATGCTGCAATAAACATACGTGTGCATGTGTCTTTATAGCAGCATGATTTATAGTCCTTTGGGTATATACCCAGTAATGGGATGGCTGGGTCGAATGGAATTTCTAGTTCTAGATCCCTGAGGAATCGAATGGAGGTTCTTAATCTTTTCTGTGCCTGGACCCCTTTGGACTGCTAGTAAAACCCACAGATGCCTTCCCAGAATACTGTTTATAAAGGAATTAAAAATACATAAGAGGAAACCAATTATATTGAAATATACAGTAGCTATCAAAATTTTAAATACATGCGATGTAATAATACATGTGCTTCTTTATTAACGCATTACATATTAAGGTCTGGTGGCAGGTCTCAGAACTACCATAAATTTGGAGTAGTTATGAGCATAAATATTTCAACGAATCTGCAACAGTTGTAATGTGATATGCAAAATCTCTAATTTCTAGTTCTTAAAGTCATGGGAACTTCTGTGGTTTTCTGCATTCATATTTGAAGGAAATTTTAAATTTTAGTTAGAGGTGAGTAAAAATAAATACATAATTTTTTCTTCCCTCCAAGTTCATGAACTCTCCTGAATGCTCTCTGCAGGTCTCAGCATAAGAAGCCCTGCCCTGGAGTGTAATGTTAAATATTCATACAGCAGTGTCTATGCTGAAGCAAGGTATAGTATGCCACTGTTCCTGGTAGGGGGAATTGTCATTTATTTGGCATTTTCTACCCCATTGCCTCTAGATGATGAACTTCAGGGCAGCAGAGATCACGTTGTGTTGCCTGCTGGATCGCCAGTGTTAGATCAGTGCCTGACACATAGTTGGTATTTAGCTATCAATCATTTATTGAATGACAGCATCAGATGGAGACAGCAGGTGTTGTGTCTGGACAACACCTCATCTGCGCAGGGTATCACTGCTGCCAAAGTCAAGGTCTCCCCAAGAACAGAGAGAAGGAATATTGGCACAGCCCTGGGCAAGTGAGGAGAGGTGGGTGCCTGTGGCTCTGAGCACTCCACCAGACTGCTTCTGGGAGCTCCAGGCCTGTGCACTCTTCCTGTTCTTCTGGGGTAATGGCTATCTTCTATTAGAACCTTCTTCTAGAATGGGCATCAAGCTCTTGTCCCTCTGCCCTCCATGCCCTTCACTTGTCCTTTGCTGCTTCTCCTGTCAGGTCTCAAGATTTTTTGTTTGTTCATTGGTTGGTTGGCTTTTTGAGACAGGGTCTTGCTAGGTTGCCCAGGCTGGTCTTGAACTCCTGGGCTCAAGCAATATGCCCGCCTTGACCTCCCAAAGTACTGGGGTTACAGGCGTGAGCCACTGTGCTGGCCTCAAGACTTCTTTTTGTCCTTTGTCCAAGAACAATCCTTCCTTCCATTTTTACTCTCCGCCTCACCTCCTCCCCCCGACATCTTTTCTCTTTTGTTCGTTATTCTAGAATTCTCTCGTCCCTTCATAGGCGAACTTGATGTTCTTTATGCTTCGGGCATAAAGAACCCCATGATGGTATTGAGAACACTATTTCCTTGGGGGTAAGGAAGGCTTTATTTTAAAAACCCTCTCAAGATGTATAGAGAGATTGAAGGAGAGATTGAGAAAGAGGTATGAAAACCATCTGAGCACTCTTTCACCACACCCGTCTTGTTTCCTATTATTCTTACAACCTCTCTATGAAGTACATACTATTAACCACATTTTTGTACAGACCTGGAAGTTTAGGTAACATGCCTAAGTCCACACAGTCGGTAATTAATAGAGGAGATTGCATCTCCTTCTTCCCATCTGCTAAGCCCACACCCATAGCTCCTAGACTCCTTGTCTAAGGCTGTGGAACTGGATGGACAAGGTGGGAGTCATCTGCCTTACAACCCTAGGAATAGGGTTGTGTTTCTCAAACTCCTATGGCGGAGGGCCCGTTTGACTGAATTTCTAATCTGTTTCAGACTGGTAAGTGCTTACCCGGCAGGACTAGTTCACAGCCCTTGCCTTAAACGAATCACCAGCAAGTTGGCAACATCCTGATGGGTCCAGCTCTGTTGAACAGGTCACAGCCCTGGATATTACGGCAATGTCGAATTGCTATACATGTTTCTAATAATCATCTTCACATTCCGCACTTGTCTACTTGTGGAGTGGCAGCACACAGTTTGCAATGCGCAGCGTTGGGTGGTCCCACACTCTGAGTAACAGTGGTGCAGGACGTGGCAACTTGCACCATAGCCAGGTCTCCACGAATGCAGCTGCCCTGTCAGCTGTCCTTCTTCCTGCTAAGCACATAGCAATCTGCAGATGTTTTACAACGTGGAAAATTCGCAGCTGGCTCAAGATAAATAATTTGACAATGTCCTCATTTACAGGGCAGAATATCTATGATTCCTTTGAGATGTTAAAGGAAATATTTTCAAAGTCTCCCTTGTTCTGCATGTGATGTTAATTATAGTGTTATTTATGGCTGTTGCTATGCGTTTTGGCTAAGAGGCATTTGAATCATTTAAGAGCTGCCGTTTCAACAAGGACTTGCTAAGGTGTTTGGACATCCTCGCTGTTGGCAGTGGTGCCTGTAATTTTTCCTTCCTTGGGGCACCCGCAGGGATTTCTATGCTTCTGGTAAACAGATGTATTTAAATAGTCAGCATTCCTCAGGATTATGATTTCTACCTGACATACAGGCATGTGGATTTGCTGCTATCTTTTTCTATCAGCATCAGACACCCGAGGGAACATGTTCTCTAATCCGTTTCTTTGAACCTTGGCTTGATTCCTTCTGGGTGGTTCTGGTTCCTCCTTTGCACACAGCTCACCTTTAGGAATCCCACAGAGCTGGAAACCGCCCTGCAGTGCTGGCTTTTGTGTCTCAAACACACCTTTTTGGCGCCACCCCGTGGCCAATTAGGTTGATTTCAGGTCCTGGAATTGTGAATCTCAGATATCTAACTGGTAAACCTGGACTCATTGTTTAAGGAAGGTCCCGAACGTTTGAGAAACTGAGGTGCTTTAAGACAGTGGCCAAGGAAATGACCATCTAGAAGAGTATGATTTTTTTTTTTACCCCCAAAATACCCTACTTAAGAGCACAGCTTGGAGAGGCTGTCTGATTTGGACTTGAACTTTTGCTCAGAGGCTTGCTAGTTGGATGACACTAAACAAGTTCTGTAATCTCTCTTAGCCTGGCTTATTCGTTTATAAAAAGGAGATGATAATAATAATATGATGGTGAGGATTAAATGATATGCTTCTAGTGTTTAGCACAGTACCTGGCACATGATAACTGCTTATTAGTTATAATGGTCATTACTATCATTCTGATTCTTTGATGTTTCTAGTATAGTGGCTGGCACATCCTCTATCAATGGTTGTTATTAGTAATAATAGCCAATTAAAAATTATTAATCAATTAGCCAATATTTATCAGTTACCTTTTATACATTCAAATCTTTGTTTTGAGCCTGGCATTGAACAAAAGACTTGGGAGTAGTAATAGGCTTTTTCCTCCAAGGGCTTGGAATTCATTCAAGTGGAGAAACATGGCCAACAAATAGTAGTTCTGTCTGGCACAGAGGCCAGAGGCATGGAGGAGGAAGGTGGAGGAGGCTGGGGACAGGGTAAAGAAGGAGGTCTACCTCCCGAGCCCTTTCCAGCCAGCCAGCTCCGCCCTGGAGCACTGGGGCGGGGCCTGGCTGGGAGGAAGGAAAGGAAAGGAAAGGAAAGGGGTGTGTAGTGGCAAGAGCACCTGAGGCAGGAGACTAAGGAGGATGGGAGGGGAAGGTGGATTCTATGCAGGGAAAGTTAGGGAGTGACTGTCAAATAGAATGGTGAGTCTTTCCTTGTCATCTTGTGGGTTAGTTTCCTGGGGCTTCTGTAACAAATGATGCAAACTGGGTGGCTTAGAACAATAGAAATGTCTTCTTTCACAGTTCTGGAGCCAGAAGTCCAAAACCAAGCTGCTGGCAGGGCCCTGTTCCACCAGAGTCTCTACTGAGAATCTATTCTTGCCTCTTCCAGCTTCTGGTAGTACTGGGTGTTCCTGGGTTTGTGGCCATGTGGTTCCAACCTCTGCCTCTGAAATCATATGGCTTTCTCATCACTTCTACGTAGTAATGTAGGGCCCACAGGATAATGGTCTCATCACGAATCCTTAATTTCATCACATCTGCAAAGACCCTTTCTCCAAATAAGGTCACCTCTACACGTTCCAGGGATGAGGGCTTGACGTTTTAGGGGGCCGGTATGTAGGGCACCTTATTTCTTATTTTCTCTTCTAGTCTGAATTTACTAGATTTCCTGTTTTTTTTTTCTAGTCATCTTTTCCTTAAACCTACTTTCTGTTTTTCTCATTCTCCTGGATTATAGTTTCTCCCCCCACCACCTCCAGGCTCTTTCCTTTTCTCTGGTGAGAGTTGAGGTGGTAGCAGGTTTTCCAGGAAAGGAGTTCTTGGGTTTGCCAGGCCTTTGGTGCTATGTGGCCCATACTGGGGACTCTACTCTCTTCCCTCCTTTTCTCCTTCCTTTTCCTAGACCACCTCCTTCCCACTCCATACCACCCACCCCGTGTGTCCTCATCACCCACTCATCCTTCATTCCCAGTCAGCACCAGCACAGCCTCTTCTGGGAATCCTCCCTGATCAGCTTCCCCTTCTCTAGGAGTTATGCTAGGTCCCCCTCCTAGGGACCCCCATGGCTGCTGCTTTGGCTACATGTCCACTGAGGACTTTCTGGCAGCTCTGTTCGACCTTATGTCTTCCGGACCCAGGCTGACGGGAGGTTTATTTTAATATTTGTTTCTAGCACAATACTGACACCTAAAGCCTCCACCTAGAAATGACGCACATCACTTCTCATGATTTACTTATTTATGAATGAGATGGGGGTCTTTCTATGTTGTCCAGGCTGGGCTCAAGCTATCCGCCCACCTCAGCTTCTCGAGTAGCTGGGATTACAGGTACACACTAGCTAATTAAAAAAAAGTTTTTTAAAGAAGTGACGGTCTAGCTATGTTGCTCAGGGTGGTCTCAAAATTCTGGGTTCAAGCAATCCTCCTGCCTCAGCCTCCTGAGTAGCTGGGATTACAGGCATGATGCCACTATGCCCCACTTTCTGCTTACATTTTATTGATCAAAGCAAAGCTACGTGGCCATTCTTACCTTTAAAGGGGCTAGAGAAGTGCAATCATACCTGTGCCCAGAAGAAGACCTGGCAATATTTGGTAGATGACACAGATGAGCAGCTCAAAGGTGAACCTGCTGTAGAGTTCAAGTCCAACTCAGGGAGGACAGCACCTCCTCTGTTCAGGTAACCCTGGGCTTAGTCCATTTCAGTATGTAGGAATTTGTACCAACTTCATAAATTCAGGAGAGATGCAGATGCGGAGGGGGTGGGGGTCTGTGCTTGCCCTTAAATGCACCTATTTGATTCCTGGGAAGCAGGGTGGCGTAAGGGAAGGAGAAGCCCACCCACAGGCTTAAGTTAGGTTCAGAATGGGCAGAGGAGTTTCATGGCCACATCCAAGGGATGTGCCTCAGCTTCCCCCTGAACCTGTCTCTGCTGGAGAGGTTCAGGTAACCAGGGAAAATGGGTAACTTTGTGCCAACCCAGGCTCTACGGCCTCCCCAAGAAGCTCCAAGAATGCATGCGAGCAAAATCTGCTATGCCCAGACAGAGTGGGCCCAGGAGAAGGGATTAGGGTCTTCCTGGCTCATGGGTGAAGAACATGCCTGCGCACTCCAGATGTGAGTGCTGGGGTCCCTCCGGGGCTGCTCTGGGGGTTCCCCAGCTTGCCTTTTGGCTCTCACTGAAAGCAAAGTGAAACTTTGGACTTGGTGTTTTTTCAGGGCGTTCAGTTTCCTTAGTGGCAGAAGCGAGCTCTACTTTAAGGAAACTCGATACATGAAACTGTAGATAAATTAGGGACTGGCTTTGTGCTATGTAAAAGGGTTCTTTGATGTAGAAAAAGGATTTGTCATAAAATTTAATAGACTTGAAATATCTGATTACAGAAACTCAGTTTGTATACAACATTACATGGACACATGTCTTTCTTATCTAAAGCTTATCTGCATATTGGAATCTGAAGTACAGGGAACCATTAAAATAAAGAAGTATAGAAACTGCCTGTTTATTCAGAGAGGGAAAAATCCTAGACTTTGGAGCATGCAGATGGGGTATCAAACCCTGTCTCTGTCTTTTATGAATAGTCAAGTAGTATTAGGGAAGATGCAAATCTGAGTTTCACTGATGAGCGTGAAACAATATACCTCACGGGGCTACGTGATGAGCTAACAGGTGCATAGCTGCAGCTCAGCGCCCTGCACTGAATTGGCTGTTGGGAAAATTTCATGGTTTCTGTTTCCTGAGGAGGTGATCACGATTGTATCCTCATTGTGAATGTGCTGTGCATAGATCTGGAAACAGAATTGTTCATCTTCAGACTTTACAGGAGCAGGGTAAGAGGCTGGGTTTCAGGCTGTAGGGGTCTGGCCGTCTATGGTCTCCAGCCCAAGGCTGAGTGAAACCACAGTGAGTGCAATTGCTTGGATTTCTTTCCAAGTTGCCTCTCAGAGGGTCCAAGGTTTCTTCCTCCCAAAACCTCAGAGTAGAGGAAAATAACTACTCATGAGGCAGAAATATTAGTAGGTTATAAGTTGCTAATATTTAGTGGCCAGAAATTTCCATTTGGGATTGGACTGTGCACAGAGCTAACTGGGAAAGTGCCTCTGTTCTAGGCCAGGTAGATGAGGGAGGAAAGGTCACTAGAAGTGGCACAGGCTTCTGCTGCCCACCTCTCCAGCACCCTGGATTCATGGGCCTCATCTGACTGCTTCCCATCCTTCTTTGGAAAAAAGACAGGGAAACCAGCAGCAGTGTTCCCAGACAGGTACAGATCAATCTCTGCTGATGTGGCATGAATACGTTTTCCTCTCCTCCTTCCTCCCCATCCTCTCCTCCTTCCTCCCCATCCTCTCCTCCTTCCTCCCCATCCTCTCCTCCTTCCTCCCCATCCTCTCCTCCCTATCCTCTCCTCTTTCTCTTCTTCCTTCTCTTCTCTTTTTCTTCTTACTCCTCTTCTTTTCCTCCTGCTCCTCCTGCTCCTCCTTCTCCTGTTCTTCCTTCTCCACTTCTTTTTCTTCCTCCTCTTATTTCTTTTGTTTTTATTGTTATACTTTAAGTTCTGTGATACATGTGCAGAACGTGCAGGTTTGTTGCGTAGGTATATACATGCCATGGTGGTTTGCTGCACCCATCAACCCGTCATCTACATTAGGTATTTCTCCTAATGCTATCCCTCCGCTAGCTCCCTACCCACTAACAGGCCTGGTGTGTGATGTTCCCCTCCCTGTGTCCATATGTTCTCATTGTTCAATTCCCACTTATGAGTGAGAACATGTGGTGTTTGGTTTTCTGTTCCTGTGTTAGTTTGCTGAGAATGATGGTTTCCAGCTTCATCTATGTACCTGCAAAAGACATGAACTCATCCTTTTTTATGGCTGCATAGTACTCCATGGTGTATATGTGCCACATTTTCTTTATCTAGTCTATCATTGATGGGCATTTGGGTTGGTTCTAAGTCTTTGCTATTGTGAACAGTGCTGCAATAAACATACCTGTGCATGTGTCTTTATAGTAGAATGATTTATAATCCTTTGAGTATACACCCAGTAATGTGATTGCTGGGTCAAACAGTATTATATTAAATGGTTCTAGATCCTTGAAGAATTGCCACACTGTCTTCCACAATGGTTGAACTAATTTACAGTCCCACCAACAGTGTAAAAGCATTCCTATTTCTCCACATCCTTTCCAGCATCTATTGTTTCCTGATTTTTTAATGATCGCTATTCTAACTGGAGTGAGATGGTATCTCATTGCGGTTTTGATTTGCATTTAATTTTTTTTCCAGAGGTGATTATTCCCTTCTGAGATTATTTTACCCTCTGGATTTGGATGCACTGATTTTTCTTGTCTCTCTTCCCACCTCTCTAACTGTCCCTGCTCAGCCTCCTCTGTGGACTGACTCCTTCGTTCCTGAATTGCAAGGCCCCTCTATTTTCCCTTCGTATTTGCTCCCCTCTCCCCAGGCAATTAGACCTTCTCCTATAGCTTCAGGAGATGCCCCCTCAAGACTCCTAAATCCTTATTTCTGGATGAGATCTAAGCTAAGCTGCCAAACATGCATCCTCAGTGAAGTGTCCCACTGATACCTCAAGTTCAGCTGCCTTGGACTGAGCTTGCATCCTGGATCCTACCTACCCAGCTGCTCAATCCAGACACCTGCATGTTAATTTTACTGCTTTCTTTCCATCAACCCTCAAAGACAGTCAATGACTATTTTCCTACTTTCATCTCTTGTTACTTCCCTGGTTCAGGCTCCGATCTCTATTACCTGCATCATACCCCTGATAAGCCTGTGGCCTTCCATCTTGACAATGTGTTCTACATGAAACTCTCAAGGTCAATTTCTAAAAACACAAATTGGGACATTTCTTTAATTAAATTTTAGTGGCTCTCATTATCCATAGGATAAGCTTCATTCTCCCTTGAGAGTCAAGCAAGGTCCTCTGAAGTCTAGTTCCTGGCTTCCCCTCCAGCTTTATTTTCCCCACTGCCACACTGTTAGCATCAGTCAGTCATCTTATGGGTCCCGAAGCAGGCCACACTACTTCAAACTTCTCAGTTTCTGAAAAGTCCTTTGCTCTGCCGTATACTGGGTGAATTCGTAGACGTCCTTTGATTTTTACTTTTTTTCTCTAGAGTTGTCTCTGACTTTCCACACTGAATTAATCACTCCCCGCTTTGGGCAATCGCTGTATCTCATACCATTGCACCTCTGTTGTTGCACTTGAAATTGCTTTTTATGAGTTCATCTTTCCCATTAGACTGAATGCTTGAGGTCAGGGACTGAGCCGTATTCATCTTTGTATCATCAAGTTTGGGCCCAAGGCCATATCGTCAATATTAAATAGACACTCTGGTTCAGACCCTGAGTGTTTTATAAGAGCCTTTCTGTGCATTTAGTAGGGAAGGATACAGAAAATCATCTGCCCAGCTGTCACATGGCTCTCCCACATGGCTCCAAGAATTGCCCTGCCACTCAAGAGCTGCTCAGGATCCCCTGCACCTCCTCCCAATCACTGCATCCCTTTCAGCTCTATAAACTTTCTGAACTCTTCTTTCTTCCCAAACTGTGCTCTTTTGTTTTCCAATGTGATAGATACACTAACTTGGCTAATTTAGACAGAAGTATTGATGGCCAAAGGTAATGATATAAATAATAGGCAGTTTATATTTATATAATATAATTGCTTCTCATGTTATTTGTTTTAGTAAAAGTTTCTACCATTTGAATTTCTTTTTAAAAATTTGAGCTTATAGTTTGCATGTTATTAAACTAAAAAGTATCATTATTGATATGAATGAAGAAAAAGAATCTCAATTGCTGAACTTTAGCTAAATGTTTCTTCCAGCATGAGATATGGAAATATTGGTGTCTTGAAAAGCCTTTTTCAATTCATAAAGCAGATTATGAAAAACTGCCAGGAATGACAGTCATTATGTTTGTTTAACTGTTTCAACTTCAGGCTGTGTCTATTGACGTCCTTGTTATAATTTTGTTCTGGTGTCTCCCTCCTGTATGTGTACTAATGAATTTGTGACCATTATGATAGTCTCATCCACATAGAGATTGGATTAAGAGTGATCATGTAATTCAGTTCTGGCAATAAAATGTGAGGGAGGGTCTGCAGGAGAGTCTTAATTTTTTTTTTTACTCTTATTTTACTGGACACTATCACATCCACATAGATTCCTGCAGTTGTGGCAGCTGTGGGAAAGAGGTAAGCAAGGACTAAGCCAACAAGATGATCACAGGGCAGAAACACAGAAGTAACTTGGATTCTCCTTGACATCTCAGCTGCTGAGTTAACTCACCCAGAGCTTCTCCGCATTGGATATTCTTGCAATGTGAGTCAGTAAATCTTCCTTCTTGTTTATGCCAGTGATTCTTTGAAAAGATGAACAAAATAGACCTTTGGCTAGACAAAATAAGAAGAAAAAAGATGACTCAAATTACTGAAATCGGGAATGAAAGAGGGCATTACTACTGACTTTATGGAAATAAAAAGGATTATAAAGCTATGATTGCAAATTAGTATTTTGCAAATTAAAAATTCTGAAAATTAAAATTTTACAAATTGCAAATTAAAAGTTTCTACAAATGAGAAAACTATGATAAAATAGAAAAATTCATTGAAAGAACAAAACTACCAAAACTTGACTCAAGAAACAATGGAACATCTGAACAGACCTATAACAAATAATGAGATTGAATTAGTAATCAAAAATGTTCCCCCAAAGAAAAGCTCAGGACCAGATGGTTTCACTGGTGAATTCTACCAACCATTTAAAGGAAAACTAACACTTATCTTTCACAAAGTCTTAAAAAAAAAAGAAGAAAAGGGAATACTTCTCAACTCATTATAAAACAAGATGAAGATAACATACCCCAAAAAACCATCTCTTATATAGACCAAAAATCCCCTATAAAATACTAGCAAATCATTACAGCAATATGAAAAAAAATTTATACATTGGGACCAACTGGGATTTATCCCAGGAATGCAAGGTATGTTTAGGATACAAAAATTAATCAATGTATTAATAGAATAAAGGACAAAAATTACCTTACACCAAATAAAAAATTAATTCAGAATAGATCATAGGCTAAAAGTAAGAGTCAAAACCATAAAACTCTTATAAGAAAACACACAGGAATAAACTTTTGTGAGCTTGTATCAAGCAATAGCTTCTTAGAAATGACACAGAAGCACAAGCAACAAAAGAAAAAGATGAATGAGACTCCATCAAAATTAGAAACTTTTGTGTTTCAAAGAACTCTTGTCAGGAAAGTGAAAACCAACCCACGGAATGGGAGACATATTTGCATATTATATATCGGGACAAGGGACTTATATTCAGACTATAAGAAGCATGCCTACAACTCAACAGCAAAAATTGGACAAAGGGGAGACTGATTTGAGTAATGATAAAACTCTGGTCTCCCACACAGCTGGCTCTGCATGAATTACTCTCTCTCTATTGCAATTCCTCTGTCTTGATAAATTGGCTCTGTCTAGGCAGTGGGCAAGGTGAACCCACTGGGAGGTTACAAATTTGGGGGCTTATTTCGTGTTGGCCTTGTGGCTAGCTGCCCTTGGTTCAGTAGCCCCCTTCCGGCGATGGATCCAGAGGCCAGCCCAAGCAGCTGCCTAGTTCTCTTGTACTGGGTGCTGACTCTGGTAGTCTCTTTACTTGTGGGGTGCTGTTGACCCAATGTGTGTGGATTTAATTGCAATAGAGAAATAGTCCTGGGAGATGTCCCATAACAGTAGCCCTGTCACATGTGTCTGTCTGTAGCCCCATTGTGGGGTGTCTGGGTTGGTGAGTATCCTGGGCACTGTGAATACCTCCTTTCTTCTCCTGCCTGGTTCTGTATCTTCATGGTGTGGTGTCTTTCTGTAGCTCCACCATGGGGTATCTGTCTCAGTTTGGCTCCTAGGGAGTCTTGGTTGCCTCTTCCTAACTAGTAGGAAGAGTCTTGGTTCGGGAGACTTCTCAATCAGGAAGATTTTGGAGAGATTTCTCAGATGGAGAATAGGAGGATAGTTTGGAAAGGATAACCTTGGAGTTCTTAGTTAGGGATCTGATTTGGAAGGACTTCTGTCTGTCTCATCTTTTATGTGTTTGTAGATGTGGAGGAGATCTCAGAAGGAATTGCTGACAGAAGTCCAGCAGGCCTAACTCAGAGAACCCTCCTTACTTCTCTGATCACATTCAGTGAGCCCTGAAGAAAGCTCGAGAAGCCTGTCTCTGGGTAACTATCCGTTCTTTGCCTTTCCCAGAGACCACCCATTGTGAATTGCTATTCAGAGGTGACCCTCCCCACCTGGGGTGGACCAAAAACAACAGAGACCAATGAGGAAAAAGTTTGAGCTTTGCCAGGTTGATACTGGATACTGAACAAGGTGACTAGTATCTGTTTTATGTGTATTTTGCTCAGATGGAATAATCTTAATTCAGTTCCCCATGCAACCTGTTGGGCAACATCTTGCAAACTTGAGAATCTCTTGCCTGTGGTTCTATAAAACATAAAAGAGTGATTTTATTTTATACAGTGGCTTGACCCCCACAGCAATAAGCAGAGTCATCAAAAGCCACTTTCTTCTTCTGGAAGGTATAGAGAAAGGGAACCCAGAAACCCGGTATGCCAGCAAAAAGGGTAAGAAATTCTTACCAGCCAAGTTTCTGGTGAGTATGTGTGTGTGTAAATGGTAAATGTCATTATTTGTCTCTTCTTCAAGGGTTTGATTAATAGAAAAAAGGATTTGTGAGACTAGTCTTAGGCTGTAGCACATCTGGTGTACTTTGTGCTAATAATTTGTCTTTCTTTGTTGTTATGTAATGGAGAGAAGGATATCACAGAATAAAACGTGGATTTAAGACCTCTATAAACCTGCTTTTAAAGCCAGCCAGGTAGGCTGGTCATTTACAAATGTTGCTACAGGTCCCTGAAATCAATACTAGATGAAATTTCTCTGTCTTGTTTTGTGTCCTTAAGAGCTTCACCTTGTGACCATGTGGGGATACTTTCTCTTGGTTTCTGCCATCCAGAGGACAAGAATTTTGGGGTTCATGTCATAGTCCTAAAAATTATCTTGAGCAGTTAAAAGCCTTTGCAAGGTTGAAATTGGCTGCTTTAGACTTGTGGAGAAAGCAATAGGAGCTGCTTAATGCTGTGTAGCTCAGTAGCTAAGGCTTTGCCTTTTGACAATGGCAGGCTGGGTTCAATGTTTGGCTTCTGAATGATTCCTTTCTGGTTTGTTATTTGTGTTACTGCCATTTATTGAGAGTTCCACCCATCCCCCTGTCCAGCCATGGAGAACTTCTGATTTCCTGTCTTGAATTTTCCTTGCTCTGAACTACCCTTGGGGAAATTCTAAATCTTGTTAAAAACAAGAAAACACTGCTTACCATCTCTTTGAGACACCTTATGTGTCCATGGTTAAGTTATAACCTTAGTTAAAACTTATTATATTCACGTGGGATGTTACCTGTCATAGAACTCAAAAGCCAGAAATATTGGCTGTCCTGGCTAGAGTTTGGTAATAAGAAATTTAAAAAGATTTCTTTTTTAAACAAAGAAACTCTATGGTTAAAATCAGCTTAATTAAAAACAGATATCCAAACTACATGTATTTAAAAGGGCTATCTTTTTCTTCGGGAATCATGTTTTTCTGAAAAGTGTTTCTTCTTGATCAACTGAATTGTTTTTCTCCATTTTTGTCTTCTTGCCACTGTTGATGCCCATGTGAGAGAACCTAAGATAATTGCTAACAGCCTGAGACACCTGGGGAAAAACAGAGGCGGCACCACAGACCCCATTCTGGGAAAACCTGTTTTCCTCCTGGAACTCCAGGAATTGAAAGAAAATAGATCCCTCTTAAAATCTAAGGCTCTGTTCTATTTTGCATTGTGATGGTTTTGACTTTTGGGGGTATCAAAATTGCTTTGCATTATGGGAGAGCTTTTAGCCTTGGTGTGTAATAACTAGATAAGAAATATACTTTAAGGGATGGCTAATGGCAGTTATGGAGGGATACTCGGCTCTTTGCATGCTTGGTTCAGAGAAGCATGCTCTAGGCCATCTGGAAGGTGTGGAAACATCCCCAGTCCCCATCGAGAGATGAGACTTGCATGGGGGATGGGGCTGATTACAAAATGGGCTGATTGACTTCGGGTTGCCTTGCAAAGAAATGCACGGTGGAAGCGCAGCACTATCTTCTCCAGTAGTATTTCCCTCCTTGTTGGGGATCCAGGATCCAGTATAAAATGGTACCTTTAATTTTGGGGATCTGTGTTAGCCTTCCAGTTTTGCCTCATTAGGTCCTAGAAACTGCATGCTTTCCTGGCCCTGTTCCTCCAAGGGCTCCACTCTGAAACCAGTCATCCAATTAAGAAACCGGCAAATGAAAAATCTTACAACTACTGGATCTTCTGTCTGTGTATTTATATGTGTTGTGTACGTGATGTTTATATATAAAAGAGCTCTGATTAATTGGCTTAGGAAAATAAGCACTTAAATCATATTTTGTCAGAAAAATAGAAGCACTAATGCCTTTTGTTCATATGACTTTAGTAATCTTTCAGAAATAAAGACAATTTTAATGATTATTGGTAAATAAAACTATCTTCAAAATTTAGACATTGGGCCTAAATTTAGGTCAGATATCAGATTTGCTAAATGGTTTAAGGTCATAAACTACTTTGACTTTTGAAAACCGTTCAGTTTACCTACTTTGGAGCATGAGATTCTAGATAAGTTCTGGGAATACGTGGAGTTAGCCATGCCCCCTAGCTATTCTAGAAAGAGTAAGACCTTATCTGCACTTCTGATGTCCTAGGCTCCACATCTAGTACTTAATTACAAATCGCATACTTGCCAGGTTTTTCTCCAAAAGTAAAAGTTGCTAAGAGTTAACATTGTAACATATAATTGAGACGACTGGAGAAACAGTTTTACATACAAGGTGTGTAAGCAAAGTAGAATGTGTTTTGGCAAAAGATTATAGGAAGACAATGTGTTTTTGTGCCTGGTTTAGAGGGTTAAAGGACTGTTTTAAGTTAAAATAAAGGGTTCATGAAGGGTTGACCTTGTACAGAAAGTTCTGTGGATATGAGCAAGTTGGCTAAGATTTGAAGGAGATTTATTTAGTTTTTTTTCCTGTAGGTCGAACATTCAAATGAAAGCACACTGATGCAGGGCCAGAATCTGGGCCCAAGTGCCCAAATAACAGGGTTTGCTTAGAAAATTAAT
The DNA here is from genome assembly GCF_028885625.2 of Pongo pygmaeus. Taxonomy (NCBI): domain Eukaryota; kingdom Metazoa; phylum Chordata; class Mammalia; order Primates; family Hominidae; genus Pongo; species Pongo pygmaeus. Next base: position 33,152,555 of record NC_072384.2, on the reverse strand, counting down.
CTGTTGTTTAACAGAAAATTGTAAAGCGAAAGCATTTTAAAAAGTTTATGAAAATCTTACCTTATGGTCAAACTAATTTAAAACTGGATAGATTTATAAAATTTTATTTAAAAACTAGTTTTAGCATTAAAGACACACTAGTGCAAACATGAACTTTTGTTTCCTCTTTTGAAAAATTTTTGTGTAATATTGAGAGACAATGAAAGATTTTTGTTTGCCTTTTGAGTAAACCACACACACACACACACACACACACACACACACACACACACACAAAATGGAGGGGAGAGAGAAGAGACAGATTCATTTGGCCTCATGCTATCTTCATCGAGTCTTGTTGTTTGGAAAGTTAAGTCCTCTATCAGAATAAATGTTTTTATTTTTTAAAATTTTGGAGTTATCATTTTGGCCAAATGAATGACTAATGGTTACCTGGGATTCTATTTTGTGATATCCAGTGTTTTACACCTTTTGATATTTAACAAATGTTCCAAAATCAAATTACAAAGTACATCTTTTTCTGACCTAATTAATATTTTAGATATTATGTCCCCTAAAGTCCAAAAATGACACATTTGGCTTATTTGGTATAAAAATCATACACAAAGCATTGTCAAATATGAAATGGTGTAGCTTTCTTTGGGCTATATTTGTATAAATATGTTATTGGCATGTGTTCCAAAATTATGGGAAATGCCTATAATTCTCACATGAGTTAGTATATATTCTTAATAGTATAATTGTTATGTAAAGTTGTATGCCACAGAAGTAACCAAAATTCCTAGTCAATTGTGGCTTTTAATGGTAGTTGTCCTAAGACTTTTTGTCATACACAGACAATTGTTGTCTTCTTTTGATTCTCTTCAAAAGGTGGTTTGTAATCAGCTATAGGACTTTGACAGGTGCTCTTGAATGCAGATTTCTAATAACTTTGGATAATGTGACATTAGAATAGAGAAAAAACTTTTGGGACTCTTATGGAAACCTGAAATGTTCATGAATATCAAGCAGAACAGGAGTTAACTGAGTGGACTGAACTAATGGAAAACCAAAGTAATATTTTTTTGACTTTTATGGTTAAAACCTTGCTGATCCTTTTTGTTTTCCAGAGACAGGAAAACTTTTCTTTTGAGCTGTTTATAGCTTTTAACAACTGAGGAAAACATACTTCTGTGAACAAAATTTAGAGCATATTTCTTTCTCTCTACCTGATTTCTCCAGAATTTGGAAACTATTTGTGAGTATTCTCAACTTATGGCAGTATAGTTATTTGCATAAGTGCAATAAGAATTTGTTTTCTTCTGTAACAAGACACAATTGGAGAAACTGGTTATTTTACCAAGGCTTTGACTGGAATGGCATGCTTTCTTTAAAGAATCAAGGTTGACTTGTAGAACCAATAAAAGTCCCTTGGGAAATCTGGCCCCATACCTTGTCTACACAGTCCCTGTACAAGGTTCCTGACTTGTGGTAAGTAAGGAATGCTGCTTTCTGACAGGCCCAGGAGCCCCAAGTTGTCTTGTGACCTCAAGAGGAGAGGAATTTACCCAACTGATAGTATTTGAGGGTACAAACCCATGGCTGGGCTTGGCTTTAAAAAAGTCTTGGCTGAGATTGATTATGGAACAGAGTTTCATCAAAGCCAATTTAAAAAGCCTATGTGAAGAATAATTATTCTTTCTGTGCTTTATGTAAATAATCAGGCCAAGTACAATAAGACTAAAGTTTATTTTGTAAACAAATCAGTTCTATCATGATTTGTTTTTAATAAAAATGGGGCCTGGAGAGAGAAAAATAATGCTTCAAAAGAAGAACTATAGTATACCTGTTGTTAGCTCTTCTTGAGGTTTTTTATTTTTTTTGGAATTTGGACTAAATTCTAAATTCTTTGTGGGCTACAAGTCCCCAAACTAATGCTTTCAAATCTTTACTTTTAAAACTGGGAATTTCACTCCTTACCCTACTACTTATTATTTACCTTATAATACACTGTTCCCTTAAATGCAGTACTAACACTATACATGACAAATACTAATGCCTTTGCCATGCAAGACTTGGAGCCCCACCCAGGCCTGCGTGAGTACACTCAGACAGTTGCAAAGTGGTTCCACTCCTCTCACCTTGGGGTCAACACCTACTGCTACTATGCCCCTGATCAGCAGGAGGAAGTTAGTCGTCTTCCCTCCTTTTCCATCTTCGTTAGCCAACACCTTCAGATTAAGGTGCTATAAAACCCAAAAGGAGGGATTGAAACCGCCATTGCAAAATTATAACTGAGACAATGAAAGAGATCTAACCTAAACAACTCCATCTTGCTTCTAACCACCAAACTGTCCTTGTTCATTCCTGGGCATAGGCTGAACTAATTTTGGGAGGAACTTAGTTTCTAAGTTTATTATAGTTTAAAACAAAGACAAGGGGCTTGGCATGGTGGCTCACACCTGTAATCCCAGCACTTTGGGAGACGGAGGCAGGTCGATCATTTGAGGTTAGGAGTTTGAGACCAGCCTGGCTGATACAGTGAAACCCTGTCTCTACTAAAAATTCAAAATTCAAAAATTAGCCGGGTGTTGTGGTGGGCGCCTGCAATCCAGCTCCTCGGGGGTGGGGGTGGGGTGAGGCAGGAGAATTGCTTGAACCCAGAAGGCAGAAGCTGCAGTAAGCTGAGATTGCGCCACTGTGCTCCTGCCTGGGTGACAGAGCGAGGCTCTGTCTCAAAAAAAAGATGATAACAGCCCTTCCAAAACAAACCTCCTTCTTGCCTGTGGACTAGACTGCCTTAGCAGGACTAACAAATTAGCCATAATACTACGAGATTCTGACCCTCCCAAAACTGCTTCTCAGATCAGTGCTTGAGATATTTTGCAGACCTTACTTGACACTTGACGGATCAGCTGGCACCACCCAGATCAATTAAACTGGTTCATCAGATTTTGTGGCCCCCATCCAGGAACTGACTCAGTGTAAGACGACAGCTTCAGTTCCCTGTGATTTCATCTTTAACCCAACCAGTCAGCACTTTTGACTCACTGGCCTTCCCCTACCCATCAAATTATCCTTAAAAACTCTGATCCCTGAATGCTCAGGGAGGTTGATTTGAGAAATAATAAAACTCTGGTCTCCCATACAAAAAAAAGGCAAAGGATTTGAATAGATATTCATCTAAAGAAGATATGCAGATGCCCAATAAACACATGAAAAGTTATAACCATTAGTCACTAGGGAAATGCAAATCAAATTATAATGATTTGCACTTTACATACACTAAGAGGGCTAGAATAAGAACAGACTGTTGTAAGAATAAGAACAGACTATTATAGGTTGACAAAAACGTGGAGAAATCAGAACCCCCATATATTGTGGTAGAAATGTAAAATGGTTCAGCCTTTTTGGAAAGCAGTTTGGCAGTTTCTTTCAAAAGCTTACCCATAGCATTGTCATATGATCCAGCAATTCTACTCCTAAGAATATATCCAAAATAATTGAAAACATGTGTCTGCCTAACTACCTTGGTTAGAACCTATAGTACAATGTCAAATATAAGTGGTGAGAGTAGACATCCTTGTCTTGTTCTGTATCTCATAGGAATGATCTTAGTCTTTAAATATTAAATATGATGTTGGATTTTTCATAGATGCCCTTTATGAGATTTAGAAAGTTACCTTCTATTCCTAGTTTGTTGAAATTTTTTTAAATCATAAATGGGAGTTTAATTTTGCCAAATGCTTCTCCTGCATCTATTGCTTTACATTCTTGTTTACACTTCTGTGTAGGTTGTGTTTGGCTTTTTAATTCTACCATGTTAAAAATTATACCAGGCTAGGCACGGTGGCTCACGCCTGCAATCCCAGCACTTTGGGAGGCCAAGGGGGTGCGGGTCATGAGGTCAGGAGTTGGAGACCAGCCTGGCCAATATGGTGAAACCCCATCTCTGCTAAAAATACAAAAATTAGCTGGGCGTGGTAGCGAGCGCCTGTAGTCCCAGCTATTTAGGAGGCGGAGGCAGAAGAATCTCTTGAACCTGAGAAGCAGAGGTTGCAGTGAGCTGAGCTGAGATCATGCCATTGCACTCCAGCCTGGGTGACAAACTGAGACTCTGTCTCAAAAAAAAAAAAAAAAAAAGTTATACCAGTGGTAGCTTATTGTAGTTGTAATATGCATTTTCTTTAATGAATCTGGCCACATTTTCATATGTTGATTGGTCATTTGGATACTCATTTATGTGAAGTGCCCATTCAAATGTCTTTCCTATTTCTATATAAGCTTGTCTGTCTTTTTCTTACTTATTGGTAGAAGTTTTCACATTGTCTAGATATGTTGTCCCTTCTAGTTATTTATATTATAAAAGTCTCCCATTCTTTGGCTGTCTTTTCATACTCCTAATAGTATCTTTTGATGAATGCAAGTTTTTATCTTTAACTTAGCCTAATTTATCACCTTTTCGTTTATGTTAGTAGATTTTGTGTCCCTTTCAGAAATCTCTGCCTATGCCAAGGTCATAAAAATATTCTACTACTTATTACCTTTTAGAAGATTAATCATTTTATATTTCATATGTAGATACACAATCTGTGTGGAATTAACTATTTCATATGGTGTGAGGTAGGAATCAGATTTTATGTCTTTACATATAGCTGTCTAATTGATCAGCAATACCTATTGACAAGACTATCTTTTCCCATGCTTTCAGTGCCACATTTGTCATGTATCAAGTGTCCATACTGCATGGATCTGTTTCTGAAATTTCTATCCCATTCTTTTTAACGTATTTTCTTGCACCAGTACCACACTGATGTTTTTTAGTTTATTTTTAACTTTTTATCATGCCAGTTGTGCTTCCAAATAGTTTTTTTTCTTTGCATATTCTTTTTTTTTTCCAATAGGTTTTCGGGAACAGGTGGTGTTTGGTTACATGGATAAGTTCTTTAGTGGTGATTTCTGAGATTTTGGTGCACCCATCACTTGAGCAGTAAACACCACCCAATATGTAGTCTTTTATCCCTCACCCTGCTCCCACCCTTTCCCTTGAGTCCCCAAAGTCCATCGTATCATTCTTATGCCTTTGTGCCCTCATAGCTTAACTTGCACTTACAGGTAACATATGATGTCTGGTTTTCCATTCCTGAGTTACTTCACTTAGCATAATGGTCTCTAATTCCACCTAGGTTGCTGTGAATGCCATTATTTTGTTCCTTTTTATGGCTGAGTAGTGTTCCATGGTGTGTGTGTGTGTGTGTGTATACACACCTATATAGATTTATCCACTTGATTGTGTGTGATTTATCTCACACACCTATATAGATTTATCCACTTGATTGATGGGCATTGGGCGGGGTCCGTATTTTTCCAATTGGAATTTGTGCTGCTATAAACATGCCTGAGTACCATGCTGATGTAATTCTGTCGCTTTATTATAAGTCTTGACATCTTCAAAAGTAAATATTTCTTTTTTGCTCTTGTTTGAATTTGTTGTGGGTATTCTTGGTACTTTACACTGCCGTATCAGTTTTAGAAACAGTTTGTCAAATTACACACACACACACACACACACACACACACACACACACACGCACGCATAAGTCTTGTTGAGATTTTGATTGGAATTGAATCTATAGATCACTTTGGGGAGAATTTGACACATTTATAATATTGAAACTTCTAATTCAGGAACATAGTATTTCAACTTATTTCAGTTTTATTTAGTTTCTCTCAATAATGTTTTAGAGTTTTCTCTGTAGAGATCATGCACGTAATTCTGTCAGATTTATTTCCTAGGCATTTGATTTTTCAGTGTCATTATAAATAGTGTAATTAAAACATTTAAAATTTTCTAATTCTTTGATCCTAGCATGTAGAAATACAATTTTTTCATACGTTGACCACTTTTCCAGTATAATTGCTAAGCCCATGTATTAATCTAATAATTTATCTATAGTTTATTTTGTATGTCTATATACACAATTATGTCTCCTGCAAATAATGGTAGTTTTTCTTCTTTCTAATCTTTTTTCTCGCCTTATTAGGCTGGACTTACTAGATTAATCCAGTACAATGTAAACCTAATAGGCTTATTATATTAGTCTAGCACAGTAGTTAATAAGTTCCAATCTTGTTTCATTCCCAGTTTCACAGGGAAAGCTTTCAACATTTTATCATTAAATATAATATGCATTATTGACTTGTTGTAGATAGCGTGTATCATATTATGAAGTTCACCTTTCTTCCTAGTTTGCTGAGATTTTGTTATGAATAAGTGTTAAATTTTAACAACTTTTTTTCTGCACCTGTTGAAAAAATATTTTTTTCTTTTTATGTAACTACAATAAATCATTTTAGTTTCAAATGTTAAACTACCCTTGCATTTCTGAAATTAACTAGTCATAATGTATTATGTTTCTCATATATTGTTGAATTCTTTTTGATCATATTTTGTTGTGGGTTTTTGAATTCTAGCATTATGTTTAGGATTCATGAGTAAGTTTAGTAAAGAATTTTCATGTAATGTCCCTTATCAGGTTTTGATATCAACATTATGCTGACCTTATAAAATGAGTTAGGAAGTACTCATTATTTTGAAAAATCTCTGGAAGCGTTTATGGGAGATTGATGTCATTTCTTCCCTAGTGATTCTTGCTTTTGGGAAAAACTGCATATTCTATGAAGTCTAGCTCTCACCGTGTTCCCTCAACTAGCCTCAGATCTGACAGTTTTGGGTAGGTGTGCTTCATAGTTTATGTTTTGGGCTCATGCTTGTTTCTTTACTTCTTTGAAAATGGTATCTTTTTCTTGATCTTTTTTGTATGTATGTTTTGCACTGAAATATGCTAAGTACCAAACCAGTATAATGGGCAAAACATTTTAATGGGTTTTAATGGAGTTGTAAGAAGAGAGTACAGCAAAAATATTTCTCTTCTATCTCTTGGGGAAAATACTTCTCTGTTTTAATACAGGAAACTTTGCTTTACGCCAAAGTAATGAAGCTTTTTCTTTAGAAATTTTAGACATCTAAGATGGAAGAATGAAGGAACTGTTTTGGGAGAAACATGGTTCTTAAGGAGAGAAACCATGGCGTGTGGGAAAGACACTGGATTGGGAGTCAGTAGGCCTGGATATTTGGCTACATTCTCTCCCTTATTATCTGTGAGGCACTTAAGTTATTTGAGCTTTTAGTTTCTTTTCCCGCAAGACAAAGAGAACAACACCAGCCTTGCCAAGCTCGCCGGATTAGTGGGAGGATCAAATGGGATAAAAAACATATTATCCTATTTGTAAAATGCTATAGAAATTAAAGTATATTATTTTTATGCTTTCATATTGAGGTCCTTGGAAAGCTGTCAGGGAATAAGAAACAAAAGGCTGTTACAGCTACTCTTGCCTTTTTATTCCATCTTAATGAATATCCCCCAGCTAATCTGCAGTCACAGAGGAGTCACATTAATATGGAACTTATATAATTCATAAACTGCCACAGTAGCTTGGAAAGGGTTTAATCAGTTGCCTTCACTCTTAATTATTTTAAAACCTCAGTAATAGTCAAATGAGCTGCATGGCAGTTTAATTAATTTGCATTAAGCCCAAAGGTCTTGAATGAGCAGTGAGTTTATAAATATGAAGTGTAAGGGCTTGGTGGCAGCGTGTCTAGCCTGAATGGGTATCTGGGCTGCTTTCCATTGGTTCCTCCTAAGTCAGGCTGGGAGTGTGTGTGTGTGTGTGTGTGTCTGTGTGTGTGTGGCATTCACACAGTTCCTGTCTGTTTATTACATTAGAATTGGCCTTGAAGCCTCTGAAAATGAGCTCATTTGCTGTCACTTGCTAGTGACAAAGCAAAGCTTTTGGAATTATCTGTAAATTGCAATTGCCTATGTTATTCCTGCTCTAGTTTCTATGGTTAACAGAACTGGCTGGGTGTTACTTTTATTTTTATAGAGGAGAATTGGTGCTTTATTTTGCTCATCATATTGGTTCAGTAATTAGCATATGTCAAGGCAAAAAAATCCCACTAGATGACAATGGCATTCCTGCATTGTTTTAATCCGAGCATATACAACAGTGAGATGGCTGCTCATTCCCAATCCAGGAAGCCACCCTCTCAGGCACGGTTCTGGGAGGAATTTATAACTGACATTACCATCTCTCTGGGTTTGGAGTTACAACCTATCTCATTATGAGACATTTATGCCAAAAAGGTCAAGTGGACAAAGAGGGAGAAAAAGGATATGGGTAAGTGGAGTCAGTCATTTGACTGTTTTATTGCTCTGTTTTCTATCAGCACTGGACGACTGCTGGTTTTAGGGAAACAAAGCAATCTGGTGTGATGGTCAGGTAGCCCTGACACTCACCCTCCTCTAATCCCATTGGCAGTATTGGTCCCATCAAGGGACAAAGCAGTGGTAGGTAGAATAAATGGGTCCGGAGACTCTCAGAAATGGAGTGACTAAATGTGGCATCCTATCCAGTATATGCTTACCTTGTTTATACTTAGATGCTAAATGTTGACCAAAAGTGGCTGATATGGCCAGTTTAAACCTATGAGGTAATTGACAGACAACGAATGTTGCTGGGAAGTCTCGTGTGCTTACTCTAGGATGGTACAGGCATGCACTGCCACAGGTGTATCAAGTCAGGGAGGGCAGGGAACTGCCAGCTCCGGCCCTTTGTGGCTAACTCAGCTGGTTAGAGTATAGTTGATGCTCTGGGATATGGATCAGATTTGATCCTAAGTGAGCAAGTCAGTTTCTTCAGATCTACTTCTCTACAAGCCAGTTCTCAAATGGGTGCTCTTGGTCACAAGGTGATAAATAGGAATCATTAGACTATAATGTTGCATGCAGGAAACTCGGATCTTTTGGGTTGCACTGCTAAGTTTAATTTCTCTGTGTCTGTTTTCTCATCAAAATGAGAGTGTTATGGGATAAATTGTCTCCTCAAAATTCCTGTTGAAGTCCCAACCCCCAGTAGCTTAGAAAAATGTGACTGCATTTGGAGATGGGGGTCTTTAAAGAGGTAGGTAAGTTAGGTTACTTTGTAGGGCCCGAATCCATTATGACTAATGTCCTTATAAGAAGTGAGATCAGCCTGTAATCCCAGCACCTTGGGAGGCTGAGGCAGGCGGATCATGAGGTCGGGAGATCGAGACCATCCTGGCTAACACGGTGAAGCCCCATTTCTACTAAAAATACAAAAAATTAGCCAGGCGAGATGGCAGGCGCCTGTAGTCCCAGATGCTTGGGAGGCTGAGGCAGGAGAATGGTGTGAACCTGGGAGGTGGAGCTTGCAGTGAGCCGAGATTGCACCACTGCACTCCAGCCTGGGTGACAGAGTGAGAGTCCATCTCAAAATAAATAAATAAATAAATAAATAAGAAGTGAGATCAGAGATAATCACAGAAAGGACCATGTGAGGACATAGGGAGAAGACAGCCACCAACAAGCTGAGGAAAGAGTCTTTAGAAGAAACCAACTCTGCAGAAACATTGATCTTGAACTTCCCTAGAACTTCCCCAATCCCCAAAACTGCAAGGAAATAAATTTATGTTTTTTTAAACCACCCAGTCTGTGGTACTTTGTTCACAGCCTAGCAGACTAACACAGGGGAGTCGTAATGTACTACCAACCTTCCAAGTTGTGAGGATTTACTGAGATACTTGATGTGAAGCAGGTGCAACAGAATCTGGCACTTAGTACAAAGAGTGCTTATTTATGGAATGGTTATTGTTTAAGCACAAGTCCTCCTGCTGAGACAATTTTTCCACTTGGTGTATGTTCAAGGCACCTAGAGTAGAGCTGTTCCATAGAACTTCCTGTATTAATAGAAATGTTATGTAGCAATGTCCAATATGGTAGTACTTTAAGTGTGACTAGTGATACTGAGAAACTTAATTTTAAAAATTGGATTTAAATTTAAATAGCCATGGGTAGCTAGTAGCTATTGTATTAGACAGTTCAGATTAGACAGATCTGTATTAGACAGATACTAGAAGATACTTACATGAGGCCCATTTCTAATTTAAATAGCTAAAATATCATATCTTTCATCAGCATTAGGTACCAGATTCTTCACAGTCTTATAGGCTAGTTTACAAAAGTCATCAATCTCATTTTCACTTAGAATTACTGTATGCGATGTCAACTCTTGAGTGTCCAACACATTAAATTGAGTTCTTTGCTATTTTCAACCAAACATGTTAAAATCCCCTATTGCTCTATGCCTTAGTGGTAGGAAATTGTACTTAAGGCTGAGGTGGGAGGATGGCCTGAGGCCAGGGGTTTGAGACCAGCCTGGGCAACATAATGAGATCCCATCTCTACAAAAAATTAAAAAAAAATTAGCCAGGCATAGTGGCATCTGTAGTCTCAGCTTTCTGGAGGCTGAGGTGGGAGGATCACCTGAGCCCAGGAGGTCAATGCTGCAGTGAGCCATGATCAAGCCACTGCACTCCAGCTTGGGTGACAGAGTAAGACCATGTCTCATTAATTTAAAAAAAATAGTATTGAAAAAAGGACCCAAATGAAAATGGCCCATAAAGGGCTTTTATTTGGATATTTGAGGGAATTTTAATTTATTCTCAGGTTTGTATGGATCTCTCTCTTGTGAAGAAGGAAAACTGGAAAGCAACAAGGATTTTTCTAACTGGATCTGAGGCATGAAAGTGAGGTGGGGTCCCCAGACTGTGACTCAGGACCTTGTTGATGAGGAATATGGACAAGGACCTAGATTCTTACTAGTTGCTTCTCAAAGCAGGAACCTCTGCTTTTACCTTAGGGGAGAATGATCACCCCATGACTTCCAACATACCTCACCACTTTAAAAATACAGGCACAGCTGGAAGAGAAACAGCTCTATGGTAAGGTGAGCAAGATTTTTCTTAAGTCAAATCCATTAGAATGGCAACTGAGTAACAGGTCTCTAGGCAGGAAAGATGGAGAGTGAGCCAAAAGGGAGGCCACCGTTGCCCTCAGGGAATATGCCATCTGGCGATGCAGGCAAACGTGAGGAAATAATGACACAAATGGCTGTGATAATGGTAAGAAAAGTTACTGAGTGGTATGATAGTGTCTGACAATGATACAGACAAGAGACAGGGAAATACTGGGTAGAAGAGGGTGCTTTCCCAGCAAAAGATCACCCTCAAGCCTGGAAACCCATGGCCCTAAATGGGAATAGGCATTCCTGTTTTTGCACCCAAAAGTTGACTTTTGGCCTGCCATGTCCCCCGTCCTGTACCCATATAAATTCTAAACCCCAGTCTCCATGAACAGATGAACAGAAAAGCAGAAGAGTGGCAGAAGAGCATGGCAGAGAAGGGGAAAAGAGAAGCATCTGAACATCAAGAGGAGTTCAGCTGGGAATAGTTGGAGGGGAGATTTGCTGGTGGACGGCTGTACTCCAGGGTAAGGTCACCTTCCCACTCCATCCCCTTTCCAGCTCCCCATCCATCCCACTGAAAGCCACCTCTACCATTCAATAAAACCCCCGCATTCACCATCTTTCAAGTCCGTGTGTGACCCAATTTTCCTGGATGTTGGACAAGAACCGGGGTACCAAGAGGGCACTGAGCTGTCTGTGGATGGCAGAACTAAAAGAGCACTGTAGCATGCCTGCTGGGGCTTCGGGAGTCATAGGCACCCACTCCTAGATGCTACCATGGGGCTGGAGCCCAAGAGCACTCATCCCGGATCCTGTACCTGCCAGTGTGCGTGCTCCCACTCCTGTGAGGGGTTTGAGTGCACACTGTGGCCAAGCAGATGAAACACACCCCTTTTGCACATCCTGCAAGTGGGGGGTCAGGGAACTCTCCTATTTTCATAAGGGGCAGCTTCCCTGAGAAAGAAATATTTAGGCTGAATTCTACAGGATGTCCTTCCAGGCTTGAGGAAGAAAGGACAGGAGATGTTCAACCATTCATTCAATACCTTAATATATAAGTACTACATTAGCCACTGGTAGGAGATGCAAATGTGATGAAGATGGTTTTTTCCTGTGAAGATTGGGTTGCGGCTATGTCGAGGGGTAAATGTGTACCAAATAGATGCCAAGACAGAGGCTAGAGGGCAGTCAATTTCAAATGTGGGGTGAAGAGATGGGGTTCAGCAGAGACAAACATCTGTCCCAATGGAAGCTGGAATGGCCTCACTGAGAGCAGGCTATGCACTGGATATTGGGGATAGGCAGGAGGGGATGGAACCCAGTGCTTTAACCTGACCATAGGAGTCAGGTGTCAGTGAGCAGCTAAGCTGACTCCACCCTACTCAAAGGAAGAGATCCTGTCCATGTTTTCTGGTCCCACATAAGCCCAGTTGTAAGGAACATGGCTGTGCTGTGGCCAGGTGGGTATAGGCCAAGGTAAACATCCTGTGTGACTCTTGAGTTCAGAGCCCAGTTGTATAACTCCACTTGTTATCACAGCCATGTAGCCATAACGTGAGAAGGCTCATCACTTGGTTCTAAGCCACTATTGTCTGTAAAAGCTATAATTGCCCTGCTGACACTATACAGGCACACTCATGCCCAGAGAGAGGGTTAAGCTGCTGACCCTGAAGGGAGAGCTGGCCACACATCTGTGCATGGGAGCAGCCGACTCAAGCAGCCGAGACAAAGCAGTGTAAGTTGCTGAATAAAGCCATATTTCACCTACCTATACGCCTCTGAGTGTTCTTATAGCTGTCTACCCTTCATCTACCCAGTCCCTTCGGACCTCAGCATGGGCTGGAGCCTGGACTTGAACCTGATGCCAGCATTCTTGTGTAGTCTCATGGTGGTGGTGAGAGGGGGGAGGTACGAGCAAGCAGCCCAAATGGCTGAAATTTAACGTTTCTCCTGCTGGGTGGTAGGACTTAGAACCAATGTAATTTGGTTTAAAGAAAGATTAAAGTGCGTTTTGTTGTATCTTAGAGTTCAGGAGTAAAAGTCAAACCTCTTGTGTTTGTTTTTTACCCTCAGGAAACTTGTTAGGAGGGTGAGTGGATAAAAATGTGTTAATATTTACCACAGTACAATTAGTGCCGGTGAGACATCTTACAGGGCATTCAGAAGAAAAAGCCACTTCCAGCTGGAAGAACCAGGAAAGTCTTACAGGATGAGATGGCAGTTGGAATTGCTCATTAAGAACAGGTTGGGGCTCAGTGCGGTGGCTCATGCCTGTAATCCCAGCACTTTGGGAGGCCGAGACGGGTGAATCACCTGAGATCAGGAGTTCAAGACCAGCCTGGCCAACATGGGGAAACCCCGTCTCTACTAAAAATATAAAAATTAGCCAAACATGGTGGTGGGTGCCTGTAATCCTAGCTACTCAGGAGACTGAGGCAAGAGAATCGCTTGAACCTGGGAGGTGGAAGTTGCAATGAGTCAAGATTGCACCACCACACTCCAGCAAGACCCTGTCTCAAAAAGAAGAATAAGAAGAAAAAGAACAGGTGGGATCACATACAGGCAGAGGGAGGGTATACCAGGTAGGGAAAAGAGTTAGAACAAAGTCTTACAAAACATGGGCTTTGGTTGGGTGTAGTAGTTCCCGCCTGTAATCCCAGAGACTTGGAAGGCTGAGGCAGGAGCATAGCTTGAGTCCAGGAGTTTGAGACCAGCCTGGGAAACATAGGAAGACCCCATCTCTACAAAAAATATAAAAGATTAGCCAGGCATGGTGGTGTCCACCTGTAATCCCAGCTACTTGGGAGGCTGTGGCAGGAAGATCCTTTGAGTACAGGATATGGAGGCTGCGGTGAGCTATGATCATACCACCACCCTCCAGCCTGGGCAATATAGTGTGACCCCATCTCTATTCAATAGATAATTTTTTAAAAGAAAACATGGACCTTGTTCTGGGACAAAGATTAATACTTCTAAGGCAGACTAACAGAAAAACTGGACCCTTCAGCTCTGGAACTGATGATCTCCCACAGGGACACATCTCCATTGAGAATCACTACATGTGTGTTGTATCCCTCTAACCACTACATGTGTGTTGTGTCCCTCTAATTCAAGAATATTTTATCAAGCTATACTTCTTATAATTTGAGTTGTAAAAATCAATACAAAGATGTGAAATACAGTATAACATTGGGTATTATTTTATAAACTATAAATGGCTCTCTTAAGGGTGTGATTCAAGCCGGGCGCAGTGGCTCACGTCTGTAATCCCACCACTTTGGGAGGCCGAGGCGGGTGGATCACCTGAGGTCAGGAGTTCGAGACCAGCCTGGCCAACGTGGTGAAATGCCATCTCTACTAAAAATACAAAAAATTAGCCGGACATGGTGGTGGGTGCCTGTAATCCCAGCTACTTGGGATGCTGAGGCAGGAGAATTGCTTGAACCCAAGAGGCAGAGGTTGCAGTCAGCCAAGACTGTGCCCTCATACTCCAGCCTGAGCAACAAGAACGAAACTGTCTCAAAAAAAAAAAAAAAGTGTGATTCACCACCACTTCTCCTCCACATTTGAAAAACACTAGATTCAATTACAGCTTAAGATATGTGTGTGGAGAACCACGGGGGTTAGGACTAGAAGGTTTGATTCAGACTAAGCGGTTAATACTGAGTGAACCAATCAGATCAGAGGGCTCTGGTCGGAGAAGGATGGATTTGATCAAGGAAGACATTCTGGAAGATGGGCTATGAACAAGGCATTGAAAAGCATAAAGAAAAGATAATAGGTAGGGTTAGGGGAACCAGTATCTACTTCTTGCTTTGTTGAGTGAATAAGCAAATAAGGAATGAATGCATGAGTACAAGGTGATATGAAATTACTCAGGTGAAAGTTCCCTTTGACAGAATGGGTCACCAAGGGACAGGTTCTCCAAACATGGACAAGCCACAAAAATGCATGGCTTATATTTGAAACTCTGATGGTTGATAGCATATGAAGGAAAAAAAGTTATTATTGCTGCATGTCACATGAGAAGAGAAGGTTTACTTGGGGCTAATTGAAATTGAATGCAGCCACCAGACTGGTTACCCGAAGTCAGCAGGAGTGGTTGGCTGACTGAGGTGTCCCCTGGGAATTTTCTCTTATCAGTTGAAAAATAACAGCTCTCTTCCTTTCATGTGAAATAACCCCAGAAAATTTCCTGGGCCTTTAGCAGATGAGCTGTGAGCAAAATTCAGGCAGAAAATAGAGGCGATGGGTCAGCTGTTCAACGCAGGGAATGGAATTGGATTTAATTCAGCAGAAAATAATGTTCTGAGTGAGAAGCTCACGCGGTTGGACTCCCAAGACTGAAGGAGAGTTAGTAACCTTGTTGGCCTGGCTGCCCAGCAAAGACAGGTTGGATCCCTCTCTCCAAAGACAGCCAGCTGCATGAGAGAAGAGAGGGGAGGAGAAGCAAGCTCATTTGTGTCTGGTGGGAGACGGTTGTTTTCTCTGAGGTGCAGGGCCTTCTGCCTTGAGGCACGCAGAAGCCAACTTGGAGGCTGGATTTCGTCATTTGGGGATAGTGATGGAACCTTTCATAGGTGCTCTTATTCAAGAGTCTGCTGCCAGTTTTAAAGAGAAGGCAAAGCACAGTAATCTTCCAGAAGATCAGAAACCTGGTCAACTCCTCTTTCCCAACCCAGATTCTGAATGCTTTGGGGACTAAGACAAAGGAGAAGCAGATAGAAGCTAAATGTTACTTCAGTACCAATAGAAGTCAGGATGGAGGGCATGGCTTTAGGTCTGTGAGTGTGCCCAGAATTAAGCATAATCATCCCTCCCCCCAGCCCCTGACAACTGACGATGCTTGAAAGGGCAGGCCCAACCTCCCCATGCTAGACAGACCCTGCCCCAGGAGGAACAGCAGAAATCAAGCTCCCCTAGGGCAACTCATTCCCTAGAGGGCAGAAGGAGAAGCTGAGATAGGCAGGCCAATTGTTCTCACATTTATCAATCTGCCCCTGGACAGGAAAAGAGGCCAGAAATGTGGTAGCCAGCACATCAGGGAAAACAATACTCTCCTCTAGTATCCAGCTGAACCAAGAGCTTTTCCTAATTCATTCAGGAACTACACTCAGAGGACCCAGTGGGTAGCAGCTCCCCCGACTCCTCCCATGCCCCACCCTGAGTTAACCTACTGTGGGCTTTGAAATCAACTGGCTTCTCTAGGACTTTAGGGCAAGAAAGGCAGCTGCTATTCTAGTTTACAGAAAAAGGCATCCAAGAGTGTTTTGGAGGTTGAGACTATTCAATTCAGTGATCTGCTCCAGATCTATTGGAAGAATTTTGGATTCTGGATACTAGGGAATTGGCAATAAACTGGTATACAGGATTGGCTTCATAATTTGCAGGGCCCAGGTTCAAAAATTAAAAACATTGAACAAAGGTCAGGAACCTATAAGTATGGAGTCCTATGTCACTGCACAGCTTGTGTGCCGTGAAGCCAGCCCACACTGTGCTTAAGGATATTACTTACGGTCTTTGTATTTTTCCTTCTGTACTTATTCTCCAGTTGGGAGCATATCTCTTTCTCTCTCTCTCTCTGTCTCTCTCCCTCCCTCTCCCTTCCTCCCTCTCTCCTTCTCCCTCTTTCCCTCTCCCTCTTTCCCTCTCCCTCTTTCCCTCTCTCCCTCTCTCTCCCTCTCTCTCCCCCAATTCACCCTTTTGCTAGTAGTATGTGAGTATAGAGCATACTCTAGAGGAAGAGTAAAGAGTTCTAGTTGCTGTACATTCTTGCCAACGTTGGTTTTGTTATTTTTTAAAATTAAAAAACAATTTTTAGCCATTTTGGCTGGTGAGTTTTATAAATATTGACTTTTAAAAATAAGTCTACTTCAGAAAAGATTGAAATGTTCTTAGACATAAAACCACACCTCCTATCTTATCTTCTCTCTCTACAGTGGTGTTACTCTCTTGTACTGTATTTCTCCTTGTCATGGCAAATAGAGCCATGGCAAATTCTGTTGGGAAAGAAGAACCCTTCAGACTAGAAGAGTCAGGGAAGACTTTATGGAAGTGAAGGAATTTGAGTTAGAGTTTGAAGAACTTGGAAAAGGTGGGGAGGAGGGGGAGGGAATTCCCAGGAGGATTAGTTAGAGGCATCAAGTCAAGCTATTCTGGCTGTAGAGAAGATTCTAGGGGGAGATGGTTGGTGTGGCTGAAGGTGGCAGGTGATTCTTTGTGGCTGAGAAGCTTGGCTGCCACCACTGGTTTGCACATATCTTTTCTAGGGGATAAGAAAATTAATCTGTCCAAATTCTATTCAAAGGTACAAAAGAGGGAAAGGCTGGAAGCTGGAGACAGAATGGAGGGATGATGGAGGGCCTACATTAGGGTTCAGAGCAGTATCAGAAGACCAAGAAAGTCACACATGTTTGGAAGGATGATTTGACAGTCCTTGGCCACATTCCTTGTTCTCAGGCTATCATCGTGGGCTGTGGTGGGATGCCTGGTTGGACTGCTCATGGTGACACATGTGCCATGTCACTGTTTGGCCCTTCCCTGTCCACCTCAAGGGAGAAACACCAATATAAAGATACACACAGTAGGTGCCACTCATGAAATCATTGTCTAAGTCAGCAGTCCCCAACCTTTTTGACACCAGGGACTGGTTTTGTGGGAGACAATTTTTCCACAGATGGTAGGTGAGGGGCAGGGGTAGTTTCAGGATAAAACTGTTCCACCTCAGATGATCAGGCATTAGATTCTCATAAGGAGCATGCAACCTAGATCCCTCTCACATGCTGTTCATGATAGAGTTCGAGCTTCTGTATGAATCTAATGCTGTCGCTGGTCTGACAGGAGGTGGAGCTCAGGTGGTGATGCTTGCTCGCCTGCTGCTCACCTCCTGCTGTGCAGCCCAGTTTCTAACAGCAATGGACCAGCACCAGTCCATGGTCTGGGATTGGGGACCCATGGTCTAAGTCACTAACAGAGTGTGGCAGTGTCTATTAGGCCTGAATGTAAAAGAATGTTACAGGATTAAAGTGCTTTAGTGCCCTTCAGCTGATTTCATGTCTGTTCAAGAAGGAAAGTTTCTTTTCATTTCCTTTTCTTTCTTTCTCTCTCTCCTTCTTTCCTTCTCTCTCTCTCTCTTTCTTCCTTTCTTTCTCTTTCTCTCCTTCCTTTCTTTTCCTTCCTTCCTTCCTTCCTTCCTCTCTCTCTCCCTTCCCTTCCCTTTCCTTCCCTCCCCTTCCCCCTCCCCTCCCCCTCCCCCTCCACCTCCCCTTTTCTTTCACTTTTCTTTCCTCTTTTCCAGTTAGGATATAGAACTTATTTTGATATTCTGGAGCCCCACAATATATTGACTGTATGGCATGTTTGCAGCTACTCCATGATACAGGATATTTTATACAGTTCTTTCTTCATGGTTGCAAGTGATCTCTTCCTTCTTCCTTGCTTGAAAAATGGCAAGTTACCATATCAATTTGTTTCTCATATTAATATGTGCACATTATCCTGTGTGTCTATGAAGTTGACTGTCTTGCTATTGAGACACATGTGGTTCTTTTAAATATATTTATTTTAAAATTTCTATTCTGTCTCAACCCCAAATGCCCATTTTAGGATGTAGGAGACATGTACGTAAATCTCTCTTGTGTCAAGAAGATATGAGAACATGTGTAGAACCAACTTAACAATGGTTTGTACTGAAGGGAGGTGGTGATGGCAGAGGACTGAGCAGGGGTCTCCCACCTTTGCTGTGAGAAGCCAGACAGTGATTGTTAATGTGTATGGTTGGGTGTGCATGTGGGCATCTTTTAGAAAGTCTGTGTGGGCTGAGTTGGGGAGCAGTGTGCTGAAGGCGGGCTCCACTTGGTCAGTGAACAGGAGGGGAAGTCCATTTCTAGACTGAGATTTCATGCCCTTTTCTCCAGAAATATTTGGGAGCCTCCAGACAAATCACCAGCACTCACAGGCCTTGGTTCCCAACTGCCTAGTATGAGATTGTGGCCAGTCGTCCCATTTTCCTCTCTGCCATATCATGAGCATCACACATATGTGAGACGTCTGTGCAATACAAAGAATTTTTATTATTAACCAAACACTCCAGAAACCCTTCAGACATTTCCCATGAGACATTTAGACTCAGAGCATTTGGCTTTGAATAATTAGACAGGAAAAGGGTATTTACTACTACTTCTCATTTAGGCCAAGTTTGCTTATCCTGTTTGTCTAAAATAAGAGCCAACAATCTGGAGTGGTTTTGATTGGATCTAAATATTTCTCCATATTTGAATGAGCTCCAATGGCCTGTTCCAGCCCTGGGGCCAGAACACCTGCATGTTCTGGAGGAGACCGAGCTCGTCTGTGTGTGCAACGGCTTTGTCCTGGCTAGAGATGGCCAGTGGGGCCCTTGTCCCCACCTCAGTGACTATAGCCATTCAGCTGCCTCCTGCTGCTCTAAGCACTTGGTGGGGGCCAAGCCCAGAAATTAAATCACTATGGGAATCAAGCTTCTGCCTCTAGCAACTCAGGCTACTCTGTCTATCTGAACTCTGGGAAGCTGGCTTTTTCTCAAGCATGGTTAACACTTTGAGAGAAAAAGAATAATCGTAGCTAATATTTACTGAGAACATGTTAGGCTCCTAGGCACTGTTCTTTTTATTATTATTATTATTGTTATTGTTATACTTTAGGTTTTATGGTACATGTGCGCAATGTGCAGGTAAGTTACATATGCATACATGTGCCATGCTGGTGCGTTGCACCCACCAACTCGTCATCTAGCATTAGGTATATCACCGAATGCTATCCCTCCCCCCTCCCCCCACCCCACAACAGTCCCCGAAGTGTGATGTTCCCCTTCCTGTGTCCATGTGTTCTCATTGTTCAATTCCCACCTATGAGTGAGAATATGCGGTGTTTGGTTTTTTGTTCTTGCGATAGTTTACTGAGAATGATGATTTCCAATTTCATCCATGTCCCTACAAAGGACATGAACTCATCATTTTTTATGGCTGCATAGTATTCCATGGTGTATATGTGCCACATTTTCTTAATCCAGTCTATCATTGTTGGACATTTGGGTTGGTTCCAAGTCTTTGCTATTGTGAATAATGTCCTAGGCACTGTTCTAAGCACAGTCCTTATGATAACTCGCTTAATCCTCATAACCCTTGAGGTAGGTACTGTTACTATTTCCATTTTACAGATAAGGAAGTGGAGGTGTGGAGAGGCTAAAAAACTTAAGTTCATTCTACCAGTAAGTGACAACAGGGGTGATACTGCTATAACACTAGTGACATAACAACCAGGATGATCCAGGCACCAGCCAACAGAGGTAAGGCTGTGACCAGTCAGCAGATGCTGCCTGTGAACACAGCTGACTTGGTTCTGCAGGTACTGCTGGCTGAGCCCACCTGAGGTGGGGATCCAAGCCCAGGTAGTCGGGCTGCATAGTCCACATTCTTACCACATCTCAACCTTGCCTCTGCTTTCCTGTGGGCCTAGTCCACAGTAGATGCTCAAGAAATAGTATGCTAAACTAAGTCCTATGTTGTCTAACTGCTCTGTTGTGGGGGCATTCCTGAATTTTCTGTCTCCTGCCCAGAGCCTAGTTGTACTTTCCTGGCACCACTCATGAGTGGCTTTCTAGTCTCTGCTCTGGGGGGGACCCCTTATCTCCCTCTCTTTTCAGTATCTAATGAACACTCACCTTCTTCTACCCTCTCTACTAAACAGCCTGTTACTCTGTGTGTCAGCACACTCAACCCTTCTTCCTTCCTCCTCGGACAGCCTGTGATGGGGTTCCTGAAGGTGTGGCACATCTGTGGTTCTCAGGAGGTGGCCCAGGCTGGTCCCGGAGAAGCGGGCAGGCCCACACCAAGGTTGAATGACTAGCCCCAGTAGGTCCTTCAAGGTCCCGTTCTTCTTTGGAGGAGAGAAATAGCATTTCTAGAGTAGAATTCCTCCATAGATTAAATACTGATACTGAGTCTCTGATTCAGTAGGTCTGGAGTGGAGCCTGAGAATCTGCATTTCTAACAAATTTCCAGGGGGTGATGCTGCTGCTGGTTTTGACACCACACTTTGAGACCACTGCATTAGCTTATTCCTGTTTCTAGAGCCAGGCTTCCTCTACTTCAAGGCAACTCTTACAGCTTTCAGGTGGGAGCTTGGAAGGACACCCAAGGCCCCTGGAGGGGCTGTTCTCATCCTTTCTCAGTGTTCTTGGCCACATCTTCATAGCAGCCACTTGTTTGAAAAGAGTTAATCCTGGCCAAAGTCCCAACGCCTGGCCTTGCTGGCTGAAAACAAAGGGCTGCATAAATGCTGGGGGTGTGGTGGTAGCTGTGGGCAGCAGAAAGCATGTGTGACCTATGTCCTCTCACTGGGGGCCTCTCACTCACCTCTCCGCATGCTGATATCATCCCACTGGGGGCCTGATGTCCAAAAGACACAAAAGGGTGTGCAGTGAAAATTCTCCCTCTTATCTACCCTCTGGCCACCAAGTTTTCCTCCTCAGAACAGTCGATGTCAGCTCCTCTCTGAAACCTTCTTCACCCCTCCAGGGAGATTACAACTTTCACCCCTGGGATACCGAGCCTTGTAGGCAGATCTTTACCACCACATGTGTGGCATTGATTTAAACTGTGAGCAACTTGAAGGCAGATCTGTCTTCATATATAAATTTTTTTCTTCAGAGATGGGAGCTGGAGTGCTGTGGTATGATCATAGCCACTGTGACCCCAAACTCCTGGTCCCAAGCCATCTTCCTTCCTTACCCTCCTGGGTAGCTGGGACTATAGGAATACACCACCATACCTGGCTAATATATATACAATTTTTTTTTGTAGAGATGGGGTCTCACTATATTGCCCAGGCTGGTCTCAAACTCCTGTGCTGAAGTGATCCTCCTGCCTTGGCCTCCAAAAGTGCTGGGATTACAGGAGTGAGCCACTGCACCTGGCCTTGTTTATTCTTGTGATTGTATGGAACATGTTGTAGGCATTCTCTGAATGCTTACTAAATGAAAATAAAAGCAATGATTAGTATATTAGTCCATTTTCATGCTGCTGATAAAGACATACCAGAGACTGAGTGATTTACAAAAGAAAGAGGTTTAATGGACTTAAATTTCCGCATGGCTGGGAACTTACAGTTCCACACTGCCCTAGAAGAGGTTCTCCATGAGCACCCTGCCCCTGCAGCAAACTTCTGCCTGGACATCCAGGCATTTTCATACATCTGCTGAAATCTAGGTGGAGGTTCCCAAACCTCAATTCTTGACTCCTGTGCACTCGCAGGCTCAACACCACATGGAAGTTGCCAAGGCTTGGTGCTTGCACTCTCTGAAGCCATGGCCTGAGTGCTACATTGGCCCCTTTCAGACATGGCTGGAGCAGCTGGTATGCAGGGCACTAGACCCTAGGCTGCACACAGCACAGGGACCCTGGGCCTGGCCCACTAAACCACTTTTTCCTCCTAGGCCTCCAGGCCTGTGATGGGAGGGGCTGCTGTGAAGACCTCTGACATGCCCTGGAGACATTTTCCCCATTGTTTTGGGGATTAACATTCGGCTCCTTGTTACTTATGCAAATTTCTGCAGCCAGCTTGAATTTCTCCTCAGAAAATGGGTTTTTCTTTTCTATTGCATAGTCAGGCTGCAAGTTTTCCAAACTTTTATGCTCTGTATCCCTTTTAAAACTGAATGCCTTTGACAGCACCAAAGTCACCTCTTGAAAGCTTTGCTGCTTAGAAATTTCTTTTGCCAGATACTCTAAATCATCTCTCTTAAGTTCAAAGTGCCACAAATCTCTAGGACAGGGGCAAAATGCTGCCAGTCTCTTTGCTAAAACAGAACAGGAGTCACCTTTGCTCCGGTTCCCAACAAGTTCCTCATCTCCATCTGAGACCACCTCAGCCTGAATTTCATTGTCCATATCATTATCAGCATTTTAGTCAAAGCCATTCAACAAGTCTTTAGGGAGTTCCAAACTTTCCCATATTTTCCTGTCTTCTGAGCTCTCCAAACTGTTCCAACCTCTGCCCGTTACCCAGTTCCAAAGTCACTTCCACATTTTCAGTTATCTTCTCAGCAGCGCCCCACTCTACTGGTACCAATTTATTGTAGTAGTCTGTTCTCATGCTGCTGATAAAGACATACCTGAGACTGGGCAATTTACAAAAGAAAGAAGTTTATTGGACTCTCAGTTCCACGTTACTGAGGAGCCCTCCCAATCATGGTGGAAGGTGAAGGACACATCTCATGGTGGCAAACAAGAGAAGAGAGCTTGTGCAGGGAAACTCCCAGTTTTAAAACCATCAGATCTCATGAGACTCACTCACTATCATGAGAACAGTGCAGGAAAGACCCACCCCCATAATTCAATCATTTCCCCACCAGGTTCCTCCCAGGACACATGAGAATTATGGAGTTACAATTCAAGATGAGCTTTGGGTGGGACACAGCCAAACCATATCAATTAGGAAGGCAGTGCAGCACAATAGATATAACATAGTCTGACTCTGGAGTCCTCAGACCTGAGTACAGGTTCTAGCATTGCCATTTATTAATGTGTAGCCTTGAACAGGAGCTAGTTAGCCTAGGTTATTCTCAGTTTTCTCATCTGCAAAATGGGCACAACAGTATCATCCTGATATGTTGTGGTATTAAATAAGATGACACATATAAAGCTCCTGCTGCAGTGGCTGGCGCAAAATAGGTGTTCAGGTATTGGTATGTATGAGTGAAAGAAACCATGTGCCAGACAGATGAGGGATTGGAGGATGAGATGGGCACAGGAAGAGGAGTCCTGGGACCCTTATCTTTCAGGGTTTTGAGCAATGTTATCTTTTAGCCTGCAATATCAAGGTGGGGTAAAGCAAGAGACTCTTGAGGGTAGAAGATGGAGCTGGAGAGAGTGGAATGAGATCAGAAGACAGATGTAGGGAACCCTTCACTGCCTGTTTGGTCTTTGTTTCCATTTCTGGTTTTTATTAATGTGTGAATTCACAGTCTGTCATCTTTCACACATACCCCTTTTGTCTGTATCCATCAGCTGACCTTAGTCCTGCTAAGGGTAGAGGCAATCACAGTAAAACTTGAAAAGGCCTGTGCTGAGAACCATGAGATCATGGATCTGTGTTTAATAGATGTTTGGGAATGGGAATGAGATTGTTGTTTATTATGTGTGCATGATATATCTGGGCTATTAAAAAACACTCCTGGTTCAGTCCTCCTCTAAGCTGTACTTGGCTTTTGTATTGGCTAAGCTCCCTTTTGTGCTATGGAAAGATACACTGCATGATGTGGTAGACATTACAAGTTCCCATATTATGAGTATCATATCCAGTTCTTTTCCCCTTCCAGGCCTATGGAAGACACGGCCCCCTTGCACGTGGACAAGGCCATGTGCCTGCTTCTGGTCATCTGTGAGCAGAGGCAGTACAAAGCCCACACCTCTCTCTCTGTCTTTCCTTGGGCCTGTGATCATGGAGGAGGCTTTGGTATAGGGACAGAGCTGCAAGATTAAAGCAACTGGGAGCCCTGAGCCACAACATGGGGGAAAGATGCCTTGAAGAAGCACCTGGTTTGCTCAAAATCCTCTGTTGCATTAAGCCACTGAATTTGGGGGTTGTTACTGTAAGATAACCTGGCTTGTTCTAATATACAAATCAATGAGAAGACACGACAAGTATTTTTACACTTTTTCCATCATTGGTAGGTTATATATGGCACTGAAAACCCATGTTTTTAGTATAGTGGTCGAGACTAAACAGTTGATAATTATAATTATATCTCTGGCCTAGGATTACCTTCCCTCCCCTATTATTGGTTATGTTGGAGCCATGCAGTTCCCAAATAAGATATAACTTTCCAAATTTAATTTTTTAAATTAGTGTACCTTTTATAATGTATTTCTATTAATCCAAGTTTATTTACGCTATGGTTTAAATAATTAAACCCATAATTCTTAGTAATATGTAGTAAGGATTTCAGGAATACATCTCTATGAAGTATAATCATATTCATTTTGGAGTCATCATAGAAGTCAAGACTGTTGTAGCTACAGAAACACAATGACAGAAACCCAATCCAATGCAAACTAAAGTTTAAAAAGTTAATTTTTTTAAGTTTGAATTTATTGTTTATCAAAGTTAAACTTTAGGGCTGATGTTCATCTAAGGCAAGAGGAGAGTCAAGGTAAGGGCTTGCTGGGGTCCTTGCTTCTTCATCTCTTTCCTCTGGTTCTGTCTATAGCGGAAGAGTTTCGCATCTTTTCAGCTCAGCATTTCTACCTGGTAGAGGAATATGGCTGCCATCCGCTCCATAAGCCTTTAGTTCCTACACTTGGGTCTTCACAATCAGAGAAGAAAAGTGCTTTCTTCTCCCAAATCTAGTCAGAAAACTCCTGGGAAGAACGCTTTCCTGGCTTCTCCCCCATTAGATCAATCCCTTTGCTAGCATTGACCAGAGTATTTTAGGAACACACCTTTTGTTACCAGGGGAGGGGAAGAAAGGAGGCAGTACAGATGGAAAATCTGGGGCTGGGCACAGTAGCTCATGCCTGTAATCCCAGTGATTTGGGAGACCAAGGCAGGAGGATCATTTGAGCCCAGGAGTTTGAGACTAGCCTGGTTGATATGGCAAAACCCTGTTGCTAAAAAACAAAAATCAAACAAAACAAACAAAAATAACACCTAAAAATTAGTTTCAGAAACGTTATTGGTCACAGAGTGGGGCCAATATCACCATTTTGATTTTAGTGTGAATTTAATAACTTTGCTTTCACTGATGGTTATGATCTCCTCTGAGGTTCTCCTCACCCAAGTGCTGTCAGACAAGGTGTGAATAAGAAGAGTTTATTGGGGTTGGCACATGATACCCAGGGTTACACAGAACCAAGGTATTAGTGCCATGGTTGTTGAGTTCATGTTGTACAGATATTTAGGGAACTCCATGAATAAGGCTGGCTGTAAAATAGCCCCTCTAGGTGTGGGAATCCTATAAATCTCCAGCTCCCAAGGCAAAATGCTCCTTAAATACAGTTAGCAGGTACCAACTTGCAGCTATATAATTACCGAGTTCCAGGTGAACATGTTGTTACTCATCCAGCATTGCTTCTTTCTGATGGGTGTCAACTACTGAACTCTGGGAGCTGGTCTTTGGAAGATGAAATCAAGCGTGTACAGGCTTTTGTTTTGTTTTTTGCTGACCTACCTCTCTAACGCCGTTCCCTGCCTCTCCTCCCTCATATCCCCTCTGGGACATTAGTTAATTGGCGCCAGGATTGTTACAGGAGCCACTTGGCTAAAAGGGAAAGATGGTAGGCAAGAGAGTGAGTCCAGGGCTGCTGCCCATAAGAGTTCTTACATTTAAACTCAGCTCTAAAGGAAGAAGGCTGGCGTCTTCCTACCTGTGAGGCTTCAGGATGTGAATTTCATGAGAGAGATCCTGCTTTTGTTGAGCTCCTGAAGAGTCTCTTCACACACTCACATACAGCTAGGAGGGTGGAGTGAAAGGGGAGGTTGTGCTGATCCTTATTCTTCTATACAAATCCGACCTGGTTCGTTCGTTCATTCTCTCTCTCTCTCTCTCTCTCTGTCTCTCTCTCTCTCTCTCTCTCTGTCTCTCTCTCTGTCTCTGCCTCTCTCTCTCTCTCTTTTTGAGATGGAGTCTCGCTCCATTGCCCAGGCTGGAGTGCAGCGGCGCGATCTCGGCTCACTGCAAGCTCCTCCTCCCGGGTTCACGCCATTCTCCTGCCTCAGCCTCCCAAGTAGCTGGGACTACAGGCGCCCGCCACCACACTCGGCTAATTTTTTGTATTTTTAGTAGAGGCGGGGTTTCAACGTGTTAGCCAGGATGGTCTCGGTCTCCTGACCTCGTGATCCACCTGCCTCGGCCTCCCAAAGTGCTGGGATTACAGGTGTGAGCCACCGCGCCTGGCCAGACCTGATTCTCTTTGAGGCTGTGCTTGGGTTTTTTGGGAGGAATCTCAGAGACAGCCAACGAAGGCTGGAATTTACTGTGAGCCTTTCTTTCTCCACCCCACCCTCCCCAATCCTCCCTGGGAGCTGCTCTCCTCTTCTTCTCTAAATTTGGGGCCCTCCAGACTTAGAGAAAGCACAGCTGTTTCGATGCCTCCACGGGGAATCCCATTGCAGCACATTTCTGGTTGAAATTGGCTCAGTCATACCAATCATGTGTGAGATGTGATGACAGCTGGGAGTATGGCTGATTGTCCAAGGACTGAGGAGTCAGGGCCAAGGTTTCAAAAGGGAGAATCCCTGCACCCCTGCTCTACTCCAGTAAGGGGCTCTTGTGTTGGGGCTTGTCTCTTCCCATAGGGCCTGCAAGGACCTGGAGGAAGGTGGAGTCAGTTCCCAGACAAGCAAAAAAACAAACAAAAAACCAAACCCCAAACCAAATTAGGTGCCTGGATATTCCAGGGTCTCTGCTTCTTTCTCTGTCCCTCTGGGAAACTCCTGCTTATCCTGCAAGATGCAGTTTTAGGACCATGTCGCTCATCTTCTCTAAGAAGCCCTTCCTGATCTCCCTGTTAGGGGCTGGTCTCTTCCCTCTTTGGGCTTCCAGAATACATGTTTATCCCAGCGCTTTTACGTTGCTTGAGTTACCATGTTACATGCCGATTTTTTTCCTCCTGAACCACATACTCCTTTATTTTTCCTATTTAAAAATGCATAATATGTCCTAACTCTTCCAAGTTAGGACAAATATTAACTCATTTTATCTTCATGTCAACTGTATAAGGTAGGTATTATTATCATGCCCATTTTGCAGACGAGAATACTGAGTTACAAAGAGGTTACGTAATTGCCTGCAGCCACAGGTGTCGTAAATGGAAGAGCTGCTATTCACACCTTGGCAGTCAGGCTCCAGAGTCTTAGCCACTGTGCTACGCTGCTGCCAGGTGAGGGTAGCGTTTATGTTTTATTCATTTTTAATTTCCAATTTCTAACAATAGGCCTGGCACAAGACTTAACAAATGTTTTTGAAAGAAAGAACATAGTATTTATTTGTTACAGAGGGAGAGGAATGAACAACTTTTTGGAGTCAGTATATATATATTCTGTGTAATAAAATCTGCACTGTACTAATTTATTATGTTGTTTCTGAACTTTTTCCCTAAGAAGATGTATGTGTGTGTGTATATGAGAAATCCATTGCAATTTGCTGTTATAAATTTATCTCCATGTTTCAAGTATTCTTGTATACTTTTGCTCAAAAACAGAGTAGAAATTGTTCTTCACACTCTTAGACAATGAGAGCTGGCACTGTACGATGCAAACTCTCTCTGCCAATGAGCCTGTACCCTCAACTATCTTGAGTTGAATGTATTCCACTAAAGAGGGTTGTTCATTCTTGTGTTGCCTCTCTTTTTGCCATTCATTTCATGTTCTAGAAAATCACTTTAGCCCATGATGACTGGCAGGAAAAAACCAAATAAAGCTGTGTAAGTTAGGGGCCTGAGTCTGTCTCAAAGAAACACAGCAGAGAGGATCAAGCTGGGTGGTAAAAGGCATGCAACGTCATTCTCTAGACCTAGCAATGGCAGCCACCAGTGCAGCTGTAAAGCAGTGTCGGCAGCTCTTTATCTGAGAGAAATCAGAGGAACTCTTCAACCACCTCCAAGAACAGCAACAACAACAAAAATGCCCATGAACAAAAATCTCTCTGGAGCCAGAACTGGCTGTTTTGACAGACTGACACACTGCAGCAACTTCACAGTGTAAAAGGGGAGACAGACAGCAGTGCTGACCAGCAAGCTGTGTTTGGATGCCCCAGCGCTCCAGCGACTCCTGAGCCTGGTATCCACCCTCCCAGCTTACCTGCATTGTGGGTAGCCTGCCTTTTATTGGAAGTATGTGCCACCAAGCCCTTTATTGGCAGAAAGAACCACGCATTAGTGTGTAATGACCCCCAGGACAGTGTCGCACCCTTGCTGGGGGCCACGCTTGGTGGAGTCTAAGTTATGCCTTGTGATTATCAGTAAATGACAACCAATACTTGCTCTCATGGGGGCCACACTGGTTATGTTGAAGCCATCAGTTCCCAAATAAGCATGTAACTTTTCAAATTTAATTTTTAAAATTAGTATGCCTTTTATAATATATAATCTTTCTATTAATCCAAGTTTATTTACACTATAGTTTAAACCCATACTTCTTAGTGATATGTAATAAGTTGGGATTTCAGGAACATATCTCTATGAAATCTAATCAGATAAGGTCCCTTTCCTGCACAGATTTGGCTAGATCTCCAGTTCACAGAATGCATTTCCTACATTAAATGAGGAACATGTTAAATGTGCCCCACATTGTGCGAGGCTTTTTACAGATTTTATCTCACTCAGTTGTCATGACTCAAATTGTCATGGAAAGTACAAGGTTGAAGTTGGATCCAGGAAATAGAATTTAGATGTTATGCAGACAATTCATGTTGTCTTCTTTGTGCTTAGAATTGGTAGATAAATACTGAATGCTGACTAAGTACCAAATATTCCTATTCAGAACCTAGAATAGCACTGATGACGAAATGAGGAAAAAAAAGTCTTTCCTTCCTCCATCACTTACTGGGTAGTTGATTATTCAATAATAACTACCCTGTATCACTTAGGACTTACTTTCAACTCTAAGTACTAGATGTTAAGAAAATAGTGACTTATTACAATGAAAGGTTTTGTTTTTCTGGCATAATGTGAAGTCTGGATGTAGTCAGTCCGGGACTAGGAGAGCAGCTTCACAATGTCATCAGAGATGCAGGCTACTTGTATCTGCTGTCTTCCATGATCGTTAGTGCATGCTTGTCTCATGGGCATGAGATGGCTGCTAACCTCCAACCCTCTTATTCACATTTCTAGCAGGAGGAAGGGAATGGGCCAGGGCTAAAAGGAACATACTGGCTGAGTCGGCTCCCTTTTATGAAATTTACCCAGCATTCTCACCTATTACCTTCTTGCTTCCCATTAGCCAGATTCATATCATATATTCATCCCTAGCTGCAAAGGTGGCTGAGAAAATGAGTTATGTTTTTTGGGGGGAGTGTTTACTGTTGTGTCTAAAGGGACATGTGAGTCTGCCACACATCTCTGAGCTTTAATTTACTGTTTTCAGCTTATAGAGTCGCTCTGGTAACTCTTGGAGGTTGGGGAGGGCTGCAGCAGGCATAGGTAGACTGCCTACAAGGTGTAGATTGAGGAACACTTGGAAGGCTTAGAGCTGAAGTCATATAGGCGGATAGTAGCATAAGATAGACACAGCATCTTTGGGACCCTCATGACCTTTCTACTCTTATACTTCATCTGAGAGCTGAAGCTCCAATAATTTGACAGCTCATTGAACATCTGGCTGGATGGCTGTGGACCACTAAAGGTTCTTTCTAGAACCATATGACCTCTAAGTGGCTGGTGGACATTCACACCCCTAGAGGGGCAGGCTAGGATGGAAAATGTCCAGGGTGCTTCTTACCACCCATCCTCTGGGCAAATGCAACATAGGAGTGATCATTCTAGAGACCATTGAGCTGCCATCTGTCTTTACTACAGGCAGATTGGGGTTGGAATATGGGTGGAACAAAGTCCTTTGTATCGCACAGACACACTGCTAGGGCAGAAAGGAGAAATGGACCCACATGTGACAGCAATATTTTTTGAGGTGGTGCAGTCATCATGATAGCCAGATTTTAGATTGAATTTAATAACATCATGAATGACAGAGTCATAGAGATAAAATTGCCTCCCATCTTTGGGGTCAGCTACATTTAGGAGCTCTACATCCATTAACATGTTTAATCCAGGTAACCAACCTCCAAGGCAGTTGGTCATTGCTCTTTTACAACTGAGGAAACAGCATGAGTAATTTGCCTAGGACACAAAGCTAGGGGTGCTTAATTGAATTAGAGCTAGTTCCTAGTCCTGAATTCTTCTCACCACATGATGCAAACCTCATAACATACTTAGAATCCTTTTAGTGCAAATAGGGGCAGGTTGGAATTGGAGAGAATTAAAATAATCCGGGGAGGTGTTTCCTCTGCTTCCCTGGGACTCTGGGAAACTGGACTTTGGCCATGATTGCAGTTGTCCAGCAGATGGCACCAGATAGCTTAGACTTGGTTCCAGCGAGGGGTGCACGGACTCAGAGGGAATTGGACTAAACCACACACAGCTGAGGTTGCAGGACAGAGGGGAGAAATCTAAGCCGAGATCCGGGCACCACAGGGGGTTAGGCATTCTCCATCCACTGGGGACCTCTGGGGTGGTGCAGGCAGGCTGAGATGTGTCAGCACTCGGAGGATCCAGATGACTTGCAATGTGAGAGGTGTTCGGGAAGGGGCTTGATGCTTTAAAGGTGAGGCTGGCTTCTGAGAATGGAGGGAGAGATTGCTGAATAGTTTGAAAGAAGCTACAAAACAACCCGCCTTTGTAAGGACATGGACCCCTCCGTGATATCTCCCCAGTGATGTCATCATACGTACATCAGCTAAGTATTTCATCTATAAGAAGAGTAGGATGTCCAGGGCCTACAAAAGCCACAGGACAGTGAACAAGTACTACCTCCAAGTGGTTGTCTTCCTAAGGCAAAACAGGGGTAAAAAGACAAAACAAACACCCAACTCTACCTCAGTCTTTTTTTCTGGCAAATTTCTCTAACACGTATCCTCCCAAACCACTGCCAACAAAATACAGGTGGTCTCCTTGGCCTTCACCCACCCTGCGAGTTTGCTGGGGGCAGTCGGCTGCATGGGCACAAGGCAGGGCCTGCTGTCAGCCCGACCCGGGGCTTTCCGGAGCTACTGGATGATGTCAGCCACCTCCTCTTATTCCTGGAGCCCCCTCAGGTTCAATTCCACATCCATAAATTGGCACTTTCACCTGAGGCCTTGAGTCACTGGGGAGTTCCCTAGTGGCCCGAAGTGAATGCTCCTTCCCTCAGGTGTTTCCATTGCTCCCTGTCAAAAGTGTTTTGAATTGAATATGAGGATAAAGACTTTTTTTAAAACATGTGTTTATAAATGTTATCAAAATGACAGCAGCGTGCAGCTTGATGCCATGTGGAGAACTTAACAATCTTCAAAGCAGTCTAATTCAGAAACAGACAAACAGGCCATTTTTACAGTGTCCCATTTTAAGCTGCTGTTGTTTGTGCTTGCATGTCTGTGTGTGCATGTGTGCATTTGAAGCCGAGAATGGTATGTTCTCTTATGCCCTTGCCACTAAAAGTATGGTCCCTGGACTGGCAGCATCAGCAACATCAGGGAGCTTGTTGGACTTGCATCATTTTGGGCCTCACTCCAGACCCACTGCATCAGAATCTGCATTTTAACATAATCCCCAGGGGATTTGTGAGTTGCTTAGAGTCTGAGCACCAACTGCTTTCTGTTCCAGCAGCTTTCTCAATACCTGGGGAAGGAGAGGGGAGAACCACAGAACTGGGCTCTGTCTTCTAGGTGGGCACGTTATTCCCGCTCATTGGGGACCGTGTCTCTGTTCCTTTGTTCCCTTTGAGGAGGGAGGGTCTGGTTGGTGGGGATTAGCACATTCTGTTGGGCAATAATGGGCTGGGGCTACATATTTGTGCCATTTTATGGCAAGAGGTGTGGACTGGGGACATATGGAGAAAATAGCTCCTCTGATGAGCGAGTGGTGGGCATGGAGTATCCTGTAGGGAGAGGTGGCAGGAAGGGGCGGGAAGGCAGTGAAGTCTCAGCACAGACACATTTGGGCAACAGCAGCTCACATGAAATTATATGACATCTCCTTAGATGGGAGTGGGGGCGGGGATTCTGAACTGGAAGCATTCAGCCTTTTCAGGAAACATCCAGAGACATGAAGGACTTATCTGTGGCTGAGGGGACCCAGGTGTTGCCTCGGACTGTGTCCTGGGACTCTCCCCAGGGACTCTCCATGCTAAGTGGAACAATTTGGGTGGCCAGGTTGGATGGCAGATGGAGACAGTGTGCAGATGTATGGCCCTGGAAGATAAGAAATTTTTTGTGTACATTAAATAGGCTATTGTTGTCCCAAAGGCGCCATTCCCATTCTTTTCCTGACCCTCACAAATGTCAGTTACGTAACAGAGACAGATCAATATCTGTTTCCATGTAAGTATCGTAAGTGCTTTTAAGGAAGATCCAGCTTTTGGCTGAGATGAAGACACATTCCTTCTCTCAATTAAGTTCCCAACCTAGTGGCATGAATAGAGTGTCTCTTGGTCTGGTTTCCCTTCTTTTAAAATCTGAGCAATATTAATTTCCACTGTTGAGGGAATAATTGGAGTTGATGGAGGTAGTTCTATCCACCAGGGAGGCCTGGTCTAGCTAGATGTGGTGGGAGCAGTGCAGGTGAGTGGTGTTTGGCTGGAAGCAGTGATCCATTCCTTCTTCATATGTGTACATGTCACTGGGAGTCAGGCTTCCGCTTCAGAGCATGCTTCGTTTCCTGACCCACCCCTGAGTCTCAGAGGCCACCCAAGTCTTTGGAATTTACTTTTGGCACAAGGGCAAGAAAAAGTATCTCTCTCCCTTATTGACTTCTTTTATTCCCATATGGGCCTCAGTTACTCATCAGACTCCAGTTTCTATTTGCAGGATAAACCCAGAAAGAAATATAATCCTCAGAGAAAATGGTTCATGTCCCACTGGGCCTCTGTTAGGCATGTTGGGCCTTGGAATGAATTCACAATCTCAAATCCTAAAGTTAAGGTCCCAGACAGTCTGAGTCTCTTCTGTGTGCTGCTGAGTTTCCAATGCACGATTCGATGCTTCAGAAGCCAGCCAGCCTCACTCCTGCTTTCCTCTCCCCTTGCAGAGTTGGCCCTCCCTGTTGGATGGGACCTTGTCATGATTCTCTGCAAGCTGATTGGTTGGCCAACCTGGTTCTCTGGACCTAGCTGGGGACATCTGAACCCACTGAATGCCTGAGGCCTGGCCAACTGTATTAATATATCTTTTAGGCAGGGTGTGGTGGCTCACACCTGTAATCCTAGCACTTTGGGAGGCCAAGGTGAAAGAATTACTTGAGACCAGGAGTTCAAGACCCACCTGGGCAACATAGTGAAACCCCCCCATCTCTTAAAATAAATTAGCTAGGTATAGTGGCGCATACCTGTAGTCCCAGCTACCCTGGAAGCTGAGATGAGAGGACAGCTTGAGCCTGGGAGTTCAAAGCTGCATTGAGCCATGATCATGCCACTGCACTCCTGCCTGGGCAACAAAGTGAGACCTGGTCTCCAAAAAAGAAAAAAAAAGCATGTCTTTTGATTTGAATGTTTTGACATCTGGGCCTTGCTGACACTGGAGAGATTTCCCTCCCAGCTAGCCAGTTCCTAGAGAAAGTAAGGAACTCTTCTGCAAGTGTGCCTTTCATAGGCAAAACAGTCGATCCAGAGACCGTATCCCATGCCTTCTCTATCAGGCTCTTACACTCTGGACCAATAATCACTCCAGGGCCAGGTCCTAGATGACTTGGGACAGCCCTTATAACCCAGCGCCTCCCCAAATGGTTTAACCTAATCAATCCTCAGCCTATTCACGCTGCCTCACCTGTCCCTTCTCATGCAAACCACAATATGGGCTTGTGCTGGTGTTTTCCCTTTGCTCCCTCTGTCCCCTGACCAACGCTGGTTCTTCTCATGTGGCCCTGCGTGTTGTGCTGTGCCGGGCCTCTTTTGTCTGGGGATCTGTGAACACACACATTTCTCCTTCCATGACAGCTATTTCCATATGTTGTGTCTTACCATACCGGATTAAAACAAATGTGGGTGCATTTTAAAAGACCAGCCCTCCTCCCCCTAGCTTGGACCATGCTCCTTGAACCCACAGTTCACCGAGCTTCCTGTCTTGTATGTGTAGACCTCCTGCCCTTCCTGACTTCTAACTTGGAATGACCATCCCTCCTCCAAGGCTTTTTTTTTTAACTGTTACAGATATCCCAAGGCCCGAAACATCTAGAAATTAGGAATATGGCTGTTGTACACACTTTAAATGTTGCACCCAACCCACTGGGATGCACGTTCCTGAGCTGGTGCTGTTATTTCTATGAGAAGGATTCCAAGAGTAAAACAGCTGGGCTGGGGGACACAGATGCCATTAATTTTGATAGATATTTGCAGACAGCTTTGCAAAAAAGCTGTCACCATTCACATTTCTGCTGGCAAGATATGAAATGAACTCTTTCTCCGGAAGCTCCCTGGGATCTTGGCATTCTTGGAGTCTAACCCCCCCAGGTGTCCCAGGTGAGCACTGTCAGCTGCCAAGAGCCCAGAGCTCCCAAGGGGTTGGGGTGGGGCTGTGGCCCCTCACAGGTGCTGATGCCACCTAAGAACCCAGGCTGACTGGTGAAGGCAGGATGATTCCCACTGGTCTGCCTGTAGTGGGCACTGGTTCTTTGACCTGAGACTCTGCAGGAAACATTGTCTCTGATCCCCCTCCCTGTTGGCTGGGCCTCCCAACAGACCTCTCAAATTATTTTTGCTATATTTGGTTTCACGATTAGTTAAATATTAAGAATTTCACGATTCCTGGGTAAATTTGTCTTTTTTTTAAGTTTTATCCATTTTCCACAGAATTTGTCTTGCAAGCCAGGAGGCATCTTGGTGGCAATTAGCTCGTGTGGAGTAGGGGATTTCCTGGTGCTACTCAGGCTGTACAGCCCTGCTGTTTACTCCTCAAGACCATGTCAGCAATTTTCTCCTTCTATGCTCAAGGGCCCATTTAAAATACACATTTTATTTTTCAGAAAACTGCACAATTATTATTTTTCTTTTTTTCTTTTTTTCTTTTTGAGATGTAATCTTGCCCTGTCACGTAGGCTGGAGTATAATGGCGCAATCTCAGCTCCCTGCAACCTCCGAGGCCTCCCGGGTTCAAACAACTTTCCCACCTCAGTCTCCTGAGTAACTGGGACTACAGTCAACCACGCTCATGCCCGGCTAATTTTTGTATTTTTGTAGAGACAGGATTTCAACATGTTGGCCAGGCTGGTCTTGAACTCCTGACCTCAGGTGATCCACCCATTATTATTTTTGTAGCAAAAAATATAGCCAAGCAAGAGAAAAAAAATTATTTAAAATATTGCTAACCAGATAAAAACATTACTAGCATTTTGGGTAGGTTGTTTTCCAGGGTTTTTTTTTTTTTTTTTTTTTTATAAGAAAGTTTATTTTTGGCCTGTAACCTCCACATTTCAGTGGAAAAAAAAATGTGTGTCATTCCTTGTCAGTAAATTGGTTTATAGCACCATTTTCTATGGCTGTGTAAGCATTTTGTCATCCTTTACATGGTTTAACCAAACACCTATTGTTGGTTGCTTTTCCTAGATTTTTGCCATTGAAATAACATCTATAACAAATGGCTTTGCACATATGTTCGTATAATTGTCCAATTATATTCTTAGGCAAAATGCCTAGAAATGAGATTACAGAATTAAAATGGAGTCACTTTTTAAGGGCTTTTATGTTGAATTGCACTCCAGAAAATGTGCGGCACTTTATATTCTCCCAAGAAGGATTTGAGTAACTATTTCTTCAGACTCTTTCAAACAATTGGGAATTGTTATTATTTTTCATCTTGGCCAGTTTGATAAGTGAGTTTAATGTTTGCCAACAAGGGCAATAAATCCCTCTCCTTCACCATCTCACCATCAACACGAAGGGCTGGGAGCGTGGAGTCTTCAGTCAGATGGACCACGTTGATGGGACCATGGACAAGTCATGTGACCCCTGCGAGTCTCAGTTTCCTTAGCTTTAAAATGGGCATAATAAAAGCTTGTCTCGCTGGGTTGTTGAGAAGTTTACGTGAAGTACTACAAGGAAAGTGCTTACGAGGGTGCTTGGCACAAAGAGTATTTTCAATAAATAGCCTTTCAAACAGTCCTCAAAATGTCACCTGGTCTGCCTCTTGCCTTAAGCAAACTCCTACTCAAGGCTTACGGACCTCTCATGAAATAGGCGAGACCCCATGGAAAGACGTGCGATCCCTTTGAGCATTGCCTACCATGAGAAGCTCTACGCACAACCTTAGCTCTGCTTGTAGTAACGTGGAAGCAGTTATATGCACCCCACATGTGAGTTCCCTCTTTCACATGCGCAATCCGTAAAATTTCAATTTCATTGATCATCCATGAAGAGTCACAGCATGTTAAGATTTGACTTCTAAGGAAATTTGGGCCAAATTACTTTACCTCTCTATGCCTCAGTTTCCTCTTTTGTAAAATGAGGATAATCACAGTCCCTGTCTCAGAGAATTACGGTGAGGATTGAATGCATTAATATTTATGATGTACTTAGACCGGTGCCTGGTGTGTGGTAAGCCACGTTTTTTCCTAACCAAACAAGTGAGTGCAGGCATGGTATGCCGTGTGCCCAGTGAGCCCTTGCTACTGGGAGTGTTACAGCCACACAGGAAGTGTGAGCAGGGGAGCAGGCCTCAGTCGGGGCTCTGTGCAGTGCACATGAGGATGGTCCATCTGCCTGGCCCTGGATGGAGGAGTGAATGGAGATTGATGTCTGTGTGCTTCCTTTCACTGGAGCAGAAGGGCAGAAAAGAGAGTTAACACAGGGTTTCTTTGAAGGGAGCTCTGCCAGTTGGATGAGGGTCAAATGACTTGATCAAATGTCTGTCTCATCCTATCTCCTTCCTTGTCACTTCAACTCCAGGATCATCTCAGGGGAGAAAATTCCCCAGTGAAACTTGACACTAAAATCCAGATCAGAGAGTCTCAGGCAGCCTCTGGCTGAGCATGCGGATGAGGAATGGGCATCCAGCTGATGGGAAAGCTGGGGATGCACAGTTCTCAGTCATCAAACTCCTCACTGGGGGGTCGCTGTAGGGTGCATGTGCCAGGCCAGCCCCGAGCAGAGGAGAGGCCCTGTTCCTGGAGGACTGCAGTCAGCCTCGGGCTGGCTCCCACTGGAGCAGAGGACAGCCTGAGCGAGGGCTGCGGCTCACCCCTGTGCCACCTCAGAGTGTGTCCTGGGGTCCTCATATCTGTAATCTGCCAGCCTTAGGTGATGCTGACTCCCAGAGCCATTGTGTTTGGCCAACAGAGTACTTTTTAAAATTCAGTTTGGCAAGCCTTGGGCATGAGTGTTGGGAGCTGGGCTCACACTTCCAGCTGTTTCCTGTCACCTGACCGCCTCCTGATGCCCTGGGGACTAGCTTGGCTCTGTGGGCCTTTAGGATTTCTACCTGCATATGGAAGAGACCCTAAAACTTGTGTGCTTCTCACTGAGTAACAGCTGAGCAGACCCAAACCACAAGATGGGGCCTCTGCTATTTAGCCCCTAGCACCGTTTAGGGGCTGTCCTCTGTCCCTGCTCTGCTGGAGGCTCCTCCTCCTATTCTCCCTGGTTCTCCAGCTATGGGTGGATGCTGAGCTCGTGACCACTCGCACTCTGCTGCACTTTGCAGAAAGACCTCGGGAATCCCCTATTGCCTGGATTTTCTTACCACTGAGCCCCACCCCTGGACCCCTGGACAGGAGCACCCTACGCAGGAGCATCTGCCTGAATGAAGACCAACTTCATAATACCGCTTTGGGTGACTACACATAGACACCCCTCAGGGTCCAGCCTGAAAGTGAGATCAGATCTCCTGGCCCCAGCCCCACCACTCCTGCCTCTGCCTGCCCACTGGTCACACTGTGAGGCCCAAGCAAGTCTAGGACTCTGAGAATGACCTCATGCCTTGCCTGAGAACTTATTCACAGTATCCTAGCAGCCTTGGGTGTGTGACTCAGCCTGCAGCAGTTGAAAATCAATGAGCTGTGTAGCAGGACAAAAGGTATCCAGAAGGAAAAGGGACATTTGGCAGGCAGCAGAAGTCACGGTCACTGGAAAGCTTCACTAAGTCATAAACTACATGGGCCCAGCCGAGAGGCTGCCTGTGGCCACTGGGTGAAGGCTGAGGCGTGCGTTCCAGCAGCAGCGCTGGGCAGGAGAAGCTTGTTTCCTAGGGAGGTGATTGTGTGCTGGACTAAGGTGGGCATGGAGCTTAGGTTCTCTCTCCACATCTGGCACCGGTAGATCACACGAACTTCAAGTTTCTTATGGAGGGGAGAATAGCCCCTCTGAATCTAGTGGAAGCCACTCTGAAAACCAAGCCTGATGTGGGGGCACATATCAGGCCTTCAGTTTCAGTTCCCTTTCTGTTTGTACTGAACTTGCTTAGAATGGACTTGGACTCAAGCCATGAAATTTTGAAGTTTTGCAGTTGCTGTATTTCTAATTTTTATTTTATTTTGTTTTTTAGAGACAGGGTCTTGCTCTGACACTCAGGCTAGAGTACAGTGGTGAAATCATAGCTCACTGTAGCCTCAAACTCCTGGGCTCATGCCTCAGCCTCCTGAATAGCAGAGATGACAAGTGCGCACTGCAGTGCCTGGTTAATTAAAAAAAATTACAGAGACATGGTCTCACTATGTTGCCTAGGCTGGCCTCAAACTCCTGGATTCAAGTGATCCTCCCACCTTGGCTTCCCAAAGTGTTGGGATTACAGGTGTGAGCCACTACATCTGGCCCTATCTCTGACTCATCAGATGTATTATAAGATGCATCTGGATTTCAGAGATGCTAAAATGGCAAAATAAATTTGCATCTTAGAGTCAATGACATCCATTATTGGTTTGGGAAACCTGCTTCCTGGAGATCTACAGTATCCATTTTCCAACTGTGAAAAGTGCCGTCATAAAAGCACCTGCTTAACTTAGGATGAGTCCTCTTCTTCCAGACTTACTTGACCAGAGAATCCCCTCTGTGTAGCTTCTGTAGCTTTCTCTGAAACTTATATTCTATGGAACATATTTTAGGCCACCTTAAGTCATTTAGAAGAGCTAAAATTGTATTCAATATACTCTCTTCATTGGCTTTAGTTCTGTGATGTGAAACATTTTAGAAAGATTTCCATAAAAATACTTAAATATCAGTTTTAGCTCAGATTTGCAAGAATCCTTTGGTGAGCTTGGGCCACTTCTTGCCTGCTCCAGGGGCAGATTTGCATAAAGGGCCCTAGGTTTTGGGGAAATTGCTGGTTTTTCCTGATTTAAATTAAGATTGTGCTCCCCTAGAGGCAATGTGGAACACCCACCAAAAGCCAGAAGTGCCTCCATGTCCCACCTTTCTCCCATAGCCAGGGACTGGTGCTGGGCTATGAAAGGTCAGCTCCTTTGCCTCCAGGTGAGCCAATTTCTATGGTGTAATTTCCACTCCAGAGCTCCCTGTAGGATCAGGCTGAGGCTGGGACTTTGCCTCAGATTGCACCCTTGCCTGATTTTCTCTTTTTCCCTCACTTTCTTACCAGTTTTTTCCAGAGGTACTACCTTAATAGATCACTAGCACATGAATTCTCACCTCAGAGTCTGCCTCCAGGGACCCTAACAACAGGCAGGCACCTGAAAAAATCAATAAGCGTTCTTAAATATGTTCAATATTTAGTTTGCATTGCAATTTCTCCAGTATTTCATTATTTCTTTTAGTAATTTGCTTCCTTGAATTAGGATCGATGTGTGGTTTATGCACATTGAGGGGACAACTTTTAAAATCTCTTTTAATCTTTAGGCACCTCTTCTTTTCCATTGCAGTTATTTATTTATTTATTTATTTATTTGGTTGGTTGGTTGGTTGTGGGGCGGGAGGTGGTTTTGTTTTTGAGAAACAAGACTGTTCCAAGAGATTTCCAGAGTCTGGATTTCCCTGGTGTTACTGTTTGACATGATCTTCTGTCCTTGTTTTCCTTGTGAATTGGTATCTACCTCTAGAGGCGGGACCAGATTCAGGTGTGATTTATTGGTAGGATTCCTTCATAGGTGGCGTGTTTTCCGTCAGCTGGTGCCTAATTTCTAATTGTCTTTCTTTTTGTGATGCTGCCACCCATTGAAACTTCATGTTCAGACCTGTTATTGGGGGTTGCTAAATGATAATATTCAAATTCTGTTATTTCTTCTCTTTTAGATGGAATATTCTAAGATGCTTCCCTTTACCAACTCTTTGGTTACTTAAAGTACAGTTTGCATAGACAGAAGAAGAACAAATGTTTGATTTTATCCTTTATCTGCTTTCAAAATGAGTTGGTTTCCCTAGCATTCTTGAATGTCGTATCTTATTAGATTTCTTTTTGTATCCTGATGGGCTCAAAGATTTATATGTATATCATGCTTTTCGATCCATCACAATTATACAGTGGATATATGTTTCGCTTTGTGATTTCCTGTTAAAAAAACTCAGAAGTTTGTTTTGTAGATCTTTTCATGTGTGTGTGTAAAGATCTACCTCATTTTTCTTTTTTTTTTAAATCGCTACTGAATAGGACCCAATAGACATGTCTAGGGTTTACATTAGACTCTTGCTATCAGGCTCAGCTTTCTATAGTACTTAAGACAATTCACGATGGAAGTACAGAATTTTTACCTTTTGAATGAAAAAACAGAGTCCAAGGTCACCTAGTTTAGAAGTAGTGACCAGGGATTTGAGCCCAGCAATTTTGGCCTCTGGAACCCCTGCTCTTGACCACTGAGGCTCTGACTGGGCCAACCTGAGCTGCTTTCCTGTTCCAACGGAGTTACTCAGGCATCCCCTCCTTAGTCTGAAGCCAGACCTTCTCCAGGCTGCTGGCTGCACCTTCCAGCCTCCTCAGGGATCCTCCTCCAATCAATTCTCCCTCTTGTGTGGACTTGTCTGCCTCTGGGATCAGCACCTTTTCCTCGGCAGTGAGCATGCCCGCATCTTCTCCATCTTAAGTAAACAAAGCATCCTCCTCTTGGCCCCATGTGTCCTTTGAGTTGAGGCCCGCCTTTCTCCTCCCATGACCACAGTTTTTTTTTTTTTTTTTTTTTTTTTTTTTTTTTTTTTATCGCATCAGAGGAGAGCAGGAGGCCTGTGAACTGGCTCTGTATGTTCCCTGTGTGACCTTCGGGGCCTTTGTACCTCACGGGGCAGGGAGAGGGGGCGGTGGGGATGGTCTCAGCCCACCCAGGCCATTAGCTCTGTCTTTCCAGATGCCACGTGGAGGGCTCCCACCTGCCTCTGCTGGGTTAGCCCTGAGGAGCAGGTAAATTTTGGAAAGTCAAACATGGCCTTTGCACTCTTGGCTTGGAAGTATTGGGACAGTAGAAACTGCAAGAGAAAAGTTTTGATTTGTAGAGGGGTATTCTTTTGACTTTTATCAGACTCTGAATATTCATTCTTTCTTCATGGATTCTTCCTTGACATGCTCAGCCTTCATTAGTGTTTCTTTTTGCTGTGTAACTATTACCAGTTCTCCAAATGTTTTGCTTTGCATTATTAGCTAGGTTTAGATAAATATATTTGTAAACTTTTGGGGGGCTGCTATGCCTTCTAATCTTTGATTCCCTTACAGTCAGCTAGCCCACTGGCTACCCTGCACATGGCAGGCACTCTGTAGGTGGATGATGGTCTCATTCATTGTCCTTACTGGCCTTGGAGGAGCAATGGGGTCATATTAATAGACAAACCAGACAGCATAGTCTTTAGCTTCTATCTTCTGATACAAGACATCAGATTAATAATGTCTTACATGTGCTCCCCCAAAAGCTTATTTCTGCCACCATTACTGTCTGATGTTTCTTTCTTGGGATTGTCTGATAGAAAAACCCAGTAATAGGAGCTTAAACCAATAAGGATTTAATTTTGCCATGTACAGAGGAGTCTGTAGGTAGGTGTTGGTGCCAGTGAGGGAAGCAATAATGTTGGGTCAACTCCTCTGCCATCCCTTTGGTCATGCTTGGTCTTCCTCCATCATACTGTTGCCTCATAGTCACAAAGTGGCTGCTGCTACTCCAGACATCATATCCATATGTAAGGCAGAAGGAAGATGGAGAAGAGATGGTTATACCACTTCCATCTCTCCCCTTTCACTTGGAAAAATGGATGTTTTCCCATAATCTCTGCAGATTTCTGTTCATGTCTTATTGGCCAGAACTCAGTAAAGTGACCACTCCTACTTTCAAGGAAGGCTGGGAAAACATTTTCAGGTAGGCATACTGACACCCCTACTAATATCTGGGCTCTTTTAGCAAAAAGAGGTGGGCATGGCTACTAGTTACTCAACAAACATGTGCCTATTCTGCCTCAACCCCTTTAGCATGAATTCTTTTCTAGGAAGTTTCTGAAAGTCCTTGCCTAAAAAGGAGCTCCTGGCAGGTCTAACTTGCCAGATTGACAGACCTGTCTAAATCCTAGCTAAAAGACACTCTGAGCCCCCCTCCACATTTGACAAAAGTAGACTCATTTGACAAGAGCATGAGCTAATTTAGAAATACCAGTGTTCCAACTTACCATGTAAAAGGGTGTCATAAACATGACTACATATGATGCATAAAGATAAAAGATATTAAGTACCTAACGTGGTGCCTAGCACATGATTGGCATCCAGTCAATATTAATTTCCTTCTCCCACTGTCTCTTC
The DNA here is from genome assembly GCF_028885625.2 of Pongo pygmaeus. NCBI lineage: Eukaryota > Metazoa > Chordata > Mammalia > Primates > Hominidae > Pongo > Pongo pygmaeus. The sequence continues at coordinate 33,109,267 of NC_072384.2, read as the reverse complement.
CCTACTAGTGCCCCTCCTTCCTTGTGTTAGCAGGAAAGGTCATTGTAATGGGCACTGGGCATTTCAGCTCTTTGGCTCATGACCCAGAATTCCCAGAGAAGGATCTCAAAGAACATGCCAACTCTCAGGACTCAAGGAAGCCAGAGATGGAAGCCAGAAATGTCACACGTCTTTGGTTTAATTCAGTTCACAAGTTGCTCATCCAGAAAACTAGAATCTATAGCAAACCAGGCCTAATTAGCTCTGGTGTTTGCTCGATGGATCTGCTTGTTATCCTGTAATAATGTAATCAATACTGCCCGCCTGGCGTGCTATCAGAGGTTCTATGAGATGCACAGAAACTCAAGAGGTTATCCAGTCCGCAGCATAACAAAATGGAGCTTACCCGAGCTTCTGTAGTAGAATCATTTCTCCATGTAGGCAGAGAGGATGGCTGCATATATGGTGTAGTTCGGTAAGATCAACAGTAAGGGGTATTTTGCCTTATTATTATTATTATTTTTACCTTTTTACCTTCTTGATAGATTATATGCTAAAGTGAAAGGAGCATTCAACTAGAAGTGAAAATATGGGTTTGAATTTTGCTCCCACCACTAATTTGCTTTATGATTTTTAGGAAAATTATGCAACCTCTGTAATTCTCCATCTTTCCTAGGAAAATGGGTTCCTGTGAAGGTTAAATAAGAAAACTTTTGTAAAACCTATGGCACATAGTAGGTTTTTAATTAATGCATATTTCTTTTCCTGCCAAAACAATAACAGCAACGACTATGGACCAGGAATTTTTAATATGTTAGCTCATTAGTTCTCAAACTGTGGAAGTATAAGTAAAATCCCCAGTTACAGATGAGAATATTGAAGCTCTAAAATACTAAATAACTTGCCCCAAATCACAGATTGGTTAAGTGGTGGAGCCAAAATTTGTACCAAAATTTATTTTATTTTAGATCTTTCTATTCACAGATATACCAGCTAGTCCTTTCACTATTCTTGGCCTAAAATCTTAGTATCCTGCCTGCCATATTTTTATTTTAATAGCAAGTAAAGTCTTACACTAAATGGAAAGCCTGCATGGTGGCATTGCAGGTATCAACAAGTTAGTTGAAGAAATCAACCAACCAACTAAAGTGGATTTGAGCTATAAGATACTGACACTGTTGCAAATTCACTCTACCCAGAGGAGTATCATTGGGAAGTGTGAGTCTACACAGCTTCTCTGGACCCCAAGGCCTTTCTGAGGGGCTCACTCCTTCCCACTCCTCTTTTCTTCTGCATGCCCTTGGCCCATGGCCCACCCTACCTTTATGAAAGTGTAGTAGAGAATGCAACATTTTTTTTTTAATTTTTGTGGGTACACAGTAGGCATACATATTTATGGGGTACATCAGATGTTTTGATGCAGACATGCAACGTGAAATAAGCACATCATGGAGAATAGGATATCCATCCCCTCAAACATTTATCCTTTGCATTACAAATAATCCAATTACATTCTATAAGTGATTTAAAAATACACAATGAAGTTGTTATTGACTATAGTCACCCTATTGTACTATCAAATAGTAAGTCTTATTCATTCATTATCTATTTTTTTGTACCTATTAACCATCCGCACCTCCCACACAGCACCTCCTGCCCTTCCCAGCCTCTGGTAACCCTCCTTCTACTCTCTGTGTACATCAGTTCCATTGTTTTGATTTTTAGAACCCACAAATAAGTGAGAACATGCAGGAATGCAGCATTTTCCTTTCTCTCCCATCCCGTTGTTTTCGAAACAATATAAAATCCATTTTGATTTCTCTAAGCCATAGAGAAAGAGAAACAGGTTAACCAAAAGGTGAACTATTTGATACATTATATAAAAACAGGAAAACCCTGAAACTGTGGCAGGCATCATCCCTGCTGACATGAGAAGGAGACACTCTTCCACGCCTCTTTGGGAGCATCCAGATTGGTTTCCTTTCATTCTCTTCCCTCTCTTTTTCTCTGGGAAGGGAGTATCTCCCAGTTTCACTGAGATTAGTACAGTTTGGTAGGAAAGAGACCGGACTTGGCACCTGACATACTTGGTTGGGGTTTAGCTCTGCCACTGTATGACTTCACCTCTTGTGCCTCAGTTTCCCCCTCTTCCAAATGTGGATAATAGTGGCACCTTTCCCCTGGGTTTGTCATGAAGATTAAATGAGAACACACATGAAAAGGTCTCAGCATAGTGCCAGGCAAGTGGTAAGCAATTAATAACTGGTAGCTACTTATAATCACCACCATCCTGTGGGGAATTCCAAGTATCTCCATTTTTTTTTTTTTTTGCTGTTTTTCACTGGGGAGCTGCAACAAAAATGCCCAGCTAACCCAGACATAGAGTTCACACTCAGTCGTTATTCTGCATGTTCCCAAGGGGAAAGAATCATATTAAAAAGGATAAATAATTTCATTCATGGAAGAAACATATAAGGCCAGAGAGCTAATGATTGAAGGACTGCAGAGGAGCCCTGTAAAGTGACTGAGGATGGAATGTATTGTCACAATGTCATTGGGTAGGTTAATATTGTGTTTTTTTTTTTTTTGAAAAATTTTAAAGGAAGTCAGCAGACAATGGAGTGAAAGATTTGTCTGGATTTTTTCCTCTGCCTTTTCTTCTTTAATCTGAGGTCTGCTGGGCTGTTCTTTGAAGGCTTGGTTTCTGATGCTACTGATGAGATGCAGGTGGCTTTCTGAACAGTCATGTTGTCATTTATTATTCTTTATTATGTAGTTTGCCAACACCAAGGTGGAAGTTTTGAAACCTTTTTGGCTGACTTATGAATGCTAAATATGACAGGTACATTGTAGGTCTTTATTTGGGGCCGCAGGATGGCTCTGCCTGCTTCAACAGTGAACCCACTCAGATATCTATCAAAACATTAGAATCGCTGGTGGGGATGATGTCTGCAGACCACCCCAGGGGTCATCCAAACATCAGGAATCATTTACAAATGAACAGCTGTGTTCTCTACACAAAGTAACTGTGTGGGTGGAGACAAAAAAGTATAAATATTCAAAATTTCCTTGGTGCGTAGGATGCTATTTTTGTGATTTCTGTAAACCATTCAAAGCATGATTTTTTCCCCCTATTTGTCATACACATTAGCAGAAAAGAATCAAGGAAAATCAGTGGAAATCTTGAGTATTAGGTAGTATCTGAATTTGTGAGCACACGAGTTCTGGACTTGAAATATCTTGGAATATTCCTTTAGGATATTATTTAGTAATTTAAAATATTTACTTTAAGATTTTTAGAAATTAAGATTATTTTTATATTTTCCCAACCCAGTGTTTCAATAGGTACTCTGAGCCCAAAGTGATAGTTACTGGATTGCCATCAACAACAAAATATTTTGTTTGGACCAGTTCTGTGCAATTGAGCTTTTATGCTGATGGAAATGTTCACCGTCTGGGCTGTCTAAAATGTTGCATCTAGCCACCTGTGAAACTGGGTTTTAAATTTAATTACATTTTAATGAATTTCAATTTCAATTGCACACGAGGCTAGTGTTTACCTTATTGGACAGAGCAGGTTTGGGCTATTCTGTGGAGGAGATGTCAGAGGACCACCATGTTCTGAGCTTGGCTGAGGACATGTAGCAAAGCCTCAGTCCTCTCCCAGGTCATGAGAAGCAATGTTGCCATGAGACCACTGGCTCCTGTCTTTCAAGTCTTTCCAGCCCCACCCAAGCGTCTTGTCACAAAGCCTTCCCTGGACTCCCTCTCTTTTTCTGGTTACCTAAAATCACCTGCGCCCCTGTTCAGGTACTCTGTGTGTGCTACCCTGCAGAGCTAACTTTCACCCTGCAGGTCACATTCTGTGTTCTCATGAGACTGCAAGTTCATGGCACCATCTGGCTACTGGAAAGTCCTATCCCAGCAAAGGTGGAAGAACCGACCCAGGCAAAAACCAGGCAGAAACACCACAAGCCCTAGGGCCTATGAAATCCATCCTGCACTCACTTTGACCTGCTGTGCACCCTCATCCTCCATCCCTACTTTACCTCTATTTCTATTTGTTTGCTTTCTTGCTTGCTTCTTGCCTGCCTGCTTTCTTTCCTTCCTTCCTTCCTTCCTTCCTTCCTTCCTTCCTTTCTTCCTTCCTTCCTTTCTCTTTTCTCTATTCTTTTCTTCTCTTTTCTCTTTTCTTTTCTTTCTTTTTTTGAGATGGTGTCCCGCTCTGTCACCCAGGCTGGAGTGCACTGGCACAATCTCAGCTCACTGTAACCTCTGTCTCTTGTGTTCAAGCAATTCTCCTGCCTCAGCCTCTCAAGTAGCTGGGATTACAGGCATCCGCCACCATGCCTGGCTAATTTTTGCATTTTTAGTAGAGACAGGGTTTCATCATGTTGGCCAGGCTGGTCTTGAACACCTGACCTTAGGTGATCCGTCCGCCTTGTAAGGCACTTTGGGAGCAAAGTGCTGTGATTACAGGCATGAGCCAGAAACACCTGGCCCATTTCTATTTGCTTTTTAGAATCCCTGTATTTTCTTGCTCCATTATCCTGTTGTCCTACTGATGTCTCCTGGCTTTCACTCACCCACTCAGTTCCATGTGAAGACCTCTCTTTAGTTTCCAGTACCTTGGGACTTTCCTGTTGTGCTTCCAGCAACCAACCTCTTTGGCATGAACACTGGTGTCCTCCTGAGGTCCAACCCAGGGCAGACCCTGCCGAGGCGAAGCCTGGTGTCCTGGGATTGTCCCCCTCCTTCATGAAACACAGGAACCCATCAATTTTTGTTGAGTGCTTAATGTTGACAAGAACCTATTTTAAAAATACATTTATGTTTTTTGTTTTTAATTGCTTCTCAGATGTAAACTGGGTGTAGCTGCTTTGAGAAAGCAAAACCAAATGGCAACATGATAATCTAAGCTGTCTCTCCAATCTATCTTCTCTCTGTTTTCTTTGACCTGCAGTGAGGTTCATGAGTCTTCATAGTCTCTGTATCTAGTAATAGTGTAGGGGTTTGTGAAAAAGGTAAATCACAGGGTAAATGATTTCATTCCTTTGTCTTCAGTGTATTGACATTATGGCCCCGGGTGGGGAGGGAGATTTTCCACCGTAAAGGGTTAGGAAAGGGACAGAGATGAGAGAAGAAGCTTTGCCAGGTTAGGGGGTGAGTGGCATTCCTGTGCTGTATTCTATCGGGGCATGTGAGCAGGTGGTAAATGCTTTGGATACAGATGAAAAAGGGCCATCAGAGGCTTCCCTGAACAATTTTAAATCAGAGATAATACTCTTCTAAAATTTAGGCAACATTCAATCCTTCCTTTGAAGGAATAGCTTGATTGTAAGGCACTAGATGGTCTTACACAAAATATATGTATGTACACATACTTATAGATATATGTGCTCATAAAAGATACAGCAGAGCAATGGATTACTCTTATCACACTCAGATTGCCAAAAATGTGTTTTTCTTATTTTGCCTGTTACTGATATGATTTCCCTTATGACAACCATTCCTATGGGAGGTGGGAAGCCCCAGAAGGGACTTAATGTAGTCCAATTTTGAATCTTAGCCTGAGCCAATCAGTTGAACACTTTATCTGAGTAATTGCGTTTTTTTAAGGATAAATGCTGCCTTTCCTATTCCTGCCCCTCCCTGCCTACTTCCCTCCTCTTTAACAATATATCCCCCATGTGTGTGCAGGGAGAGATGCTGCTTAGGTGCTCAGTGCAGTGGAGGGAAGTCTGGGCCCTCGTATCCACAGGCATCCTCTGGGGACTCCCTGGCCACTGGTACAGAGCAGCAGGACTAGTATATGTGAAAGTGGAACCAATGAGGTGTCCACATGGTTTGATGTGTTGGTATCACTGCTACAGACATTGGCTCTCACCTTTTGAATCTGGTTTCAAAGTTTCCCCATCCTTAAGGACCCCAGGCTTCTGCTGAGGCACTGGGACTTGCAGCACCTCCAAGTCCTTTCACTGGGGCAAATGGCAACCTCGGGGGCCCTGCACACCATGCCAGGGGAACCCACAAAGCTGGCTAGGGCGCTGGTGCTGGGAGAGCACACCCAGCAATGGTCCAAGGTGACGTTGGGGGTGTATTCATCAGCTTGGGCTGCCATAACAAAATACCAGAGACCGGGAGACTTAAAGAACAGAAATTCATTTGCTCATAGTTCTGGGGGCTGGAAGTCCAAGATCAAAGTGTCAGCAGGGTTGGTTTCTGGGGAGACCTCTCTCTTGGCTTGCATTTGGCCTCCTTCTTGCTGTGTCCTCACATGGCCTCTTTTCTGCAGGCACACTCCTGGCACCACTTCCTCTTCTTAGAAGGACACCAGTGCTATTGAATTAGGGCCTACCCTCATGATCTCATTTAACCTCAGTTACCTCTTTAAAGACCTTGTTTCCAAGTAAAGTCACATAGTTGATTAGAGTTTCAGCACAGCTCCCTGCTTCCTCCATATCCATTTGGGTGTTTCTAAATGGCCTACCTCTTCCAGAGAAGTACAATAAATGAAGACCCTGAGATTAAACACAACATCCCTTTCTCCCACAATCACTGAGGAAATTCTGTCCCCTGAGTCTGCCAGTCTTCATCCTGGATATGCTAACACAAATGTAGGTGCTCCTTTTTTTCCTGCATGATGTTGGGCTTTCAAACATTTAGTCAAACAAGAATCTATATTGACTTTGCTCTGTTGGGAGCTAACTTCTCCCTGAATCTCTGAGACCAGTTGTCTGGAAGCCTCAGGAGAGGGAGAGTCATAGGATGATAAATATACATGAAATTATAAAAAGAAAATTCTCTTTTTTACACATCCAATTATATTTATTGCATAAACACACAGCACCTGCAATGCCACCTCTTCTGCTTTCCTTGAATTTGATGAAATTACTTGTGTGAGTGTTAATGTCATTATATATAAATAATTAGTTATATTTTAATACTTATGGAATTTCATCTTCTTTCATTGCGATATTCCAAATTGGGGACAACAGGGATGTCCAAAAGGAAAGTGGAAATTAATAAAGACCAGCCAAATGCGAACAGGCAAAGGCTATTTATTCAGAGCCTGCTATAGCAGAGGTGTCAGCCACTGTCACTTTTTGGCAAAGACTCAAAGGCAGGCAGAGTGAGAAAGCTTCAGGTATGTGCCAGTTGGGCTCCTGGCATGGGGAAGCTGCAGGCTGGCCAACTAGAAGCAGAGTAGCCTATGTGATTTGTTAGGGGTGTATATTTGACTTTCTCTGGTTGGCCTTAATTTGGAAGTGGGGACAAAAATTAGGGAAGCTGTCAGTTATTAATCAAGGCCTGGCCATTTTGGGCCAACTGTTACAGGATTTGTTGCTTGGCTTCCTGGACTAGTAACTAGAGATAGCAATCTGACTTACAGACAGCAGGCTGGCTATCTATAGCTGGATAATAGGTTGGTTTCTTTTGCTGGTTGCTGCGGGTTGGGGGTCAGTTATCGACTTTTATATGTGGTCTACCCAAGGTCATTTGTATGTTCAGTGTCTCAGGAGTTTGTTAAACTCCCTGCTAAGCCCTCATGTTTCCTTCAGGTACATCCAAGTGAACTGATGCTGAGTCTCAGAGCAGGTACCTCATGTGGCTCTTATGCCTGAGAACCGTGAGGTCTCAAGAAGACACGGTAGTGCTGTATTGTCAGGTCCCCCCATGTTCCCTCTGCCTCTGTCCGTGCTGTTCTCAGGGTCCAGGCTCAGTGATGCCTCCACTTCTGGACTTGACATTTATGAAGGAATGTGTTCATGTTTTAGGTCATAACCCATTCATAGGGTTCAAAAAGCCAGACAATAAAGGGACAGGCCTTCTCCCACCTGGCGTCCATCTATCTCATGGCCCAACAGTGTCCCACATAGGTAAACATTTTTTTTATTCCTTTTTCATGTATACATGAAAGACCTTCCAGAGTTTTAGAAAGCCAAATGGAGGCTGGGCGTGGTGTCTCATGCCTGTAATCCCAGCACTTTGGGAGGCCAAGCTGGATGGATCACCTGAGGTCGGGAGTTTGAGACCAGCCTAGATGGTAAAACCCTGTCTCTACTGAAAATACAAAAATTAACCAGGAGTGGTGGTGGGCACCTGTAATCCCAGCTAGTCGAGAGGTTGAGGCAGAAGAATTGCTCGAACCTGGGAAGCAGACTTGCAGTGAGCTGAGATCGCGCCACTGCACTCTGGCCTTGGTGACAGAGTGAGACTCTATCTCAAAAGAAAAACAAACAAAAAAATAAATGGAGCAAACATGGATAAAGATTTTGTTTTTCCTGCTTTCATATAGAAAGTTAATACACTATACATACTGTTCTGTACCTTACTTTTTTCACTTAATTTTTAAATTTTTCCCCATATTTATACATAGAAAACACCACATTTTTTCTTATTGCTTTTAAAAAATGACATAGTATTCCATTCTTTGTACCACAAACTATTTCTTGAGAAACATTGGATTATTTCCAATCTTTTTCTAGTGTGAACAGAACTGCAGTGGATAAACCTGTATACATGCCATTTGGTACCTGTGTAGTTGTACTTATAAAGTAAATTCCAAGAAGTTGGACTCATGAGTGAAAGCGTAGATTCTTTGGCAGTTTTGCCAGTGATGGTCAGGTTGCCCTCTCTTGGAGATTCACCAGTTTACACCCCTTCCAGCAGCCTGTGACAAATGTGTAGACTTGATCTAATAATCCCTTTTGTGAATAACGTTGATTTAGGGGCTTCAGTGACACATGGAGCTGGGTTTGATGGAGGCAGCAGGCTCGCTGGGGACCTCACCCTCCCCATCCTTAGGCACTAGTTTCAGAGACTTCCATTTTTGGTTTTATGGAGGAGAGTGCCCCCATGTGAGTGGGATGCAGAACCTTCTAAAGGCAAATCCCCCCAAGTTAAGGGAATTTATTCCTCTAGTCGAGCCCTCACAGCTCCTGCTTGCCTTTGGTCTTGATGGCTTTTGACCCTGACTGCTCATTGTTTCTGCTTGGGGTTTCCTGGCAGCCATTCCTGAGGCCTGGCCCTGACATCACTCCCACCCCATGGGTATGCTTTGGTACCTGATGCTCCTCAGGAAGGGAGCGGGTCAACATTTACATCTGCATGTCTTCGGCAGGAAGGGCCAGGGAGGAATTGAGGAAATGCGAGTTTGGGCAATGGCCAATGTCAGTTTGCTGGCTGTTGTCACCTTTGGTCCTTGGAGCTGCCTTGTGTATTTCTTGGCTTATCCTCCAAATCGTTGCTTCAGCACTAGAGGAGAGGTCCCAAACTCAGCTGCATACAGGAACCACCCAGATGAAACAGATGAGGGCCATGGGCTGCAGGTACCCGGGGAGGAGGAGAGAGCACCGCTACCCTTTGAGGCTCCAGCGAATTGCTGTCACGTCAGAATCCTGGGCCCAGTAAGCCAGAGCTTTTGTTACTTTCGAAAGAAGTTAGAAATGGAGATTTTTATGTTAAATTTCACAGTATTAAAATGCTGGCTACTAATTCACATTGAAATAACAACAACATCTATGATAGCTCTAGGGACTCTAAATAGCACATCCAAGAGTAGGGGTTGGTTTAGGGGCTGTCAGTTTGCAACTCTGCCTTAGCCCTGTGTCTTGTGTCTCAGAATGGCCCAGCCTTTCTGTTCCCTCAGTCTCGCTATGGGCCTGGATGTGAGGTGCTTGCTGCTATTTAGACCTGTAGACCTTGAAGGTGCTGCTTGTTTGACTTTATTTTATTTAGCTGCTTGTTTGACTTTATTTTATTTTAGCGATGGGGTCTCTCTCTGTCTCCCAGGCAGGAGTGCAGTCGGGCGATCATGGCTCATTGTAATCTCAAACTCCTGGGTTCAAACGATCCTCCTGCCTTAGCTTCCTGAATAGCTGGGACTACAGGTACACATCACCATGTCTAACTAATTTTTAAGTTTTTTTTTGTAGAGATGGAGAGTTTCCTTGTGTTGCCCAGCCTGGTCTCCCAGGCTCAAATGATCCTCCTGCCTTAGCCTCCCAAAATAATAGGATTGCAGGGATAAACCACTGCGCTGGGCCAGCTTGTTAATATTATTGGTTTGTGGTAACTTTTCTTGGGCAACTGTCTCTTCTATAAAATCTAGACCCATTTTAAAGTCAACAAGTTACAATCAAAATGTTATAGCTCCTAGGAACTTTTATCTGGGAAAGCCCAGTGCTCCCACCTACCCCTCTTACCTCCATTCCTGTTGGGGCTTGACTCTCTTCTTGGGAGGAGAGGCCTGCTGCTCCCATGTGCATCCGTGAACCTTCAAGGAATGCTTCTCACAGGCAAGATCAGTGCAATCTTAGTCTCTCTGCTTTCAGAGACTGAAGCAGTCATGTCTTCAGTCATAGCCTCATTTGGTTCTTTCTAGAACAATCTTCTGAGGAAACTTTTGCTTAATCATCCTCCTCCTATTAGTTTTTCCTACAGCAGCATCTCCTTTTCATCTGGGAGGTAGAGCCAGTAATGGAAAGAATGTATTGATCCTGGAGCTGGTGTTATCTCTCCAAGCCTCGGTTTCCATAGCTATAAAATGGGGTCAATAACAGTGCCCTCTTTCTGGAGCAGTAGTAAGAATCAAGTGGCATATGTGAAAATGCTCTGTGAACTGCAAAGTGTTGCAAAGGATATATAAAGGTTTTTATTCTTATTTATTGCACAAGAGCATTTATTTATTGCACAAGAGCATTATAACTATAAAAAAGGAAACATTGAAGATATAAAAAAGACATTGAAGACCCCTGCAATCTCACTATGCTAACCCAAATGCAGTTATATTTTCCAGTATTTTGTATTCTGTTCCATTTCTTACCCACATAAAAACAATCAGAGCAATCCTGAGCTGAATCTGTTCTCCCTGTAGGCTGCTCTCTGCCCTTCTGTTCTCCAGCATATGGGAGGGAAGCAGAACCGACCCACTTGGAAGATGCTGGGTGAATGATTTATTCACTGAGCATTTTTAAAGAGACTAGACATTTTATGCAGATGAAATGTGGAGTTCATCTAACACCAAACATATAAAACAGCAAAGAAATGAAACTCAAGAAAATCTTCGGCTGGGTGCGGTGGCTTATGCCTGTAATCCCAACACATTGGGAGGTTGAGGCAGGAGGATCACTTGAGGTCAGGAGTTCGAGACCAGCCTGGCCAACATAGTGCAACCCCGTCTCTACTAAAAATACAAAAATTAGCTGGGCGTGGTGGTAGGTGCCTGTAATCCCATCTACCATGGGAGGCTGAGGCAGGAGAATCGCTTGAATCCAGGAGACAGAGGTTGCAGTGAGTCGAGATTGTGCCACTGCACTCTAGCCTGGGCAACAGAGCGAGACTCTTTTCAAAAGAAAGTCTTCATAGTGATAGTGATGCCTTATTTTACAGAGTATTTCAGTTTTTAAAGCGTTTTCATGTGTATTATTTCTCTTCTTGTAACAGTGCTTTGAGGAAGATAGGATGGAGTGGACATATGTATTATTTTATGGCTGAAACAAGAAGCCCAAAGAGGCTAAGTGATTGTTCAGGGTTATGGTTAGTTTGTGCTAGAGTTGGGCTTGGAAAGCAGATTTCATAGACTCTTTTCCTGTCCTCTTAGTTTCTGTCGATTTACTTCTCTGTGTTCAGTGACCACGTGTTAATACTTTTTCTGTATTAATTCCTCCGTAATATCAGTTACGTAATAACAAATCCTCACTGATTATTTGATTAATAGGATGTGTTGAAAGCCACATGTAAGGTTGTTTGAATATCATAACAACTGTAAGCTATAACTTACTATAGCTCTTTAAAATGAACTGCAGTGAGCTACAAATCTTGCTTTACATTTGCTGGGAAGGAGTAGGTTACAGCCTGAGATGTAAAGATCCACTTGTTATTCCATGAGTGCCTTACTTTGTATGTTATTGTAAAGTTTGCTAATTACTTCCACATCTGTTATTTTACGTGGTCCCCAGTGCATCTCTCTGAGGTGTGTCAATCGAGTAGCATCTGTTGCCTGTTATCAGGATGGGAGCCTGAACACTTCCGCCTGTGTCTCGGTATTGGAGTTGCCAAGGAAAACACAATGCAGTCAAGCCCTGGATGGAACATACTTTGCTCATATAGAGAAGAAGATAGAGAAAGAGCAGCTTCAATAGAGGGCGTCAGTCCCCCATGGTGAGTGGGGCCCTCCAGCAGCCCATGAAGGCCCATTGGCCTGTGTGCACTCATCTTGTGCTGCAGCAGAAGCATCCATTCTCTGCCCAAAGGGGACAGAAATAGCAGTGGGGTTGGCCAGGTGCCGTATAATGTACATGCTTGTGCAGAACAAAGGGGTATGCGTTGAGTCCGAAACAGGGAAAGATATTCCAACAAGCCCAGCTCAGGCTGTGAGGACTCTACCTCTTGGTAAGAAGGTATGCTGGGCCCAAGGCCCATTCCCATGCACCTGAAAGGGGGTTGGGAGACTGTGCAAGAGATTGCCTTTCTCAGCAAGTTGGTCAGCACAGCCACAAGACCGAGATGTGCACAGACCCTCCAGACTTGTGGTGTCACCTTCCACTGGGATATCCAAATCAGAGGGTTCCTGTCTCCCTTCTATATGTTGCAGGCAGGTCCACCCAGTGGTTCCATGAATTTCCAATGGAGACAAGTTTGGCGCTGGGGATGGAGGGGTGACAAATTCCGTTTTGGGCTTCTCAAGGAGGCTTACAGCCCCTCACCAGCCTATGCTACTGTCATCTGCTCCCAAGACACTGCCCAGTCCTCAGAATTGCTTGAGCCTCTCCTACCTGTTGTCCCACCAGCAGCCTTTCTTCATCGTGACAGTTCATCTCTCATACCTGTTATGTGTTGCAGACTTTATTGATATTTTGGGGAAAATAGAAGGTAATTACACCACAGGCAGAAAACCACTTCCAATTCCATTCAGATGTTCTTGTTCATAGAAATCTACTGAGCAGTTTTCTCCATGGGGAATTTCTTATTTACCTGCTGCCATGTTGTGAGGGCCTTCTTGCTGCCTATCTGGTCTGTGTTTTTCCTTTCTCTCACTTCTGATGATTCTCAATCCCTTTCTTTGGGGCTTAATTTTATTTTTCATATTGATGTGCAAAATGATTCCTTTCTCCCCACTTTTAAATTTTTTTCATGCTTCCCTTTCCATACCATGCTCTGGAAGTTTTTACCTTTTATTCTCAAAGCAGCTCATTGAGGTATTTTATACAAAAAGAGATCTCTCCAGATTTGAATTCTAAATTATATAAAAGTGGCTGCAGCTGGTTCTTATGTTAAATACCAATTTTCTTTCTTTTTAATGAATATTTCCATTTTACAGATGAAGAAACTGAGGCTTTGAGTGTTTAAACAGTTTGTATGGACATCAGAGCTAAGGCCTTGTTCTGAGGTTTTCCCACTCTACCCTATTTTTCAAGAGACTGCAATGTTGATAGAATTTGTTCTAACGATATCAATCCTTATCTTCATTTACTTTTTTCTGTCATAAGTTATTACATCAAAGAATACTTTACATTGACTTTCCACTGCTCAGAATTCAAGGAGCAAAATCTTAATGCTTAGGAGCAACGAATGTTGTGGATGCTGTTAACACAGCAGAGCCAGGCTGTTTATATTCCTTGTAAAAATAATTGTCTCATTAATCTTCACCTCAACCACCTAATCCTGTTGCCAAGGTCAAGGTGAGGATGCAGGTGAATTGCAGATATGTCATCATGCACACAGAGCACGGTGCCCACGCCTGTTGTTTGAAGTGGCAATGAGTGTTGAGGCTCAGTAGAGATGAGAGAGATAAAGGTCCCTTCTTTGCGATTGTGCAAAATGGACCCACTCTGAGTCATGCCAGAAACATATCCTGCATAGTAACCAGGCACGGAAAGGCCTGTCTAGCAAGGGAGGTGTAATTTCCTGTGGAATTCATTTCTACAAGACCTACTCAATGTTGAATTAACTGGTAAACTTTTACTCCCTTCCTAGATAAACATTTCTATTTTAGTGGTCAGCCTGCTATCAGAGAGGCAGTGACTTAAGTGCAAGAGAATCTACACAGACAACAGTTTTTGCTTCAGTGCACAAATTACATCACCGGATAATAACTGGAAAAGAATGTATCATGGCAGATCATTGATTTATGAGCTACACTTAGGAGAAGAAAATGAAGATAAAGGAACCTCAGGGGTTGATTATATATTTTTAGGCAAGATGAATTAGTTTCTGTCATTAATTTGGCTTTCTTTAAAATTTTCTTATTGACACATAATATTTGTACAGATTTATGGGGTATACGTGATATTTTGTTACATGCATAGAATGTGTAATGATCAAGTCAGGAGACCCAGCGTATCCGTCATCTCAAGTATTTATCCTTTCTTTGTGTTGGTAACAATAAGCCCTCTCTTCTAGCTGCTTTGAAAGATATAATACATTGTTGACTATACTCACCCTACTCTGCTATCAAACATTAGAACTTATTTCTTTTGTGGAACTCTGTTTGTACTCATTAACTTACCTCTCTTCATCCCCCTCCTACACCTCCACATCCTTCCCAGCCTCTGGTGTCTATCATTCTACTCTCTATCTCCATAAAATCAACTTTTTTAGCTCCCACATATAAGTGAGAACATGCGATATTCATCTTCCTATGCCTGGAATATTTCATTTAACATAATAATCTCCAGTTGTATCCATGTTGCCGCAAATGACAGAATTTTATTCTTTTTTATGGCCAAATAGTATTCAGTTGTGTATATATACCACATTTTCTTTCTTCGTTCATTGTTGATGGGCCCATATGTTGATTTCATATCTTTGAGATTGTGAATAGTGCTACAATAAACATGGGGGTGCAGGAATTCCTTTGATATACTGATTTCTTTTCCTTTGGGTAAATACCCAGTAGTGAGATTGCTGAATTTGATGGTAGTTTAGTTTTAGTTTTTTGAGGAAGCTCCATACTGTTTTCCTAATTTACATTCTAATTGTTATACTAATTTACATTCCCACCAACTTTCCCTTTTCTCCACATCCTTGCCAGCATCTGTTATTTATTATTTTCTTAAAGTAGTCCTTGTAACTGAGGTATGATTATATCTCATTGTGGTTTTGATCTGGCTTTCATTGATGATTTGTGATATTGAGCATTTTTAAAATATACCTGTCAACCATTTGGATATGTTTTTTTGAGGAATGTGTATTCATATACTTTACCCACTTTTTGACTGGATTATTATTATTATTATTTTTTGCTGTTGTTTGAGTTTCTTGTATATTCTGGATATTTGCCTGTTAGATGAATAGTTTGCAGATATTTTCTCCAATTCAACATGTTGTCGTTTCACTCAGTTGATTGCTTACTTTGCTGTGCAGAAGCTTTCTAGTTTAATATTATATATTTTTATTTGTCTATTTTTGGTTTTGTTGCCTGTGCTTTTTATATCTAAGCCATAAAATCTTTGCCTAGACCAATGTCCAAGAGGGTTTTCCATATGTTTTCTTCTAGTAGTTTTACAGTTTCAAGTCTTATGTCTAAACACATAGATTTATTTCTGGGTTTTCTATTCTGTTCTATTGGTCTATGTGTCCATTTTTATACCAACATCATGCTATTTTAGCTACTATAGCCTTGTAATATATTTTGAGGTAAGATAGCATGATACCTCCAAATTTGTTCTTTTTGCTCAGGATTGATTTGGCTATTCATGTTCTTTTTTGGGTTCCATGTGAATTTTAAGGTTGTTTTTTCTATTTCTGTGAAGAATGTCATTGGTGTTTTGATAGAGATTGCATTGAATCTTTAGATTGTTTTGGGTAGTATGGTCATTTAAACAATATTCGTGTTTCTGATCCACGAGCATGGGTGCTGAATGTGGTGGTGGCAGCTGGGTGGTCCTGACCTCAGGCCCCTGGAAGGAGTGCACAGATGCCAGCAATGGTGGATGGGGTGGGGTTACTCCCAGGCCCCAGGCAGCACACTTGTGCACTAGGTGGGGGGTGACAGGCTGAGAGGGCCTGTCCTCGGGGCCCCTGGTGGTGCACATGGGTGCTGGCTGCGGTGGGCAGGGTGAGGTGATCCCAGGCCCCCCAGCAGACTACTTTGCTGGCAGCAACAGGGAAAGTCAGTCCTCAGGCTGTGTAGAAGTGCATGGTGCTCTTGCTGCTTAGTGAATGGGGTGGGGTCTCTGGCAGTGACAGCAGCCATAGGCAGGTAGGTCTCAGGCTCTGAGGAGTAAATGCTTTAGCTCCAGCAGTGACAGCAGAGGAACCAGCAGGGAAATCCAGCCCCCAGGGTACAGGCAAGTGTATCGTGTCCCTGCTGCTGGAGGGGGACAGGGTCATTGCCAGTGGCATGTGCTTTGGCCCCAGTAGCAGTGGCAGTAGCAGGGAAAGCCAGTCCTCAGGGTGCATGCAAGTTCACAGTGACCCTGCTGCTGGAGGGGGACAGGGTCATTGCCAGTGGCATGTGCTTTGGCCCCCAGCAGCAGTGGCAGCAGCAAGGAAAGCCTGTCTTCAGGGTGCATGCAAGGGTGTGATGGCCCTGCTGCTCGAGGGGGATGGGGTCATTGTCAGTGGCAGCAGCCATATGCAGGTGGATTTCAGGCTCTGGGGAGCATTCACTTTGGCTGTCTTTGTCCTGGAGGCAGCCTCTCCAGGGCACTGCACTGCCCATCCCCAGGGTGCATGACGCTGTGTATGCTAGAGTGCTGGGGCCTGCTGCTTTGCTGGGTCCAACTGATGTCACACTGCTAAAGCCCTCCAGGTAGATGCAGGGGCTGTCACTGGGGCTCCAGGGTGTGGAGATGCAGGGGATATTGGGTCCCCAGGCAGTATACGGTCTGGTCAGGGCTGGCCTCTCCGTATGGCACCTTGCTATAGCTGCTTAGGTCTTCAGTGTATATGGGAGCCAGGGTGAGTTTCTTCTCTGGAGCAATGCCGTCATGTGATCTCCAGGCAGGAGCCTATGGCTAGTCTCTGGGCCCACAAGGGTAGAGGGTTCTCCTGTGGATATGGTTGCAGGATTCTGCAGTGGGAATGCGGACCACTGGGGATCTCTCTCTTACCCTTTCCCTGCACTGGGGAGCCTCTCTCTGCTCCCAGCCAGTTGCAGCTGAGCCAACTACCTCACTTCCCTCTCCTTCTGTGCCTCAGGGGTTTCCTGTCCCTTCTCTGTTGAATTCCAGTGTTCTCTCTTAAGTGCTTTATTCAAAGTGTGATTATTGTGATTATCTATTCACTATTTTGGTTATTCTTTGTGGAGAAGGTGAGTGCTGGATGCCTGTGGTCAGTCATCTTGAAGCCTTCCTCCAATCTTTTAATTCGGTTTTCCTATTCAACAGTTATTTACTGGGCTAGGTACAGTGTTAGATAAAGAAGAAACAACAGTGAACAAGAAGACATTGTGCCCGTCTTTAAGGAGCTCATGGTAAATGAATAAATTATGACTGCACAAATCGTGCTGTGAAAGGTAAAAAATCCAGGGTACTGTGAGAGCACTGAGAAGCATAGTCTTGGTGGTCAAGAAGAGCTCTTCTTTCAACAGCTTCTTTGAAGCTGGTATCTGACAGATGAGGAGTTTGCCAGAGAATAGAGAGGTAGAAGTGTTGGCTTTATTTCAACCATTAAAATAACAAAGGTCAGAGGTTGGAGCAGTGGTGATGTCAGAGGCATATAAACCAGAGCAACTCCAACTTGAATAGGCGCTGAGTAAAATAAGGCTGAAACCTACTGGGCTGCATTCCTAGACAGTTAAGGCATTCTAAGTCACAGGATGAGACAGAAGTTCAGCACAAGGTACAGGTCATAGAGACCTTACTGATAAAACAGGTTACAGTAAAGAAGCCAGCTAAATCCCACCAAAACTAAGATGGCCACGAGAGTGACCTCTGGCCATCCTCACTGCTACACACCCACTAGTGCCATGACAGTTTACAAATGCCATGGCAGCATCAGGAAGTTACCCTACATGGTCTAAAAAGGGGAGGCATGAGTAACCCACCCCTTGTTTAGCATATCATCAAGAAATAACCATACAAATGGGTGACCAGCAGCCCCTGAGGCTGCTCTGTCTATGGAGTAGCCATTCTTTTATTCCTTCACTTTCCTAATAAACTTGCTTTCCCTTTACTCTATGGACTCACTCCGAATTCTTTCTTGTGTGAGATCCAGGAACCCTCTCTTGGGGTCTGGATTGGGACCCCTTTTCTTTAACAGTGAGGGCAACTAGATGTGGAGTGGTAGAGAGAGAGAATATGTGGTTTAAATTTTGGACATGTTGAGATTGAGGTGTTTTTGGAATATCCAAGTAGGAATGCCCAAGAAAAGTTGGAAATTCACGTCCAGGGAAAGGAACAGATTAGGATTAAACATGCAGGTCGGGGGAGTCATGACCACTCAGCCCTGTGAGCACTGAGTTGAAATGAGCACCCAGGGTGAGGTGTATAGACTGAGATGAAAAGGATCCCAAAGGACCCCAACATTTAAGAGATGGATGGAAGAAGCAAAGTCCTCAAAGGAGATTAGGAAAGAAGATCAGAGGTGGAAGGGAGATTGGAAGAGAGAGTGGCACCTTGTTAGTTTTTCACTTGTGGGAATAGGTACTGCATTGTTACAGTAAGGACCTTCAGACTGACCAGCCTGAGAGATGTACACAAGCAGTGTGCATCAACAAACAGGTCAAGAACCGGGCAGATCCGGTGTGAGACAGCACTTGCCTCAGACACAGCAGTTCTGTTAACCAGATTCAGTCTGAGGACTGTTAATTTGAGAACCCTAAACTCAACAAGTTCTTTCATTTTTCCAGCAAGGAAATTGACAATCAATGTAGTTCAGTGACTAACTTGATGACTCACCTTTAGTTATTGTCAAAGCAGAGGGAAAACATATCCCAGTCCAAGGCACCTTCCCATATACCCTACTGCTTCAGTACTGAGCAGATCTCTGTAACCCACAGATTCTGTTAGATTTTTGGCATTTTAGGGGAGTACGAGATGCTTATTTATCCTTAAGGTCATTAAAAATCTCCATGCTATACTTAAGAAATGATAGTTTTCATGCATTTTTTTTTCTATTGTAAACAGAAGATAGTGTGTTGGCTCATCTTCCAGTTGATAGAGATGGTATCCTCATTTCCTAGATCCAGAAAGCAGTGAGGCAGAACATTCGGGAGATTACCAGAAACCACAGCTGGTTTCTTTGACATCCTTTGACAGCATGGCATCTTGAAATTAGAAAGAGATTAACATTCCGTCTAATTCCACTCACATGTTTGGGGCATTTGCTATGAGCTGGGCGCTGTGCAAAATGGTTCTTTGGATTTGTTTTTCACTTCTTTCCATGTAGATGCTAGTGGTAGGGAGCGGCTTAGTGCTTAATGCTAGAGTAGAAATAATACCAAACCTATCTTGCATATCCTCTGGAACCCTTCAAAACTCTCTCCATAAGCCACCACAGCTTTAGAGTAAATAATAAATGATCTACTTGCAAAGCTTGCCCAGTGTAGCCAGACCCTGTGCATCTTCTGAAGATGGAGCAGATGACCAGAGCATCAACCACCTGGAGAAGCGTGAATGAGTATAATACATTCCTTTATTCTTTCATGCTTTGGAAAACAAAGATTTCACTCTTCAGAGTTGCCAGGTCAGGCTCTCATTACAGAACCACTTTATTCAACAAGACTTCTCTTTGGCCCCTGCCAGCACATGCCCATTCCTCACAATGCCCTGAGCACAGGAAGCAAAGCATTTTTGTCTTTCCTTCTGTTGTCTCCTCTGCTTTGATTTCTGTCTATTTTCTTGTGTAGTGGGGCTTAGGCCAAGATAACCTATGAATCTGGGAAGAACCCTGGTTTAGAACTGAGTATGTAAATGGCTGCCATCACGTGACTCTTCTTGTGTGTATCTGAAAGTGTTCCTCCCTTTCTCCTTCCCTCCCTTCCTTACTATCTCTTTGTCTTCCCTTTTCTTGCTTTCCTTTTTTTCCTTCCTCTTGTTACTTGCTTTATTGCTTTCCTTTCTTCTCCCCTTTCTTGCAACCCTTTCCTTTCTTGCTTGCTCCTCTTTCTTGCCCTCCTTTTCTTGTTTCTTTCTGGCTTCTGTTTCTTGCTTCCTGCTGCCCTTCCATGCATCTTTCTTCATGCTTCTGCTTTCTTCTTTTTTCACTTCCCTTTATCGCTTCCCTTTTCTTATTTCTTTTCTTGCCTCCTTTTTCTTGCTCCTGATTTTTTGCTTCCCTGTTCCTTCTTCCCATTCTTACTTTCTTATTTTGCTTCTCTTTGTTCATTTAGCTTCTCTTGTTTCCCTTTCTCACTTCCCTTTTTTTCACTTCCTCTTTTCTTTGCTTCAAGTTTCTGGCTTCCCTTTTCTTCCTTCCCATTCTTACTTCCCTAGTTTCGTGCTTCCATTTCCCACTTCCCATTCTTTCATGCTTCCCTATTCTATCTTCCCTTTTCTAACTTTTTTTTTTTTTGCTTCTAATCCCTGGCTTCTCTTTTCTTGGTTCTCTTTCCTTGATTGTCATTTTTACTTCTCCTTTCTTGTTTCCCTTTACTTGATTTCCTTTTTCTGCTTCCTTATTCTCCCTTCTCTTTCTTACTCCCATTATCTCATTTCCTGCTTTTCTTTCCTCATTTCCTTTTCTTGCTTCCCTTTCAAGCTTCTCTCTCACACTTCTCTATTGTGCTTTTCTTTGACTTTTTTTCTCACTTCGCTTTCTTTTTCTTCAGTTCCTCTTCTTACTTCCGTATTACACTTCCTTTTATTGCTTCTTTTTTTCTTACTTCCTTATTCTTTTCTTGATTTTTCTTTTTAATTTCCTACTTTGATTTTTTTCTGATTTTCAGTTTTCTCTTTCCTTTCCTTTCTTTTTCACTTCTTGCTTCTGTTATTTTGTTTCCATTTTCTTTTCTTCCTTACCTACTTTCCTATTTTCCTTACCTTCTATTGATCGCATTTTTAACCTCCTTTCTTTTTCCTTCCTTAAAAAATATCTTGTATTCTAATGTGTCTTTCTTCCCCTTTATTCCTTCACTTTTCTTGCACCTCTTTTTTGTTCTCTTTTATACTTTTGTTCTCCTCCCTTTTCTCATTTAACTTTCTCAGCACCTTTTTCTCACTTTCCTCTTCCACTTTCCTTGTCTTGCTTCCCTTTTCCCAATTCCTTTCTCACCCCCCTTTATTGACTACCATTTCTTACTTTCCCATCTTGCTTCCCTATTCTTGCATCTCTTTCTTAGTCTTAATTTTTCATCTCTTTTCTCATTTTCTGTTTTGTGCTTTCCTTTTCTAGGTTCTCTATCTCACTTTTATTTCTTGATTCGTTTTTCTAGCTTCCCTTTCTTGCTTCCTTCTCTTTTTCCTTCCCTTTCTTGCTCTTTTCTCATTTCTCTTTTTAGCTTTTTTTCCTCATTTCTCTTTTCTTGCTTTCATTTTTTACTTCCTTATTCTTGCTTCCCTGTCTTACTCTTCTATTTTGCTCCCTCTTTTTGACTTGCTTTTCCTGCTTTCCTTTTCATCCACACTTTCTCTTTCTTCCCTTTCCTTGCCTGCTTTTTTCTTTTGCTTTCCCGGTGCTACCTTTTTCTGTCTTCGTTCTCCATTTTGCTTTTCTTTCTTGCTTCCTATTCCTCACTTCCCTTTCTGGTTACGCATCACATACTTCCCTTTTGCATGCCCTTTCTCTCTCTCTCTTTTTTTTTGCTTTCATATTTTTCCCCCACATTCTTGTTTCCCTTTTTTTCACTCCTCTTTCTTATGTCTGTATTTTACTTAAATATTTTTCTTCCCGCCTTTTCATACCTTTTTCTTCCTTTACTACCTTTCTCTTGCTTTCCTTTTCTACTTTCCTATTTTGTGTTCCTTTATTCTTTTTTCTTTTCCTTTTCCTTTTCCTGTTCCTTCTTTCACGCTTCTCTTTTTATTCCTCATTTTCTTGTTTGTTGCTTTCCTTTTCTTACTTCCGTTGTTGGCTTCCTTTGTCTATTTTCTCTTTTTTGCCCCCCTTTCCTATTTCCCGATTTTAGTTTCCTTCTTGCTTGCAGTTTTTACTTCCCCTTCCTCACTTCCCTTTCCTCATTTCCCTTTCATCATTTCTGTTTTCTCAGTTCCCATTATCACTTCTCCTCTTTCTAGATTCCTTTGCACATTTCCCCTTTCTCATTCCCTTTCTTGGCTTACCAATTCTCACTTCCTTTTTCTTGCTTTTTATTTTGTTTCACTCTTTTTGCTTCTCTTCCTCATTTCTTTATCCTTTTCCATGTTCTCAGTTCCCATTCTCACTTCTTTCTTACTATTCTTTCTAGATTTCCCTTTCTCCCTTTTCTTACTCCCTTCTCCCTGCATTTTTGCCTCCTTTTTCTTACTTTTTATTCTTTCCTACTTTGTTCCCTCTTCTTGCTTCTCTCTCTTTTCCTCACCCTTCTGGTTTCCCTTTTCCCTTTCCTTACTTTCCTACATTTCTCACTTTTTCTTGCTTTCCTTTTGCATTCTCATTTTTCACTTCTGTTTTCTTGCAACTCTTTTCTCATAACTTCTTTCTTTGTCTTTGAAATAGGATCGTATTATATTTCTTAGTCTGGCCTCAAACCCCCGTACTCAAGCAATCCTCCTGCCCCAGCCTACTGAGTAGTTGGGACCACAGGTGTGCACCACACTCAACTGCTTCTCTTGCCTTGTTTCCTATTCTTACTTCCCTGTTCTTGTTTCATTTTTCTCACTTCCTTTTTCTTGCTTCTCATTCTTCCATTCCTGTTTTCCTTACCTCTTCTTGCCTTTTTCCCTCTCTCACCTTTTCTCGCATCACTTTTGCTATTTCTCTTTCTTATTTCTTTCTTCCCATCTTTTCACTTTCCTTTCTTTCTTCCCTTTCTGCTTCCCTTTCTTCTCTTTTATGCTTCCCTCTTTTACTTGCCTATTTTAATCACTTTTTCTTCCTCTTTTTCTCACATTTTTAGCATTCCTTTTTCCTCTCTTCCCTTTATTTGCTTTTCTTTCATTTCTCCTTTCTTCCCCTACTTTTTGCCTTCTTTTCTTCTCTTCCACAGTTCCCTATATGCGTCCCCTTTCTTGTTTCTTTTTCTCTTCCCATTTTCACTTTCCTTTCCAACTACCTTTTCATGATTCTTTTTTCTTCCTTCCCTGTCCCATTTCTCTCTTTTTTTTGTTCTTATTTTTTGCTTCCCTTTACTCACTTCCCTTGCTCAATTTCATTTGTTCCTTCCCTTTTCCTGCTCCCATGTTTTGCTTCTGTTTGCTCACTTGCATATTTTGCTTCTCTTTTCTTGCTTCCCTTTTCTTCCTCATTTTTCTTCCATGTTTTGCTTCCCTTTCCTGATTCCCTTATGTTGCTTTTTTCTCTTTTCCTTTCCGTTTCTCTCTTTTTCTTCCCTTCTCTTACATTTGTTACTTTTTCTTTCCTTTCTCCCTGCTCCCCTCTCTCTCTGTCTTTCCTCCTCCTCTGCTGCCACTGCCTCTTCTTCATCATCTTTGTCCTCCCCACTAGATAAGCTTTGATCACTGTGGAGTTTGGAATGGGGTTCCTAAAGAGCATCTGCTTTCCAATAAGTGAGACCAGCATTCAAATCCTGCATCCACCACCTTTTAACTGTGTGGAACCTAGAAGATTATTCCATCTCTCCGAGCTCCATTCTCTTCATCTTAGGCAATCTACTTGATAGCTGAGTTATGCTTTCTTTTTATTTCAGATCAAATTGGCTTGAACCCCGTCCACTGTGCATAGGTGGGTGGATGGGATCAGCATCTCTCTAGATTATAAATGAGAGGGTTGCTTTGTCTTTCCCCAGTGGCTGTGTTAGCCACGGAGTTGAAGAAATGGCTTTTTATTATTATTATTATTTTTTTACAGAGTCTCACTCTGTTGCCCAGGCTGGAGTACAGTAGCGTGATCTCAGCTCACTGCAACCTCTGCCTCCCATGTCCAAGAGATTCTCCTACTTCAGCCTCCCTAATAGCTGGGACTATAGGTGCCCACCACCACACCCAGTTAATTTTTGTATTTTTAGTACAGGCGGAGTTTCCCCATGTTGACCAGGCTGGTCTCGAACTCCTGACCTCAGGTGATCTACCTGCCTCAGCCTCCCAAAGTGCTGGGATTACAGGAGTGAGCCACCGTGCCCGGCAAGAAATGAGTCTTTTTACAGTCCTGTGCTTTCTGTCTATTCTGAGCTGCAGCATTTCAGATATAAAATGCCACCACTTTCCTGCCTTCCTTCTGAAAATGTCTCTTGCACAGTGTTTCTGTAGCAGGCTATACTGATGGGTTGGGGCCAATGATGGGTTTTAGATCTCCATGTTGCTGTGTGAATTTCATCCCTCTCTAAAGTAAAGGTGGCAAACTTGTGGTCAACAGGCTAAATCTGGCCAGAAGACAAAGGCAGCCCACAGATACATTGTATTTAGCTGGCACAGTGTTGTACAAAAACTTTTGAATTAGTTGTCAGCATTTGAAAAATCAGAAGATTTCATGTAAAAGTCAGCTTTCTGGCTGCTCTTGAACAATGGAAGAAGAGGTGATGCGGGGTTTGCATTTCTTCATGATTGGGTACAGCTGAGTATCATTTGCTCCCTTAGAAGAGCCTCAAGTCTAGCTCGGCCCACTCTACTGGCTTCTTTGCTCCATATTACCTTCCTGGTCCCTTGTCCCCAGAGGCCTTGGGGAAAAAGGAAACCTTCTGTTTAATAATGCTTCTCTAAAACATCTTGCATGTGATCGAAATCCTCTAAGATTCACTAAGCACTTCCTTTCTGGCACATACTCTCCTTAAAGCACTGAACATAGGGCAGACTATATCTTCTTACATAGAGAGGAGGGAAAGAGTTTATCAGGAGAAAAAATTATTAGAAAGAATTTTATCCTGAATTTTTTCTTGAAATAAACAGATCTATAAGCTCAGCCCCCCTGGAGCAGAGAGTCTGGTACTGATAGTAGAGGAGGATCTGGAAGGACTGAGGGAAGGCAGGTAGCATAATAGCTCTCCTGCTGTGCTCCCAGAAGAATCCCTTTTTTATTAAGCAGAGCTGAGGTTGGCAACCAGCATAGGGAACTGTTGGGATGCTGGAAGGGCTGCTCCCCATTCTAGATAGCAGGCAGTCGAGAGACAGTTAAGTAATCCAAAGTCAGAAAACATAGCCAGAAGGCTGCTCAAAGTCTGTGGAAACAGCAAATTTGGGGCACAGTCTATAGAAACTGAGGGACAAGAATGAAGAAGGTGACCAAGAGCCTGCAAGCCACTGCAGCATGGGGCTCACAGGACAGGGCCCTGCATGGGCTTCTCTGACCACCAGCCTGCCCAAGAGCTGATGGCCAGGTGGCTTTGGCCTGGTACCTCCCCATCCCCTCAGTCAGCCTGAGGTTTTCTGCTGTGCTGCAGCTGGAAGGCAGAGCTCTGAACATAAATGTGGGACTGGCAGATGTGCTTCTGACTGGGAATCTGTTGAGAAAAAAGCATTTTTCTATGTGTGGGGAGGATGCTGGGGATTCACCCAAAGGGCCCTCCCAGTTTGGTCCTTTCAATCCACTGCCCCAACCTTCTTGGCACTGAAGTCACTTTTTTCTGTCAGTGACATCATCAGAGACCTATGCCCCTTTCCTCTTCTCAAGGCAGAATTAATTGTTCCTGTGTCTCTGATGCCTTTGCTGTAGGTGTATTCTCATGTGAAGGCACTTTTCACATTTGCAATACATCTGGATGTCAATGGATCTGCTTTCTCCCTTACAGAGTTGCACATTTCATGCACATGCAGTTATGCTTGTACCTTCATTAAGGGCTTGGTTCATTTTTATATTCCCATCCGTAGTGCCTGGGACCTAGTAAGACGTCAGGAAATGTTTGTTGGATGAATAAGAGACTGAATGAAAATTGACCCCACAGGATCACCTCTCTCTCTTTGTACCCTTTTCTAGGTCATAGCTGTCACCTCCCTTTCTCAGAAGCTTTTCTATATGCTTCATTGCTTTTTCAAGGTCTTGCAAGGTGACCAGCTAAGTAATGTGATATTCCAACCCATGGCAATGCAATGGTTCCAACAATTGGATCATATATTTCTCTGTACTGGCAGTTTTGCAGACACATGTCTTTATTTTCTAATGAGGAAGTCAATCCAATGCAACGAAAATCCTATTTACCCTCTTCAGCAACATCCAATTTCATTTCTGGTCAAGTTGTCTCTTAAATGACATGCCATGATCAGCCACCTGCATTGCCTTATTATGATGCGTCTTTGATTTTACTCCTCTCCAATCTGATTGTCCATCTTCTACCACCTTCCTTATCCTTGCAATATTTCCCAAACGATGGTAAGGGCCCGGGACATGGTAGTTTTGTACTGAGCTTCTCTTGTTGTGTCTTGGTGAATGGGGCTGGTGTTCCTCCCCTTCCTGAAGATGTTGGATACAATCTCCTGATATCTCTGAAGATGCTGTGGGAGAGGCTGCATATATTTGTGCATGTGTATCAGGCCTGAGCTCCCCTTGTTCTACAAATTTGAATGTGACCAAAGAAGCGGGTTCAGCGTATAGAGAAAAAATTAAAGTGATACTTTTTTTCCTAAAATGGTGTCAACCTCATGTCCATTTGAATCAAGTTCATTTTGCAGATGTTTGCATCCACCCAATTATCCAGCATTCCGCCACCTGGCAGCTGACAATTCAAAATTTGCTGATGCAAAGATTGCTTATGGGTACAGAAATTTAATCCACTTACTCTGTCTAACCAGTAGCTCCTTTGCCCATGTCAAATCCCCCACAGGAGCTATCAACCCTATGTGTGCTAGGTTTTGACAAGCCATTTTTGCTCATATACAATTAAATTATTTCACAGGGAAAGGAAAGGAGCTAGGGAGGAGAATGTGGAAGGCTCCAGGAAAGGGGAAAACAAGGTCACAGCGTGGTTTTCCTTTCCTGAACGCTACAGGAATCCTTATAAGTTTGCTGGTTTAGGGAAACGACTCTGATGTATCCAATCATTTTCCTCAATTGCTTTGTTCAAAGACCACAAGCCTAAAGGTTTGAAACAAAAGAGGAGCAATAAAGTCAGGTCTCAGGAAAACTCTTAGGTAGTTGAAATACCATAGACGTCCCTCCTCTGGCTCTCACAGCAGCTTCTTTGCTGAAGTGCCTAACACGTTTATTTACTGTTTAAGTTATCAGTATATCCTCTGAACTCTAGGTTTCTTGATGGTAGCGATTCAGTTTTATTTATCAGAATGATTGTGCCTGCTATGGAGCAAGTGCTCAAAATCCTGAGTTCTGAGTGCAATGAGGAAATGTGTAGGTCAGAGCACTGACATACTACCAGCATTTAAAGATGCTCCTTGAATACAAAGGAGAGGGTGGTGAAGGACACAGTGACAGCACGTTGGAGAGAAACACCACGAGAGAGGGGTCTGGGCTGCCTAGAGTGGCTGAGGCCAATAGACCTTGGCAGGCCATGCTGGGCTGCTGTCTGGTTTTAGCTACTTGTTGAACACGGGAGGACACAGTAAGGCAGGCTGGAACCCTGATTTAAGCCAAGAGCACCACTTTGGTGCACAACACACAATCAGGATGCCCTGGAACACCACTCAAGGCAAATCACCACTGACCTGTGTGGAATCAGCATTTATTCTGTGGCTTTGATAGCAAATTAGATGGGATTGACCTGTGTTGTGGCTGTCAGATAAGCAAGGGTAAGGGTGGGCAAATTAAATCTTTGAGTTCTTTCTACTTGACATTTGGAAGTCACGTTGATCCCTTGGGTCTGACGAAGTCCTCAGTGATATATTTGGGATATGTGTCCCCACTCAAATCTCAGGTTGAATTTGTTATTATCAGTGTTGGAGGTGGGGCCTGGTGAGAGAGGATTGCATCATGCAGGTGGATTTCTCATGAATGGTTTAGTACTATCCCCTTGGTGCTTTTCCCATGATAGTGAGCGAATTCTTGCAAGATCTTGTCATTTGAAAGTGTGTGGCACCTCCTTGTTCCTGTTTTCACCGTGTGGGATACCTGCTCCTGCTTTGCCTTCTGCCATGAATAAAAGCTCCCTGAGGCCACCATCCTTCCTGTACAGCCTGCAGAACCCTGAGCCAATTAAACCTCTTTTCTTATAAGTGGTTAAGACTTATAAGTCTCATATAAGTCTTATAATACTTGAGACTTACGTCTCAAGTATTTCTTTACAGTAGTGTGAGAACTGACAAATACACTCAGGATCTCCAAGAATCATGGTAAATGCTGGTCTTTAGAGAGGGAGCACTTCAGCTTCCTATTGATAAGAACAGGTTGACACTCCATTGATTAACAAAAAAAGAAAAAAAAGAAACTTTTTTGTCCCCAGGTTGATGAGGCTATATGTAAACTTTCACGTATAAAGTCTGAAGTGTCTATGGAACATCAAGGTGGAGATTGCAGAGGCAGATAGAAATATTGACCTAAAATATAAGGAGGAGTTGAGAATGAACATAAAACTTTGAAAATCATTAGCATAAAGATAAGTCTTATTTATATCTTCCAGTAAAGTAGGGGAGAAATTATTTGTTGAATGAACAAATTGATGAATAAGTGAATGAGTGGAGTTCTTACTATGAAGTAGTATAATCAATTTTTAAACACAAATATCCTGGGACTTTTACATCCAGATAAGCTTTCTCTACTTCAAAGTAATCAACTTGGATTTATTCCCGTAATATATTTATTGCCCAGGGCGGTTTCAAGCTCCTGTAGGAATTAGCTGCGTTCAGAGCACATGTTTCTACTAACCTTCCGTGATGGTGTCTTTTCATGTGTTAAGGAAGAATGTGATTTCTGTAAACAATCAAAAGTAGTTCAAGGCCACATTTGGTGAATGATTTGAGGAATGTGAGAGATAACCATTTTGGTCATTATCAGCTTTAAATTCTAAAGAAACAGAATTTAATTTTCAGTTCTGAAGTCAGTTTTAAAATAGCAACACTGAAATGTTCAAGCCTCAGACCATAGCCTCCCTTGGTGATAACTTTGAAGTTCGACATTGTATGGATCCTAGTGGAAAAACCTGAAACAAAAGACATACGTTTATAGACATAGAACATATATAAATTATATATTTTTAAATATAAAGTTTGGGTGTTCAGCATTGGCTGTGCACATGCAGCCTCTACTTCTTGTTCGTCCCTATTTGCTTTCTCCCTCCGCCCCACTCCCATTCTGTTTTGTGTTCCTTGGGTCATAACAGCTGCCATGTTTAAAGCACTCTTTGAGTAGAGCTAAGTACTGATAACAACAGAAAAGATTCTGAGAACTGTAAATGGCAGGGGAGGTGGGCAGTACCTTACTGTACTTTGATTCTTTTACTCTTTGTCACTTTGTCTGACCCCTGAGCAGTTCTGACTGGGATAAACTAAGTCTTTGGTTGGATAGATTCTGTGGCGTTCAAGTTTTATTAAGAGGACTTGACTTCAGTATTGAGGGGAGTCGTAGAAAGAAACCAGTGTGAGTGGTAAACTCAGGAGACCTAGATGCTGGTTCTGCCAATATTAATAATTATATTGCTACTGTTACTACTACTGATGCTGCTCTTGTTACCACCACTTCTGCTCTTTAGATTGGCAGTGTTTTGTACTTTACAAATCTTTTTAACATACTTTGTCTCATTCTTCACAACGGCTCCATGAAATAGGAAGTTATCAACTGAGTCATTTTCAAGTAGGTGAAGTGAGCACACTAAGCTTTCAAGTACTCATTCAAAAATGACAAGGCAAGTTGCTTTGACTCTTGGGGCTAGACTCCCTAAGATACACTTACGCTGCAAATTTTATGCTCCTCTCTTTTAGTAGAGTATAATATATTAGGTATGAAAGTGTAGTTTTGCATTTCATGAGGTCCCCAAAAACAGGTGATCATGGGGAATCACTCCGCATGGTAAGAGTTAGAATATGTGAAACAAGCAAGTGCAAGTTACATTAAAATTAAATACTTAAGGGAAAGATAAAGTCATAAAAGTGCTTATTTTGAGCCCGTTTCAGTCTTAATACTCCCTCCAGGCTGGGTAGAACCATTGCTCTTATCTGCGAAGTTGCTATGGAAACCAATTGCACCCTTCTCCCTCTGCAATAGTATTTTTCTCAGGCACTCTCTCTCAAAAATCTTAGCAGTGAAACAGACATCAAACCCCAGCAGGTTAAAAAATGGGATTTGTGTTTCTTCTCCCCGCCCTCACCCTCCTCCTTTCAAAGGCATGACTATTGACAAATGGGTGGCTCATGAATTCTCCCTACAATGATCCTTTATCTATGCAGAAGGATGCTGACAGAGGGACTGTTGCGGTGATGGAGGGAGGCCTGTGTTTGCCAGGCCGTAGGGCTCCTGCAGATGACAGTCCCACCTGCCGTGGGCCCAGGTGCTCTGTCCTGGTTTGAAGGATGGTTCCACTCATCGCACTTAGAGGAACATGAGAAACATAGAATTATTGCTCATCAACATCAAAACAGTCGAGCAGGTGACAGAAATGGGGATGAAGAAGAGGCTTGTTTGGTTTTTGGATTCTGAATTCACTGAACAAATGGTGGTTAGGGAAACCTGGGAAGAATCTGGAAACACTGGGTTCATGGGTTTCTTAATCTTGCAGGCGATTTTTTATTATGGTCTGATGAGAATACTCATCAGGCCACATTAAGTCTATCCCCCACTATAGGCAAATGAGATATTCTACACAAGTGTTCTTGTTACTGCTGTTATAGTGCTGCCTATGAGTGGCCTCTCCAGCACAGTGGTTTCAGGACAGCTGGGCTTCTTGCATGTTGGCCGGCTTCCCCCACAGTGAGTATCCCAAGAGAAGCAGGCAGAAGCTGCATGGCCTTTGATGTGCCAGCCTCACAGACATATAGCATCACCTCCGTGAGACTTTGTTCAAGTAACTATAAGCCTGCAAAGACACAAGGAGAGGGGCACATAGACCCACCCCTTGATGAGAGGGCTGTTAAATAATTTGTCACCATTTGAAACACCTCCAAAATAAGTGAGTTTTCTGGAAATCTATAGCAGACTTTTTTTTTTTTTTTTTTTTTTTTTTTTTTTTTTTTTTACAATTGGTGGGGTAGGGGATGGAGTCTCACTGTGTTGCCCAGGCTGGAGTGCAGTGGTGTGATCTTGGCTCACTGCAACCTCCGCCTCCCGGGTTCAAGTGATTCTTCTGTCTCAGCCTCCTGAGTAGCTGAGATTACAGGTGCCCTCCACCATGCACAGCTAATTTTTGTATTTTTAGTGGAGATGGGGTTTCACCATGTTGGCCAGGCTGGTCTCAAACTCCTGACCTCAAGTGATCCACCTGCCTCAGCCCCCCAAAGTGCTGGGATTACAGGCATGAACCACCATGCCCAGCTCAGGCTCCTTTAAGTGCCAAACTTTAAAGCTTCTAACTCTTTGTTGATATCTCAGGATCTTCATTAATAGCATGGATTAAGGTACTGTGTGGAAATAAATGTTATCTCCAGGGCATACTGAATAGAATAAGATTTTCTTTAAACATTACCTTTTGCTTAGTGTGCACGTTGTTCTGTGTGTTTTACATATTTTATCTCATTCAATTCTGGAATAATCCAATGGTAGGTAGACAGAATGTGAGCTGCATTTCAAAGATGAGGAAGCTGAGGCTCAGAGGGAAACTACCCGAAGCCACACAGCTAATAATCTCTACAGGTTACTAACTCTCAAGTGTTCAATTGCAAAACTCAGAATTTTGGAGGAGGAGTGAGGGTGTTCACTTTTGCTTCTATTTGGAGGATATAGGATGTCTCCTCAGGCCCTGGCTCTCTTCACACTCTCCTTCTCTGCCTTAAGGGCAGCTACTTTCCTTTCTTCTGTGATGACATTGCTGCTTCCTCTACCCCTTGGAATTCTTTTTCTCTGCAAAACTGATGAATACCCATATGCTGTCTCCTCAATTTTCCCTTTCCCTTTTATTGCCACACCAAAGACCACTGCAGAAACTGTTTTTTCTTTTAGAGCTTTACTGCTAATCACCATAGAAAAGGTAGACAGAAGTTGATAATGATTTCCCTGGGGAAATCCCAAACTTAATCTTGTCCACATCATTTTTTACTGTGTCCTTGACTCTGGCCTAAAGTTTCTGACTCCTCTATTCCTGTAACTAGTAGGTCCACATTTGCTCATAAACGAGGCCACATTTCCATTAGTTAGTTATATGCAGAAGAAGATTGAGTGCCGGCCACACCTTCATGGGCGATTCCTGAGAATCCTTCCCAGCCTTGTCTCATGAGACCTCAGAAACAGGTTGCTGCTTGCTGTGTCCCCAGCTGTGGCCCGTCTTGGGCTGCCCAGCCATGCCTTTGCTGCTGCTGCCTCCACAGTGCCCCCTGCTACCACCACCCATCTGGCCTGAGATGACGGGGCAGTGGGCAGAGAGGGGTCATTGCTTTCCTTGCTACCATCTTTTTCCAAGCAAAGGGTAGCTCTTTCTCTGGCTTCCCCACCACACAGCCAAAGTCAGGTTACTTTTGATAATTGGAGATTTAGATACAGTATTTAGAATGGTCATCAACTCAGTCATCACTAGGAGCTCTTAGCAGATGAGGTCCCTCTTGGAGGGTCTATAAACAGCGACCATCTTTTCCACAGGTGAGCAAGGCCCTCCTTGGCCAAGCTGCTGGCCTTCCTAATATCCTCTGTGGTGTGTGCACTGCGAAGTTCCAGTCCTAACAGCCCTGAAGCCCAGAGAACAAAGTTTTCCCCTTTCCCCAGTCTAAGTCCCACTTCAGGACTCTTCATTTCCTGCCACAGAACTGAGTTCTTTTTAGAAAGATCGATGGTAGGAATATTCACTTTCCTTAGGGAAAAACCATCTCCACCCTGTAGCATCTGTTTCTGGATTCTCATTGTCTTTCCTCCACCTTCTCCTTCTGAGGTTTGGAGAGTGTCAGTTTGGGGATAGGAGATACTCACTTAATGGAGATGATGAAGGAAGGATTTGCCTTCATTAGCTCATCACACACCTCTAAGCCATAAAGGGGGAGCTAGGAATTCACGAGAAGAGAGTCATCAGCATGCCTTCTGCAGACCCCACATCTTGACTGAAAGTAGATGAGGTGGGGTAAAAGGCTTCGCCTCAGCTTAAGTCAAACTTTAAAAAGCTGCTTGGAAAACTTTTCGTATTCCCCTCGAAATCAGGGGATATAAGAAAAGATACCCAAGTTATACCTGATAAAACTTACAGTTGCATCCCTTAAGTGAAAGTCAAGTTTGCATTGGAAAAACCCTGCAGTTTGGTGGGGCAAGGATGTGTACAGACATGTTCCCTGCAGGTCTGGTGTGGACCAATTAGGAGGGAAGCACAGCAGTCTCCTGAAAAAGGATCCTACTCAAGGGGACCATGAGGAGGAATGAGGCAACCCCAAGGGAAGGAAGGACCATAGGGATCCAGGGACTGAGGGGGCATCAGAAGTGGATTATCAGAGGAGATATCATCCATAGCAAGGGACCTGCAGGTAGGAGACCTCCTAGCAGGGAATTTGCTCTCTGGAGAACCCTCGAAATGCCTCGTTAGGAAAAGAATCAGCAGTTGCTCAATGTGAAACATCCAGAAACCTCCAGGCCCGTCACAACTGCCTCAGCCGTGTAAACTATGCTTTCTTCCTTTTCTCCCTCCCCCAGTCCAACCTAGGAGTGGCTACAAATTTCAGCTAGTGGGTAAGGAAGGAGATGATGGGGAGAATACAACATTTCTTACCAATCCTCTCCTCCCTACTGCTGACTTCTAAGTCTGGGGCAGGTACAAACTGGGGAAATAAGAAGTTTCTGATACAATGAACAATTGAAGTTTTAATATTGTAATACTAAAAGAAAAAAAGTTTTAAATAATACTGACCTGAACATTCTAATACCTGAAAGAATGAGACTAGTCACTATTATCTGATCTGTTGAAAAAGCCATAGAATCTCAAATCCAACATGTATAAAAATAATTATGTGTCATAATCAACTGGGATTTGTTCCAGGCAGGCACTCAAGGTTAGTTCAACATTTGAAATTAAGAATCAATTATTTTAATCTACCACATAAACAGACTAGAGAAGAAGAATCATATGTTCTTATCAATTGATCCCGCAAAAACTCTTGACAAAATCCAACACCCATTCTTGATAAGAAATTTCAGCAAAGTAGAGATAGACGGGAACTTTCTCAACTTGATAAAAAACTACTTCTAAACCATACTTAGTGGTAAAAAACTGGATGCTTTAACACTAAAATTGAGAAGAGGGAGAGGTTGTCCCCTGTTAGCACTTCAATTCAACATCTACCAGAAGTCATAGCTAATGTAATATAACATGAAAAGGAAATAAAATGCATAAAGATAGGGAAGGAAGAGATCAAATGGTCTTTGTTCATAGATGACATGACTGTCTATGTAGAAAATCCCCAAAGAGTCAACAACAACAACAAAATAATCCTGGAACTAATAAGCAATTATAGCAAGGGTCACAAGGTACAAGGTTAATATACAAATGTCAGTTGACTTTCTATATGTCAAAAATGAACAAATGGAATTTGAAATTTCAAAACACAATATCATTTACATTAGTGCCAATAAAGAGGAAGAAATATTTAGTTATAAAACAAAATATGTTCAAAATATGAAGAAAACTATAAACTCTGATGAGAAATAAAAGAAGATCTAAATAAATATTCTGTGGTTGTAGGTTAGAAGACTCTATATTATTAAGATGTGAATTCTTTCCAACTTGACCTATGGATTTAAGGCAATTTCAGTCAAAGTCCAATAAAGCTATTTTGTGGATATTGATAAATGGATTCTAAGGTTTATATAGAAAGGCAAAACCTGGAATAGCCACACAATATTAAAGAGGAAAAATAGAATCATACTCAATGGTGAAAAGTTGAAAGCTTTTCCTTTAAGAGCAATAACAAGAATGTCCACTCTCATCACTTCTATTCAACATAGTACTGGAGTCCTAGTAAGAGCAATTAGGCAAAAAATAGAAATAAAAGCCATGCCAATCAGAAAGGAAGAACTAAAATGGTCTCTGTTTGCAGCTGACATAATTTGATTTGTAGAAAATCCTAAATACACTACCAAAAAACTGTTAGAACTAATAAACAAATTAAGTAAAGTTGCAGGATAAAAAAATCAATAAGTTGCATTTTTAGATACTAACAATACAAAATCTGAAAAAGACATTAAAAGAACAATATTATTTATATAGTATCACAGAGATAAGATACTTAGTAATAAATTTAATCAAGCTGATGAAAGATCTGTGTACTTAAAATTATCAACCACTGATGAAAGAAATAGAACCTGACACAAATGGAAAGATAGCAGAAAAATCAGTATTGTGTCAAAATATCCATACTACCCTAAGTCATCTACAGATTCAATGCAATCCCTGTCAAAATTTCAATGGCATTTTTTACAGAAATAGATTTTAAAAATCCTAAAATTCATATGGAATCACAAAAGATCCTGAATAGCTAAAGCAATCTTGAGCAAGAAGAACAAAGCTAGAGGCATCACACTTCTTGACTTTAAATTATATTGCAGAGCTGTAGTAGTCAAAACAGTATGGTACTGGCATAAAGTCATATACTTAGAAAAATGGAATACCGAGCCCAGAAATAAACCCATACATATATGGCCAATTAATAGTCAAGAAGGTCTCCAAAAATAGGCAATGGGGGAAAGGATAGTATCTCCAATAAAGTGTTAGGAAAACTGGATATCCATTTGCAAAAAAGTGAAATTGGATCTTTATCTTATACTATATATAACAATCAACTCAAAATGAATTAAAGATTTAAACATAAGATCTGAAACTATGCAATTCCTATGAGAAAACTGGGGAAAAGCTCCATGACATTGGTCTTGGCAATGATTTTTTTAATATGATGAAAAACAGACACCAAAAGCAAAACTAAACAAGTGGGACTACATCAAATAAACTTCTGCATGGCAAAGACAATAAAGCAAAAAGGCAACAAACCGAATGAAAGAAAATATTTGCAAACATATACCCAATAAAGGGTAAATATCCAAAATATATAAAGAACTCATGCAACTCAATAGGAAAAAAAAAAAAAAAAACCCAAACCAAAACCCCTACCTGAAAAAAAGGCTTTGATTTTAAAATGGGCAAAGGACCTTAGTAGACATTTTCATTTCACAGAAATGGCTAACAGGTATACAAAAAGGTGCTCAGCATCACTAATCATCAGGGAAATGCAAATTAAAGCCAAAACGAGATATAAGCTCACTCCTGTTAAGATGGTTGTTATAAAAATGTCAAAAGATAAGAAGTGTTGGTGAGAATGTGGAAAAACGTCAAAAGATAAGAAGTGCTGGTGAGAATGTGGAACTCTTAAACGTTGGGAAGGTAAATTGTTACAGATATTATGACAAACAGCATGGAGAGTCATCAAGAAATTAAAAATAGAAAAAGCATATGACCCAGTAATTCCACAACTGGGTATATATGCAAAAGATACAAAATCAGTATGTCGAAGAGCTATTTGCACTCTCATGTTTATTGCAGCATTATTCACAATAGCCAATACATAAAAACAACTTACATGTCTATCAGTGGATTAATGGAGAAAGAAAATGTGAGACATATGTATCTCACATATGCCATATATATAAAAAATACTATTTAGCCCAAAAAAGAAAACAAATTTTTGTCATTTGCAATAATAACAGGTGAACCTTGGAGGACATTATGCTATGAAAAATAAGCCAGGCGTAGAAAGACAAATACTGCATGATCTCACTTACATGTGGAATCTGAAAAAGTAGAACTTTAAACAGACAGTAGAAGGGTAGCTACCAGGGTTTGGTGGTTAGGGAAAATGGGGAGATTTGCCCCAAAGTGTACAAACTTTTGGTTATAAGATGAATAAGTTCTGGAGAGCTAATGTTCAGCATGATGACTATAGTTAATTATTGTATACTTGGAAAGTGCTAAGAGAGTTGATCTTAAGTATTAACACCATATATATAAACAAAAAGGACTGTGAAGTAATGTGTATGTTAATTAGCTTAATTGTGGTAACCGTTGCACAATATATGTGTATATCAAAACATCCTGTTATACACTTTGAATATATACAGATTTTTTGTTAATTATACCTCAATAAAGCTGAAAAAAAAAAACAAAGTTGAAGGACTGATACTATTTGATTTCAGTCCTACCATTAAGCTATAATAATTAGGAAGGCATGGTATTGCAAAAGAATACATACATAAATAAATGGAAGAGAACAGAGTGCCCAGAAATAGAGCCACATAAATACAGTCAACTGTTGTTTGACAAAGGAGCAAAGAAATTCAATGGAGAAAAGAAATCATTTACCCAACACCAAATGATGTTAGAACAATTAGACATCCACAGACAAAAAACAGATCTAGACACAGACTTTGTACCTTTCACAAAAATTAATTTAAAATAAGCCATATACCTAAATATAAAAAGCAAAATATAAAAACTTCTGGAAGACAGTCTGGAGAAAATCTATATGGCTTTGAGTTTGGCATTAAGTTTTTAGACACAACAGAAAAAGCACAATTCATGAAAAAAATGATGTTGGACTTTATTAAAATTTAAAAACTTTGCTCTTTTTAAAGGCACTGTTAAGACAATAAAATCACAAAGCACCAACTGGAAGAAAATATTTGCAAAACACACATCTGGTAAAGGACTTCTATTCAAAATATACAAATAACTCTTATGTTTGATATCATTTGTGGTTAGGGAATTTCAAGCTAAAACAACAATGATATACCACTACGTATCCCTTAGAATGGCTAAAGTCCAGAAAACTGACAGTACCAAATGCTGGTGAGGATGTGGAGCAACAGAGACTCATTCATTGCTGGTGAGAATGCAAAATAATACAGCTGCTTTGGAAGATAGATTAGCAGTTTATTACAAAGCTAAAAATAGTCTCACCATGTGGTCCCACAATCTTGATCCTAGGCATTTATCTGAATTAAATTTTGTCCACAAAAAAACCTGCCCACAAATGTTTATAGTAGCTTCATTTATAATTGTCCCAAACTGGAAGTGATCAAGATGACCTTCAGTAAGTGAATAGATAAAAAACTGTGGTGTATACGTAAAATAGAATATTATTAATCAATAAAAATGAGATATCAAGCAATGAAAAGACATTGGGAAACCTTAAATGTGTTTTGCTAAGTGAAAGAAGCCAGTCTAACAAGATGACAAACTGTAAGATTCTAACTACATGATACTCTGGAAAAGGCAAAACTATAGCGACATTAAAAAGATCAGTAGTTGCCAGTGGGGAATGGGGGAGGGATAAATAGGTGAAACACAGGTGACTTTTTTTGTTGTGGGGGGTGGGTGAACTATTCTGTATGATACTGTAATGTTGGATATGACATTATACAATTGTCAAACCCATAGAATTTTATAATATAAAGAGTGAACCTTAATGCATACAATTAAGAAATAATGTACGTGGTTAGGGGATTCTAGGAAAGAATGTGTAGTGTGACTAGAGATTCTGACTGTGTTGCAAATGTATGAAACAACCTCACTGAAGGGAGGGGTGATAAAGATGCTGACCTAAGTAATTTTGGAAGTGAGTAGAGACTAAGAATAAAGACAAAAGGTATTGCACATAAGCACTGTACTTTAGTCGATAAAGTTGTTTCTTATGGGGTTACAGGTTAACAATTCTGATACTGCTATACATGTATACTGAAAGTGAACAATTAAATAAATGGATGCTGCATGGTGAGATCCAGGTTTCTCATAGTTGCTATGGGAATTTACAGATAAGCAAGAGGAGGAGGTTAGAATGATCCAGGTAGGGTAATGGATTAAAGTTAGAGACATTAGTCAGCCATATGTTTAACTTGATATAGATACTAATGTTTACACATAGAAATATTTATAGATAGTAATATACACAAATTTATTTCTTCTGTCAGCTGAGAGTTTCCAAAAGAAATACCCCAGTAGCAAAAATGAACCAGGTCTCCTTGGAGAAATGGCTGATTCTAAGACTGGGGCAGAAAATACACAAGGTTAATCCTGAGCATCTTGTAGTATCAGAAATTAAGGAGGTGATCAAAACAAAAACAACTCATTAATGTAGTATGTCAAAGGGGCACAGGAACCAACAGAAAAACCTCCCAATCACCAAAGCTGAAACAATGTGAACCACAAAATTATAACATAGTGTTGGGTTATAACCCAGAATATAATATGACTATCCACTTGCACATATATTGATATAAATCAAAGATCAAATGCATTAGTAAATGGGGAGAAGAGACCATTCTCTTGCATAGAATAATTCCCAATAAATTATGTAGCTACTCCACCCTAAAGGTAGAGGGATACAATGCTTTACTTCTGGAGTGTGGGCTGCACACAGTGACTTCCTTTCAAAGTGTACAACATGAAAAGGGAAGAAAAAGGAGTACAGTAAAGAACCGTGACAAACATTGTCAGCCACATGATCATTGTCAACATCAGCAGCCATAAATCATGTCAGTGGTTTGTACTCTTCATATGATGTGCTGAAAATGGCATTTTAACTCTGTAATCTTCTTCTCAAAAATGCAGATCCCATGTCATGAGAAAACACCAGAAAAAAATTCTATGGAAGGGCGTCGTACAGTGTACCTGACTAGTACTCCTCAAAGGTCATAAAAAGCAGTTGGAGAAACCATCAAAGCCAAGAAAATCCTGAGGAGACACAACAATAAAATGTAATGTGATATTCTGGATGAGTTCTGGGAATAGAAAAAGGAAGTTAGGTAAAAACTAAGAAGATCTGAATAAAGTGTGACGTTTTAGTTAATAATAATATATCATTATTGGTTCATTACTTTTAGCAAATGCATCATACTAATGTAAAACGTTGATGATAGGGGAAGAAGTTTGTGGCAGTGTATGTGGGAACGCTTTGTGTTATCTGTTTAATCTCTGTGCAAATCTAAAGCTATTTTACAAAGTAAAGTATTAAGTAAAAAATAAAGCTATGATTTTTTTCTTTTTTTTTTTGGGGGGGGGGTGATGGAGTTTTGATCTTCTTGCCTAGGCTGGAGTGCAATGGCACAATCTCGGCTCACTGCAACCTCTGCCTCCTGAGTTCAAGCGATTCTCCTGCCTCAGCCTCCCAAGTAGCTGGGATTACATGTGCCCACCACCACGCCCAGCTAATTTTGTATTTTCAGTAGAGACAGGGTTTCGCCATGTTGGTCAGGCTGGTCTCAAACTCCTAACCTCAGGTGATCTACCCACCTCGGCCTCCCAAAGCATTGGGATTACAGACATGAGCCACTATGCCCGGCTCCTATCCATGATCTTATCCTAAGCTCATCCAGGAAAGCCAATTCTTCAGTTCAAGTCTGAAGAAGGAAAAAAACCAACATCCCAGTTTGAAAACAGTCAGGCAGGAGAAATTCCCTCTTATCTGGGGGAGGGTTGGCTTTTTGTACTTACTATTCATGCCTTCAACTGATGGGATAAGGCCAACCTACACTAGGGAGCCAATCCCCTTTACTCGTGCAAAAACACCCTCACAGAGACACGTTTGACCAAATATCTGGACAACTTGTGACCCAGGAAAGTAGACACATAAATTAACCATTACAGTTGTCTTCTCACATACACCCTTGTTTATGAGAATCAAATAGGATAATTAATGTTGGAGTACCTTATAAAAACATAAAATGCTTAGCTGTTGAATGAATGTTCAGACTAATGAAAAACTTTCTTTTTAATCCCAAGCTTTTCCACTCATATTGTTTAGGGATTTTAGATATTTCTATACAGTCACCCGAGCTTGTCTTGTATTATCTTCCCACATGCTGTATTACCTTGTATTATCTTCCCACATGCTGTATGGGAACAGCAGCATGAGGTATCCATGAACACGAGGCTTGGCCCTCCCTGCTGTGTCTCTGATTGCCTAGGTCTCTCTCTCTGCCTCTGCTCATGTTGTTTCTTGCATCTATTTTGGTTATTTCTAGTTTGCACCCCATGCTTTGCTCTTGGGTCCCTGCTTGCTCTTGCCCTCAGCACATCAAGACTGACTTCGGCTTCCCCACTTTGTGTTCGTCCATACTGTGCATGGACTCAGTTCCTCTCCATGCCCCAGTTCTCCTTGCTCTTTGCCCATTTCATATTATTTCCTGGGGACCCATCTCTGATTGGTGCCTCCTAGCCAATATTTTTGCAGGCTCTTCTCACCTTCAGTACCCACACTTGTTCTTTATATATTGTCAGGGGTCAACTCTGTTCTTTTCCTACTAGATGGCAGACAGGAAAAAAAGGAAGAAAAGGAAAGAGGATAACTTGGCCTCTCCATAACTATGCTGCTGTGATGCTGGGTACTGGGACCCTCAGGGTCTCTCAGGAACTCTGTACCCGTGTACTCAGGAGACACACTGAAATCCTGGCTGGTGCGCAAGTGAGGAAGCTACTTTTCTCCCGGGTCCGATGGCCTCACACATCTGATGTCGTTTCAAAATAATTTCCTTTCTGCTAGCTGCTCTGGTTTTCAAGTAGGAAAAAGTTGTCACCCTAAATGACTCACATTTGTGACTTTCTTTTGGATTGCATACTTAAGAATGTTCCCATCCTACTTCATTCGGGTCTCAGCAGGATCCTGGAACCAATAGGTCTAAGACTGGAGATTAACAGCATAACTAATGTAGGTGTCTAATAAGTGGCCAGCCTTCCCAGTGGCTCTGCCTTCAAGTCTTTCCTTTAAGCTTGGGAGTCTGGCTCACTTTAGACCCCAGACGGCTGCTCACGTCTTTCCTAGCAGCTGCTAAGTGTGCGAATGAGAACACTTTCATGAAAATACTTCTATGGCTATTATGGGCCTCTACTCTTATCTCAGAGAGAAAATGCTTATCTCTGAGTCTTATATAATTCAAATGAGAGACCCGTATAATGTGGCTCTCTTCTTTAAATTACAGGGAATCAGTGGTCTGTCCTTCTGAAAGGTCCTCTGCATCTGCCTGAATGAAAATGACTCAAAGTGAGGAATGTCTAATGATGCTTGTTGCTAACATGCTCTTAGCATCCTTATCAGGCGGGGCAGCCAGCAGGAGCCTCAGACATTTCAGATATTTTTGGCCCTTGAGATCTCCTTCAGGTGCCTACATTAATTAGCCTATTACATTCACATCAGATAAATATCAGGGAGAAACACTTTGGTAAAAGGAAGGTTTTGGAACTCTCTCCAATGGATGAGAAAATTAGACTGAAAATGCCTACCTGTTATTATTTGTGGATGAATCAGACTCTTTATGCAAAGAAGATTATAAGAATGGCTGCTTTTTTTGCAAAATACTTCTCAGCCTGAAGGCTAGATATCAATTTGCAGGATTTGAAAAATCTATGATTGTGGCTAATTTGCTGATTTATTTATTTCTGCTGTGCCTTCTGGAAACTAATTTTAAACCTGTAAAACAATTAGTTCTCAGGAAGCTCCTCAACCCCTCCAATTGTTTTATCTATGAAGGCTGGTTTAAAAGTACAGCTACTAGCCATGTTTGGGGGGAAGCAAATTTTATTCATTTTCAGGTCCCTACTGCAAATCTTTATATGGAGTGTCACTGTTGGTGACTACCCATTTCCAGGAGCTACACACTCCAGGATCTTCATCATGGAGAGGGGCTCTGATATGGGTTAAGGACAAAAATCAATGCTTAGGGATGCATATGAGGCCATCTCTCAAGGGAAGGTATTTTAGAAGAAGGAGGATGACAGGAAATCTACATGAAACCATGACGGGTAAGTGCTTTCTTGGAATTCTTTTCCTCATGGTGCATTTTAATGTAGTTGGTGCGATGACCTTACCCTTGCAAAGATGGGAGGAACTGGGTTAGGGCTGAGAGAGAAGCAGGCATAGGGCAGGCTTCTGAGACCCACCTCTAATCTAGGCAAACTGTTCCCTCCTCACATCTCACATGCATAGGCAGCTTGCCAGGTAGACTTCAAGCTGAGCTTTGGCCCCAAATCCCTAGCTAGTGTTTACAAAGCCAAGGACTTGCCTGGGATGCCTTAGGCCTGTAGAGAGTTGTTGGCTCTGGCTGTGGTAGGTGATTGATGAAAGCTTAGAAATGTCAGGGTCTTGGGTGCCTCAACCAGCATTATTTAACATCTCTTAGTAAAGCGCCATACATTTACCGAGTGATGGGATAAGGCTTTGAATCTGAGAGGTGAAGTATGGTTGTAATTCACATTTGCTGGTCTCCCGCTAGACCATGCATCACCTGCACTTGCCCTTCTTCCTGAATCTTGTCACAACCTTTTGATACTCATGATGGAGGGAAATATGTCAACAAATTGGCAGAAACAATTTTCATATTTAAAACATATGACAAATTTCCACTTTGTCTAAGTGCCATGTTTAGGAACTCAGCTATTTCGAATGAAGGGTATACTTAGTCTTAAGCTGAGACACGTGTCCACCCTGCGGAGTGGCTATAAGTACTTAACGTTATATTGAGTTTCCCTGGCATATTGAGTATGGTATACTATTAATTAATCCAATCTCAAGTTTCATGTGATGAAGGAAGTGAGACAGGACAACAAATCTGTGGAGCTAATTATTCAAAAGGCACACATGTTGAAAATGATAAATTGAAAAACTTAAAAATAGGGGTGAAGATAGTAAATAGAGATTGTAGATAATTACTGGCATAACTGAGTTGTTAGGGGCATTTGAGAGACAAAGTTATTAATATGGCATCTGCCATGTTCTTTCACAACGCTCTACGGACCCTTTCCTGGGCAAGATGGACCATACAGACCATGAGTCTGACCATTTGATTTTGTATTTTGAGTCTTAATGTCATACACAGTGATTTAAAATACACATCTACAGAAATATATATACACATATACACATATGCATATGTTAGTAACTAGGAGAAGACATGTTTATCTGACATTCTCAAGTCAGATAAACCTGAGGTTCTCAAGTGTCAATTTGGATGAAAGCACAAATTCTTTCTCATGGCTCTCACAGACAACCTAATAATTAAATCGGATTTCCTTCTTTTCCTTGGTCTCTGTAGGAGGTGCTGGTAACAGGTAGGACCTCCTTGAAGAGCAGCAGAAGAGAGGAGGAGGAGAAAGAAACAGATGCTGGAGAATTCACTTCTGGTAACAGGTAGGACTTCCTAGAAGAGCAGCAGAAGAGAGGAGGAGGAGAAAGAAACAGATGCTGGAGAATTCACTTCTGTATCCTTCAAACATTGCATCTGTGTCTGCAGGACAGTTCTCCAAGTGGCCTTGGACTGACCCAGATCTCCTTACTTTCTTGCTCATAGTTCTCCAGAATAACTGTAGAATGAGTTGGGAATGTAGCATCCTGAGATGGGGGAACTGCCTGAAAGAGTTTGGGCTGTTTCTATTTCTCCTAGGGAATGTAACATCTTGAGTTAGGGAGGAATGTCCAGGATAGCCCAAGCTTTGTTTCTGTCTTGCTGGGAAGCAGGGTGACCTTCAAAGACTTGCCTAATGAGTCCTGTCTCCCCTGGGGTTTGCCAACCATGGCAGGCAGCATTTCGGGGCACTCAGCTGTGGTGCAAGTGGGACACATGCACTGAGACTCTGTCTGCCCTGGAAGCCTTCTTGAGCCTTGCGGGGCTAGCACACAATGGCTCCTAGGCTTGTCTTATCCTTTTCTGCAAGTACTAAACCCACTTCATGTAACTTGTTGTGTATGAAAATGTTCTGTCTCACTGGACTCAGGTGAGTTGGCAACCAGTGCACAGGGAACCTGCTCTGCAGTGTCCTTTTCATGATAAAAATAAGCCTGACTTTCATTTAGGTGGTTAATAAACCTTCTTCAAGATTAAGCAGCCCTTCTTAAATAGTTCACTCTGCTATGAGTCTAGAAGACTTGCACCTAGCCAGGTAGGCAGACAACAGTTTATTTTCCTACTC
Source organism: Pongo pygmaeus (assembly GCF_028885625.2). Taxonomy (NCBI): domain Eukaryota; kingdom Metazoa; phylum Chordata; class Mammalia; order Primates; family Hominidae; genus Pongo; species Pongo pygmaeus. The sequence goes on along the minus strand of NC_072384.2, from coordinate 33,064,344 downwards.
CTAAAATCCATGAATCCTTTGATCTCATCTGTCCCCATTGCTTTCTGAGTCCAGATATTGTCCTGACCACCTGCTACCCAGCTGACTGCCACAGCTGTTTTTGGTGATACTCATCCTGACATCTGGGAGGATGGAATTCAACTTTTGCCCTCAGCTGTGTGTATTCACAAATGTGGACCAGTTGAGATGGCCACAGTGGTGACTGACCACAGGCTGGACCTCATTTCAGGGTTTCTCTGATTTATGTGAGGCCGTTTCCCACCACTCTATTCTTAGAGGTTCGCATGAAAATATGGCAGATTTGGAAGACTTGGTTGTTCTAGAATTTCAATTTTCACTTTTTAATGAAGCGGCCTAGCTGTGGAATTAGATTAGTTATTGGAATTTTATGGTGTGTGAGGTTTAAGAAATCAAGGGAATAGAGCAGAAAACACAAAATAATTAGCTACGAATTCATCCTCTTAACTGTATCCTCAGTCGGTATGTAAAAGAAGATGGGTAACTACATTCAGCATCAGAGGACCAGGATCTAGCCCAGTTACTTTCTGACTCAGCTTCTGCTTTGAGTAATCACTCACTGTCTCTGGGCATCAGTTGCATTTCCTATCAAGGGACATGTTGAGCTGGACCTGAGGAGTTTAGCTGGGAAACCATTGTCCAGGAGCCTTCTGAACCTGCTCAAACTGAATACATAACTATGGATTTTCTTTTTGGTTGGAGGGGAGGGGATGAGGGTCCAAAACTTTCATCAAATTCTAAAGAGTCTGTGAGCAGGAAAATATTATGAACCATTGAATTGGGCACTCCCTATGGCCCATTCCAGCCTAGATGTTCCAGAATTCCAGAACATTCTATAACAAGGAGAAGTTGACCTCAGGCTCAACTTATGTCTGCCTATCTAAACCAATCCATGCTGACCTCTACCACCTCTAAACTCTTATATACTTTAGTTAAATCATCAATTATTTATTAATTTATTCATTAATCAAACATTTACTAGGAAGCCAGTTAACACATATAGACTGAGTACCTATTATGTGTCACACAATGTCAAAATGGAGCCAAAGGCTCAAATCAGCAGCATGTAATGAGGCGACATGCATTTTCAGAACCTCTGTTATACAGTCAGTACTATTGAGATCAGCAGAGTTTAATTGTGGCTGGATTTGAGAAGCACTGGGCAGTCCTTAAAGTTTTCCTGTCCAGGCCTCAGCCTAAACCTGTTATATCAGAATTTCTTGGAGGTGGAATGGCAGTATTTCTCCCCTCGTTCCTCATCTGATTTCAAAATGTAGCCAAGGTTGATACTTGTTGATTGGAATGGTGGTCCTTGCCCCACAAGGACACTATCAGCTTAAGAAAGCCAAAGAAACAATTAGATAGCCCACACGTGGTTGTTTACTTATTTATTTTTTATTTGTTTCTTTTTCTTTTTCTTTTAAGTTCTGGGATACAAGTGGAGAACATGCATAGGTATACACGTGCCATGGTGGTTTGCTGCACCTATCAACTGGTCATCTAGGTTTTAAGCCCCACATTCATTATTTGTCCTAATGCTCTCTCTCCCCTAACCCCCCACCTGCCGACAGGCCCCAGTGTGTGATTGTCCCCTCCCTGTGTCCATGTGTTCTTATTGTTCAGCTCCCACTTATGAGTGAGAACATGCTGTGTCTGGTTTTCTGTTCCCGTGTTAGTTTGCTGAGAATAATGACTTCCAGCTTCATCTATGTCCCTGCAAAGGACATGAACTCATTCTTTTTTATGGCTGCATAGTATTCCATGGTGTATATGTGCCACATTTTCTTCATCCAGTCTATCATTGATGGACATTTGGGTTGGTTCCAAGTCTTTGGTATTGTGAATAGTGCTGCAATAAACATATGTGTGCATGTGTCTTTATAGTAGAATGTTTTACAATCCTTTGGGTATGTATCCAGTAATGGGATTGCTGGGTCAAATGATATTTCTGATTCTAGATCCTTGATGAATTACCACACTGTCTTCCACAATGGTTGAACTAGTTTACACTCCCACCAACAGTTCCTATTTCTCCACAACCTTGCCAGCACCTGTTGTTTCCTGACTTTTTAATAATTACCATTCTGGTTGTTTATAACTATCAAATTGCACCAGTGCTTCCCAGTGCATTTGGAATAAAATCTAAACTGTGGCTACCAGGCCCTAGGTGATCTGGCCTCTGTTTACACTTATTTATTCATTTAATTAAATTTATTGTACATCCTACATGTGCCAGTCAAGTGTCTTAAGTGGTAAAGACAGAATAAATCACACAAGTTTCTTGCTCTTTGGAGCTTATATTCTGGTGGAAGAGACAAACCATTATAAACCATATGTAAACACATGTATTGATAAAAGAGTCTCAAAGAGTGGTAAGACCTGTTTAGAAAACAAATCAGGAGAGTGGACCTGAAGTGGAGGAGTGGCAATGAGCTAATTTAGGGTGACTGATCAGGGAAGGTCTTTCTGAAGAGGTCTGCTTGCCCTTGAGGCTTCAAGGCCTGAAAGGAGCCAGCCGTCTGAAAATCTGGAGGAAATGACTCTAGGCAGATAGAATGGCATGTGCAAAGGTTCTGGGCAGGAATGAACTTGGCACAAAGTCCCTGGGGCTGGACTGTAGTGAAAAGGGGAAGAGCTGAGGATGAGGGCTGAGGTGGGAAAAGGCCAGTTGTGTAGGGCCTTACAGGCATGGTTCTAATTTCATTTTAAATGCACTGAGAAGAACTGGTACTAAGGGCCCCATCTCACAGTTGAGCATTTATCACTAAGTACTATTATTATTTTTATTATATAAAGCAATCCTTGCTTTACATGGCACTGCAGGATCAAATCTCAGTTACCGTAGAATCTTGCAAAGCAAGGACTGAACTCCTATGTGCACAAGTTTCACTTAACATGGTACCATGCAAAGTGAAGATGGCCTGTATCTGATAATGATTCTCTAGTTATTTTTATGCTGGTCTTATTTTCTTAATTTAATTCTGAGATCACCCAAAAAGGGTGAAGAGACTTTGAACTATTGGATGATTGTTCCTGACCATTCACTCCCTCTGAGTGACTAGTCTATGTACCCATGGGAGACCTAGACAGCCTCCCCCAGTTGACTTTGGGCTTGGCCATGTGACTTACTTTGGCTAATGAGAGGTGAACAAAATAAACTTTTGCTGTGTTCAAGCAGAGGCCGTAAATGCGTGTGTTCTGCTCAGCTTCTCTTTGCTACTCTGGAATTCCTTCCCACTGCAAATCCCAGGGAGGAGCTCCTGGATGAAGGATACTGGTTCTACAAGAAGACAGGCATTGCTTGGCTGTGGTGAGCCAAGCTGAGCCCAGAAGGGCTGATCAGAGGCGTGGTCAACTCACAGCCCTTATGTAATATGGGCAAGAAGTAAATATTTATTGCAGTAAACCACTAGAAATTGGGGGTTGTCTGACCACAGTAAAAACTGACTAATATGGTCTAGGAAGTACAGAAAACATAGTACTTATGAAGTACTCATGAAATATTTACTGGCCGATTAAAAGTGATTAGAAGTATGGACCCTGGAGCCAGACTGCTTGGATTTAAGTCCCAGCTCTGACACTCACTATTTGTAGGAATGCGGGCAAGTTACTCAACTTCTCTGTGCCTCAGTTTCTCTATCTGTAAAATGGGTATAATATTAGTACATTCCTCAATAAGTGTTTGTGAAGATTGTTAGTTTTATATATATAAAATATATAAAATATATAAACTAGTATGTGCATAGTAATATATATATTTTTTCTTAGAATTATGTATGGGCACACAGTGTGTGCTAATATTATTACTCAATATTTATCTTAGTTTCATTTTGACCATACAGTAACCTTTATCATACATTGTTTTAGTTTTCCTGCATTTCATGTGTTATATAAAGTGATTTCTTATAAACCACAGCTTATTTTGACAGATCAATTTTATGTTGAGTAGTTAAGATATTCCCACTGCATTTACTATTTCCCTGTGTTCAATGAACCCGTTTTTTATTCTCATCTTTTAGGTCAAAGATGAAAATGTTCAGCAGAACCATATTTGGCAATACATATCTGATATTTTAACAAGTGGCAAAGTGGCAAAGTACTTTTGTTAAGTGGAAAATAATTCATTAAAAAAGGGAGTGAAATGAAATGTCAAGCAGTTGAGGACATTTCAATATTGGAAATTGTGAATGCATGACAGGGGCAGAGACACTCATATTTAATAAAAATGTTGGGCCCCAACTTAAAAACAAGAAGCAACACCAAGAATCAAACATACATTCTCATCTTGCAGGAAAATAAAAAGATCTGAAAGTCAGTAGGTCTGTCAGTATGCAAAGTTATTTTTATTTCTTTTTCTCTCTCAATGGTGACGCCTATTCATTAAGCTTTTATTATATAATATACATCTTTTAGTATAGCTCACTGTGTTTCAATTAAGCTTTAACTGCCCACCATAAAACCTAATGCAAGCTAAAGGTTTCCTTTTATTCCTTTATCTTTACTGGGCACCAAACCTAAGCCATCTATCAGTGCTTTATACGCAGTTCCTGAATAGGCATTTGTTACCCAGAACTTCTTCCCCAGTTTCCCAGAGCTTTTGAAACATTCAGTGCCCTTTGAAATACTTTTAAATCCAAAAATATAAACCTTTCTGCCAGAACTGATACTGCCACAGTGCAACCCACTGATCACCTGGGTTTTCGTTTTTGAAACATCATTAGACAATGGATTTGAACAGAAACGGAAAATTCATCCAACTTGCTGGGTTTCACTCCATGGTGTTTTGTCATTTAATGGCTATGTTTAGCAGCACAGCATTTTCCATGGGCGTCAGAAGTCTTGAGACCAGAGGTAGAGTCATTACTTAAGGGCATCTTATTGCTACAGATAAACCCATCTTTGGGTGAGCTGATGATAATATAGAAATAATTTTAAAAACTATAAATAAAACTTACAGCTATTGAGTGACTGTAGGATAGACTGGAAAGTTCATGGACTGGGGAAGTGAGTTATCTGTGTCCATCTCTTCACTTAACATGTCTTTGGGTAAGTATTCTATTACTTTTGCCATCACTTTTAATGGCAAAAACTGCAATTACTTCTGCACCAACATAATAGGTCTAATTTTCCTCATCTATGTTTCCCAAGGGTCCTTTGAACAAATGGAAAAAAATTTTTTTTTTCTCATGTAGGATCCAATCCAGGATCACATTTTGCATTTTGTTGTCATATTTCTTTGGTCTCATTTAACACAGGATATTTATTCCATTTTTCCTTGACTTTCATGATCTTGACAATTTGAGAAGTACAGGGGCTTTATTTTATAGGCTGTCTTTCAGTTTGTTTTCATCCTTTCCATATGATTAGACTCGGGTTTTACATTTTTGTCTGGGCAGCTATAGAAGTGATGTTGTGTTCTCCTCAGTGCATCAGATGAGGAGGCACGCCATGGCTATGTCCTGGAGGTGGTGATGTTAACTTTGGTCACTTGGATAAGGTGGAGACTTCCAGGTTTTCCTGATATAAAATCATTTATTTTCCTTTTTAGTTAATAAGTATTTTATAAGAACATACTCTGACACCCTGTAAGTATTCTATTTCTCATCTTAGTTTTGCTCATTAGTTTTAGTGTCCATGTACATGTCTTAGAGACCCCACTAACTCCAAGATTCTGTTTGATTATGCTTTAGGCATAATCGTGAATATGTCACTCATCAGCCTAAAAGTCTTCAGTTGTTTCCCTTTCATACAGCAAAGTGTGCCCTCCTCAGCACAGCACGGAAGGTCCTCACAACCTGGCCACATCCAACCTTTGCAGCTTTACACTTCATCTACAGAAGCCCAATCATATTGCTTTTGGTTCTCAAGACTTGTCATGTGCTTTCTTGCTCCCCATCCCCTTGTTCATGTATAGTGGGCTGAATGGTGCCCCCGCAAAGATATGACCACATCTTGTTCTCTGCAACCTGGGAATGCTACCTTACTTTGAAGAAGGGACTTTACAGATGTAACTAAGGAACTTGAGACAAGAAGATCATTTTGTGTTATTGGGTGGGCCCTAAATTCAATAACAAGTATCTTTGTAGAAGTGAAATATAGGGAGATTTGACAGAAGAGGAGGAGGCAATATGATAGAGATTGGAGTGGTGCGACCACAAGTCAAGGAATGCTGACAGCTACCAGAAGCTGGAAGAGGAAAGGACAGATTCTCTGTTAGAGCCTCTAGAAGGAGCGGGACCCTGCCAACACCTTGTTTTTAAACTGTTGGCCTCCAGAACTGTAAGAATATAAATTTCTGTTTTTCTTTAAAAGACATCCACTATCTGGTTATTTGTTACAGGAAACAGAAGAAACTAATTCATTCTTCTTCCTCTGCCTGGAGTGCCCTTCTGACCTCATTTACTGGCTGAAATCTTACTATCTTATTTATCTTTAATGACCCAGCTCATGCATGCATCCTCCACAAAGCCTTCCATGATCTCTTAGACTTAGTTTTCTCTTTGTATTGGATAATAATCTGTACTTTTCTCATAGATTTGAAGCCCTCGGTCTTGCTATCCAGAATAACTGGCTTAAAAATCTTCCTTCTGCCTTTCATTATATATAGATCCATGGGTGGAATAAACTTAACCTCTCTTGTCTATAAAATGAGTCAGATAATCATATCAATTTCTGAGTTTTTGCACACACAAATGCTGTAATATATGTAATATGCTTGGCATAAGAGAACATTCAACACTGGTAGTTATTATTATCATCATAGTCCTTGGTCCCTCCTTCTATGACATTAGAGTTATTTGATCACCTCTCTTCTGCCCTACTGGACCATACTCCTCTTGATGGACTTGATTGGGATGTGATCATCTTTGTGCCTCTCCCCTTAAAATGACTGTCACGATTATTTTTAGGTTAATAATCCTCAAGCATTTAATCAATTTGAATTTGCAAAAATGACTATATCTCTTAGTTTTGTTTTGTCTTCTGAAACATGGAGAGGAAACTGTACCCAAGTTGTCTTCAAGGCCTCTTCCCGCTCCAGTAGCATCAGCCCATGAAGCTCCTGACAACAAAGCTGTTCTTTCTTTGGGGAACACAAACATATTGCCTGTTAGTCATGGTACAGCATGATTGTCTGTGTGCATGTGTGTCAGCATGTGTGTGTGTGTATTAATGAGAAACGAAGACCAAACAGCCCAAACAGAATAAGATCTGCAAAGGTGGACCATGGGCTCTTGGATGTTGCTATGTTGCTCTGGTCTGTTCTGACTTTGCAGGTGGGATACTACTTCTGAAAGTAATGTTGTTTTTCTAAATTTAAAAATTAGATCTTGTCTATTCTGACTTTGGAGATGGGATACTACTTCTGGAAGTAATGTTTTTCTAAATTTAAAAATTAGTACTATTTTGAACATCATTGTTAATAATCAATAATAACAATTATTATTAATAGTGTCACCATCATTATTAAGGGCACTTGCTTCGGATTTGAATTGCCTTGGTTCACATCTGGCATCTCTTTCTGATTAGCAGTGTGGTCCAGGGAAAATAACTTAGCTGTTTTCTGCCTCAGTTTCTTCAACAGCAAATTGGAAGTTACAGGTGGTTTTGGGGTGGTTTAATAAGTTATCATGGGTGCATAGAACTTGAGACATAATAAGCACTCCACAAATGTCAACTCTCATCATCATCATCACTACCATCACCATCACCATCATTACCACCAACACCATTATCACCATCAACATCACCATCCTTACCACCATCACTATTATCACCACCACCATCACCATCATTACCATCGTCATTAATACATCACCATGATTATCACCATCACCATCATTACCATCATTATCACCATCACTATTAACACATTGTCACCATCATCACCACCATCACTGTCATTATCATTACCATGATTACGACCATCACTGTTAACACATAGTTACCATCATCATCATCACCAACACCATTATCACCACCATCACCATTACCATCATTACCACCATTACTATTAACACATTGTCACCATCATTATCTTCATTACCAGCATCATCATCATCACCACCGTTAACACCATCACCATTAACACATTGTCACCATCATCATCATCATCACCACCGTCACCATTACTATCATCACCACCATCACAATAAACACATCGTTACCATCATTATCAGCATCACCATCGTTATCACCACCATCATTATCACCGTCATTACCATCATCACCGATATTACATCATTACCATCATTATCATCATCATCATCATCACTTTAAAATCCATGTGTACTGGATACTGAATATGGTGAGCACCATTTTTTGGTTCATAAATTGCTTTTTGTTCACAAACTTACCATATCTCATTGGGAAGGTCTAGTTTCTCCTCTTCCATTCTTATTTGCCTTTTCTTGACCAACTCTCAACCTATACCTTTAAGGCTTATCTCTATAATTGGAGAGGCAGACTTAATAGGGGGCGGACAGATAAAAGAAGCTCTTGTCACTAAGAATTTGCTGATCATTAGATGTTCTAACAATATAGTACTATACTTCAATGCAGGAGAACAACGAGGCTTACTTTTTGCTTCCTGGCTAAGCTGCAGGCAAACAGGACAGGTCTCAAAAGTCAACTGGGAGCAACTTGCTTCAAGGCTCCTGGTCTACCCATTCCTACCGCTAGATAGCGCTGTATCCATAGTTTTAGATTCATCATCAATTTATAAGAATGAGAGCAGCTCACAAAATATACAAAGGAGCTTGTCAGCAGGATTACTTGGTGTGAAAAGGTACCACCCAGGATTAAATTAAGAGCTTTTAGAAACAGTTGGTGGATAGAACAATTTAAACCTTTTCTGTGTTTTTAAAATTCCCAATAAGATGATTAGCCAGCAAGCAGAAAATTGGTAAAATTCGTCTGAAAAGAGTGAAGTTACTGCATTAGTACTCTTAATAAAGCAGCGACCATTTTTTTCGTCTCCCTCCCTCCCCATCACCTTCTAATCCTGAAATGTAATGTTGCTACTTGGGCAAATGGAATTTCAAACTTATTTTTTTAAATGGCCAGTAAGTGATACCAACAAAATGGTGTGGATTAGAGTAATACCTAAATAGCTGGAATGGATTAAGCAATTAAAGTCACTTTCCTTTATGGTTTCCCTTTTGGATACAGGGAATTGGGTCAGAAACAGCACCTGGAATTTGTGAAACAGAAGATCATAATTGCAAAACTACTTTTAAAAATATAAAGTATCATTAAACTATTAGTACTTTTTTATTACATTGATTTCATTCAATATGTGGGAATTGCCTATTGAATTGTTATCTTGACAATTGCCAGATAAAGTTGTTTTTAGATGAGAAAATAACTACAATGACAGAGTATGAGGAGAGGAAGAGAGAGAGAATCAATGATATCTCCAAATGAATTAGATGTTTTGGGGCAGAGAAATGAGAAAGTCATTGAAGAAAAGATGAATCTCTTATTTCTGCCCTTGAGAATTTACATTCTAAGGAGAGAAAACATCACCCTCTACAAGGAAAATGTGGTAAGATATACAGAAGTATATGTCACTTAATTTAGGGCAAAGTATAGAGTGTACCTGTTGCTAGTAGGCTGCATTTTGACCTGATTAAAAGGAAACATGAAAAATGGCAGAGGATGAATGAATTTCACATTTGGTAAAATGGAGGAGAGAGGCACGGTTTGATGAAGGCTGGGTAGATGGCATTTTGGGGAACGTGTGTGTTGGGAGAAAATTGGCACTTCTAGACAATTCAGCCATGAAGGGAAGAGCAGATGGGAGGAGATGTCCTGTTGAAGTTACGAAGTTTCCAGAGTAGATTCTAACTTTAGGGTAAAAACTACCTTGTCTAGAGGAGGCCAATTTACTTTTAGAATTAGGAGTATTTATTGCTCACCATTGACGAAATCGCGGTCGAGTTTTGTTTTTCCCTCCTAACCCTCTCTTTTTAAAAGCATGATGCCTCACACATAAAAGCACTTGCTCAGGACTGAGGAATTGGTTGAGTGCTCAGTGACTCTTTATAAAATAGATTCTCTTGGCCAGGTGTGGTGGCTCACACCTGTAATCCCAGTACTTTGCTAGGCCGAGGCAGGCAGATCAGTTGAGGTCAGGAGTTCGAGACCAGCCTGGCCAACGTGGTAAAACCCCGTCTCTACTAAAAATAGAAAAATTAGCCAGATGTGGTGGCAGGCACCTATAATTCCAGCTACTTGGGAGGCTGTGGAAGGAGAATCACCTGAACCTGGGAGGCGGAGGTTGCAGTAAGCCGAGATGGTACCACTGTACTCCATCCTGGGTGACAGGGTGAGACACTGTCCCAAAAAGATTTTTTTTAGATACAAGATTCAGGGTAATTTTTTTTTTCAAATTTGTTTCTTCCCGGTAGCTCACATTTAGGAAACCAGTGTGGTGTGTCGCAGTTGAGAACCAGGGGTGCAATTGTTAATGAAGGTAAAGTGCAAGAGAGGAGCCAACAGAGAGCCAGGGCTTCTGCCTTACCCAGCTACAAGACTATGATGCATCCTGTCCTCTAGGTCTTAGTTTCTTCATCTGTGAAATGGAAATAATATTACCTGATGCCCCCAACCGTATGGTTGTGGAATAGAAAATATAAATGAAAACTCTCTGAGAAGTGAAGAAGGTGAAGCAAAGATGATTATCATCTTTATAAAATGCTATGATAGACATAATCAATGTCATCATTCAAATGCCTCCTACCAACATCTTTAGGGAAATGTTCATCTCAGCTTTGGAGTGAATATATTTTCTCATTCTTTGTGTACATAACCTTATAACATTAGTGTTTACTGAGTACTTACTACATACCAGGTACTGTTTGAGGCCCCCACCCCTTTTTTTCTTCTACCAAAGAGCAAAAGAGATGCAAAGGTCCATAAATAAGCTTTTTAATATTTTTATTATATGATTATTTTTCTTTTCTCCTTTTTTAAAGGTGGAGAAATACCGAAAACCAGTGGTAAGAAAGGCATGATTGTAAAATTTTTAAAAAGTTTGCAATAAACACATCATTAGTGGTGTTTAAGTGGTAAGAAAGGCGTGATTGTAAAAATTTTTAAAAGTTTATTTGGGTGCTCATTAAAGGTATCCAATTACATCATTGCCAAATGAGTCAGCCCATAACAGCGTGCTGTTTCCTTCAGCACCTCAAGGCTGCACATGGTCCTTTAGTGGCCTCCTGGGTGCTGTCTGGGCCTATCACTTTAAGCTGGCAGTGCCCTGTGGACTAGTCAGAGGCAGCAGCAGCATCAGAGGTGGCTGCTGCTTTACATGTGGCTGCTGTTTCGAATGTAGCTGCTGGTGGATTTTAAGTATTCTAATTAATTGCACTTTTTAATTGTGCAGGTTCTCCAGGGTTTCTGAAATGAAGAACACTGGTTTTGGAAAAGGAAAATCAACCATCAGCTGTTCTACCCAGAGTGGGTTATTTTGTGGGTCAGCTGCACACAACTTTTAGGAAGTGCTAAGGGAGGGAATTTGACCCCTGACTTTTAAGCCACAATAGGGAGGGTTATCAGATTTTTGATGCAGTCCAAGGTCAAGGTCAAAAAACTGTGTTGTAATCAATCATTAAAGCAATCTAGAAGTAGGCTTGGGGGGTGTTGGGAATGTCGGAATTGGTGATTCTAGAAAAGCCGCTGGACACTGGGAAGGCAGGGGTCAGGACATCTGAAGGTCAGCCCTCAGGGTACCTGGGGATTGTCACAGCCCAGGCTCAAGGGCTGGAGCTATGTGGGGGTGCTTAAAATCAGACCAACTGAGAGAGAGTATCTGTGGACTTTGACTATCTGTTGGACCTGGTCCACTTGGCAGACAGGTAAATTTGCACGTTTGCCTTCCTGCCCATCTACCATGCCCTTCAAGCACGCTCCACAGAATCAGTGGCTCACAGCGGCAGGGGAGGCTGTAAGGAACACCTGCTTTTTAGGTGCTCCTGAGGCTTGATGCGGGCATCCTCTGCTTGGAACATCATCCTCCACCCTGGTGTCCAACTCCGAGACTCATGCCACAGCTCCTCTTCTAGGCAGCTTCCCTGTGTCCTCTGGGCCTGGTGGGTCCCTTGCCCCTTGTGTCTACAGTGACCATAGGATATTCTTTTGTAATGATTTACTGGTCTCACTACCCTGAGACTATAAACTAGAGAGCGAGCACCCCTGTATGGTACATGGTGCTTGGCACAAAGCAGGAGCAAAATCAATGTTGGCTGAGAAAATATGAGGATCTAAATAAGGGTTTTCAAAACTTCCGTCATTTGGATGCCACCTTCCCAATGTTCGTCATGTCTGAGGACCCCTTGTAATTTTACTTGGCATTTTCCATCAAATTGATTTTATTTATTTGTTTTTGTATTGAGGTAAATATACATATGTAATTTACCATCTTTACCATGTTTAAGTATACAGTTCAGTGGCAATAAAGAATACGTTTATCTTTTTTTCTTCTTCACTAGATCACTTTTTAAAAAACCAACACTTGTTTTAAAGCACTAAAATCTGTAAAACAACAGCCTTGCTCTACTGGCAATAATTTTTCTTAAGTATGTTAAAATGAGTGCGGTCAAATTAAGGCACAAAGTTCCATCTGAATAGTTTTCTTGCGCTCCACATATGCAGCATCCACATGCTACAGGGTCTGTGCTGGCCCCTGTGACCTAACTCCCTTGCCCTGTCCCCACTGACATCACCACCACCTTGCTACTGCCACAACTGCCATTGGCCTGTCCCACCCCTGCTGCCCTCCCGCTCGCTCTCAGCTGCCCTCCATCCCCAGGCCTTGCTGCCTTCTTCTGTCTGAAGTGAATCTACTCAGCCTCCTCTTTCCACATGACCTTACTCTCTAGGGCCACGATTCTATCTGTGAGTGGTGGATTTGAATCTGTGACAAGGTATTAAAGATTCATAAGGTATCATGAATGAATGTCAATCGTGGGCTCCAGAAAATGGAATTTGGAGCATTGGTAGCAGATCCTTCAAGGAAGAAATTTGGACTGGAGGGAGCTTTTGGCATCTCTCACTTTTGGGTGAGATATGTCTTGACACTTTATTTAATTGAGAATTATTTATTATATGATTGCAACCTTCTCCATTTCAAAGTGAAACCATCCTAGCTTCCGTAACTTTTCTGTTCATTAGTTATTTTGAATCCCTGTTTTCTGAATTCTCCTTATTTTCTTCCCTGGGATTTTTTGGGTAGAGTAAAGGTGGTGAATTGATCAGTGACTTTGTGGGAAATGAAAGATTCAGTACCTGAGTTTGTGAGTGTAATTGCGCAAGTTTGTTGCTCACACACCACTGTGTATAAGAAACACACTCAATGGCTCTACAAACACTAGAATCAGGAAGGCCACTGGGGTAAGCAGGTCCTCTGGGTCCAGGAGAGCAAGTTCAAATCCTGCCTCTGTGAGTTTCTAGCTCTGGGGCTTTGACTAAGTCATTGATCTCTTCTTCTTAGCTTTTTTTGTATGTATTAAGTTGGTGCACAGGTAGTTGTGTTTTTTGCAATTACTTGTGCACCAACTGGGATTCCCTGGATAAAAGAGGAATAGTGATATTTTCCATATCCTATTCCTGCAGGCTTATTGTGAGGAGTCTCATGCCTGTACACCCTCCAGGAGTGCACAGGCACGGAGGAGTCTCAAGTGCGCATCCTTATGCCTGTGCCGGCCTCATCCCAGAATGCGTGACGCAGAGCCTGGGTCTGATTGTGCTGTCAGTACTGACTGACCTGCTCGAGCCCAGTGAGTCTCTCCTCTCCTAGACTGAGGTTCATCTTATCATGAGGGTGCCTCTATGGAGGCTTCAGATGCTGTGTGAAATCCAGGGAAGACATCCAGGATTCCAGAATGCTGCAGACCCTTAGAGTATGTACACGACACATGGATGTATGCAGTTAACATTGACTGGAATATGTCTCCCGTTAATTGAATGAGGTGAAGCAAACTTGCAATGTTTAGCTGTTACATTGTAAGGTCTCCTTGTGTTGGTTCCATTGCTTTAAAAAGTCTGTAGAGCAGGCCATGAGCCAACTCCTTGGTGGTGTCTGCCAGGCTTGTCTGAAAGCCAAATATGAGCCTTCTGGGCCAAGAGTGGTTTTTGGCCCAGAGAGTCCACAACACCTCATATCCAACAGGGAGGGGAATCCGCTGCCCATAAAACTCAGTATAAAAAGAACAAAAAGAGACATTGAAGTCAGTATAACTCAGAGTTTCAATGGAGTCTGGCAGATAAAGGCTCAAATTCTGGAATCTTAGGTCGAATTGTTGCCTCCAAGCACAGAGGTGACACTCCCAGGGACTTAGTGACCTCATTTTGCTCTGGAGGGACATGGATAGGTATCACAAGACTCTCATCTGACTAGGTCTGAATGGCAGCCTCTGTTTAAAACAGATGTCTGACAGGGCCAGCCAGGATGATGTAGGATGTCAGGAGAACCCTGACAAGGACAGGGGAGCCACTCAAACAGTGCTTGCCTCTGTGATGGCTGGAACCAGTTCCATGTGTCCAGAAACTCAGTTCACAAGATTCTCATTTCCCCTTTCCCCACCCCCAACCAAAATGATGTCACTGTGATAAATAATCACAATGAGCATCCTTGCCTACATAAATCTATCCTTGTTATTTGTGCTTGGTTTGGAGCCTTTGTCATCACAGATCACACCTAATCCAAACACATGCCTAAACTTTGTTCTTGATCTGCAATGTTATTAGTGAATTATGTCGGTTGGAGATGAAGGTAATATATTTTCAGCAGGCTAATCAGCTGGAGGAGGGAGCATGGGTGTTCTCATAGGACTCAAATGAAAACATGATGTCTAATATTTCAGCAAGTGCCCCTCCCCACACACCCTCAGCCATTGCAAAACCCAGCCATTAGGGCTGCTACTGTGAATCTTGGCACATTCTTTCTGACTCGTTGCTGGGAATCATTTGTAAAGTTCTGTTGTGGCAATGTACTAGAATGATACTAATCATGTCCAACTCTGTTATTTCTTTCACATGAGGGACTCTGTGTTAGTAACCAACTCAGAGCCCATCACAAAAATCAATTTATTTCTCTCTGTGGCTTTAGGATGAAATTTCTTCTTAAAAATCACACACTTTGATTACAGTTGACCCTTCTCTAGTCTTGAGATAAACTCAGACCAGAAACCATCAGTCTGAAATATATTTCCAGGATCATTTCTTGGCATGAGTTTATCTATGTAGAAAAGATTGAATGAGTGTGCTTTGAAGGAGCATTAAATCTGTCTTAATAGAAGAGGTTTAATGAAATGAAATGGCTATTGTGTTTTTCTAATTAAAAGTTAGGGAGGGGGGCTAAAAAATTCTTGAGCATAGTAACAAATAGTAACAGAAGATAAACAGAGTGAAAGTGAAATATCACACTCTGGTCCCTCAACCTCGTGGTATACCTGTCCCAGGAAGTAATGGCTACCTGATTCTTTTTGTCATTGCAAAGATAGTCTATGCATATAGAATGTACTGAAATGTAAGCTCCATGCCCTACATTTTTTTCTTGTTCAGTACTATAGCTCCAGCTTCCAGAATAGTGCTGGGCATCTAAAAGGAGCTCAAATAATATTTGTTGAATAAATGAATAAGCAGAAATGCAAACACACACACACTCACATATGGTAGTGTACTACATACACTGCTGTGTACCTTATTTGTTCATTTAATATAATTTACAGTTATACCTATGGAGTTGCCTTATTCTATCAGCAATTGCCTGAATTCCATTGTATGAATGTATATAATCTGTTTCTACCAATCCACTAATAATGGGGATTTCGATTGTGTCTTTCCTTTCTCTATTGAAAACAAGTTGCAATGATATCTGTGTGTTTATGTCTTCATGTATATTTTGTTTTCACGTAAATTTATCCATAAGATAAATTTCTAGGCCGAGCATGGTGGCTCATGCCTGTAATCCCAGCACTTTTGGGAGGCCAAGGCAGGCAGATCACCTGAGCTCAGGAGTTTGAGACCAGCCTAGGCAACATGGCGAAACCCTATCTCTACTAAAAATACAAAAAATTAGCCGGGCATGGTGGCACATGCCTGTAATTCCATCTACTTGGGAGGCTGAGGCATAAGAATTACTTGAACTCGCAAGGTGGAGGTCTCAGTGAGCCAAGATCACACCACTGCACTCCAGCCTGGACAACAGAGTGAGACTATCTCAAACAAAACAAAACAAAACAAAACAAACAAAAAGATAAATTTCTGGTTAGGTTGAGAGTATCTATAAAATAGCTTCTTAGAATTACTTGGTCTAAGTAATCCACGTATGAAACGGCTACTTTCTGAGTAACTAACCATTGTAAACTCTAAGGAGTTTTCTATTTTCATTTAATGCAAAACTTTTCTCCTTTTGCCTGGAACCCTTCCTCTGCTCTTTAATTAGAGGATTCCCTGTTAGTTTTCCTGAACCCTCCTAATGTCACCACCTCTATGGAAGTTTTCATTGACCTCTCTAGGCAGAATTAATTGCTACCTCCTTTGTATCCTCTTATCACTGCGCACATATCTCTATGGGAAGAGTTGTCATGTTAAATTATTATTTACCTATATGCCTGTTTCCCCAACTAGACTGAACATTTCTTGATGAGCAGGGTTGTGTCTTATGTCATCTGTGTATCCCCAAGAACTAGCACAAAGCCTGTCTTATAGCAAGTACTGCTAATGATTTGTCCAGTGGTGAATATGCCAGTGAATTTTAGTGCCATATTCACCATTGGAAAAAGCATGATCAGTTCTTGCTATAAGGCAGCCTTAACGTCAATCTGGAGAACAAAAGTATAAGTGTTCCTTAAGGCTGGGACTTTGGCAATGGTGGAAAGGGTGACATATTTGAAGTTAGTCCTGTGAGATTCAAAAATAAGACTGGAAGGTTAGGTAAGCATTGGATCCCAGCTGGCCAGGGGAGTGTCTGGACAGTTAGCTCAGGGGATGAGAGTCAAGTGCACAGCCTGCCAGTAGCTTAAAGTTAGGCAAATGGCTTGGAACCTAGTGGATGCAGATGCAAAGTAGAATATGAATCTAGGCAATTACTTGAGCAGAACAGATGGGATGAAAACAGGGATGGGAATTAAGGTGAGTTGTCTGGGCTCCTAGGAGTGTTGTCCCCAAGGATTGAGTTCGTGGCATGGGTTCAGGTCTGGTCCTTTCAACCAGAAGAAACAAAAGCGTATTCAAACTTGTTGAGGGAAGTGGATGCTTTTTGAAACAAAGCTTATGGGGCATTAAATGAAACAGATCTCCCAGGAGCTAAGAAAAGTATATTAGTTGTCTAATGCTGTGTAACAAATTACCTGAAAACTTAGTAATTTAAAAACAGTAAACATTTATTATCTTACAGTTTCTGTGGTTCAGAAATCTAAGAGCAGTGTAACAGGGTAGTTCTGGCTGCTCCAGCTTTCTCATGAGGTTGCTGTCAAGCAATCATCTCCAGGCTTAACTAGTAGGATTTGCTTCTAAACCCACTCATGGGGTTGTTGGAAGGCTTTAGTTCCTTGCTGGCTGTTGACTGCAAACTTCTTTTCCTCCAGGTGAGCTTCTCCATAGACCACCTGACTGTCCACATGACATGGCAGCTTGTCTGCCCTAGAGTGAGTAATTCAAAAGAGAGAATTCAGGACAGAAGCCACAGTCTTTTGTAACCTAAGTCTAGTCTTCCAATCCAACAGTCTTTTGTAACCTAATCCTTAAAGTAGCATACCATTGCTTCTGCCATATTCTACCTATCATTCATACCAGCCCTGTGGGCAGAGGTTCCATAAGTGTAGGGGAATCATTGGTGCCATCTGGAAGGCTAGTTACCAGAGAAATGAACTGAACAACATCTAGACCTCTGCAACTAGAACTAGAAGACTGTAAGATAACAAATCTACTTTTTTATGGACTCCTGGAGGGACTGTTTGGTCTTTTGTGCATGGCATTGCTGTTACTTTCTGCATGTCGATTCCATCCTCTTCTGGTTTTACTCCATGGACTCGCTCTCCTCATTTCATCAGTTGGCTTGTACATATAGTCCCATAAGGGCTCTCTGCTTCAATCCAACTCATGCTCATATAACTTTATTTCTCCTTCCTAACTGCTAAGTAAGTATCTCAATTACTCACATCTAATGTCCCACAAGAGAAATCTAATTGTTTCAGCTTACCTTTTCATGTCCAATCACAGGTAGGAGGTCAGCCTCTAGTAGAAAAACAGGTGGGTTGAATGCCCACTTCCAAGCCATAAGTCATTTTTAGGGGCTGGGATTCGGTGGGATTCATGCAATAGGAACCCTGTGACATAGATATCTAAGGTGGGGGCCAGGTCTTCTAGAAGCCCCGTGGACAGGGCAAACACTGTCCAACATCTTTAGTGATTAAGAACACAACCTCTGGAACCTGCCAAGGTAGGGCCTGAAACTTGGTCATCAATTTACTAGCCATGTTTCCTTAGGTAAAGTATGTATCTCATCTCTATAAAATTGGTGTAGTAATAATAGTATTGTACTTAATAGCATTGTCACAAAGATTAAATGAAATTATGCATGTAATATGCTTGGCACAGTGCCGGGAACATAAAGACTTTCAACAAATGCTAGCTCTCCTGTCTATTGATAGAGCTTATTTTAGGTGATGTTTCTGGGAGCCAATGGAGGAAGGCAGAGGAGGTGTCTCTATCAGTTTCATTCATTCATTTATTCAATGAATACTTATTAATGATTCTTCATTTTTGTTGGAATATGCTTTTTGGTTATAACACATACATCAAAATTGTACCTATTATTGATTTATGATCATATTGCACACAAAAGCTGTTTCAAGCTTTTTTGTTTTAAAAGATATTGCAGATATAGGTGCCCAGTTCCCCAAGAACCTTCTCTCACTCTTCATGGATGACATCTTTGTCTCCTTTACCAAGAAGTAACAATAGATAATGGAAAATACCCTGGATTTGGCACAAGAAGATGTCAATTTGAATCTTGGCTCAGCCTCTGACTGGTTGGCAAGTTACTTGTCTTCACTGAACTGGTTTTCTCCTCTATAAAATGGTTTTAATAAAACTGACCTCACCTCACATTAGAAAATAAAGGGTGTGGCGGTTAAGAACAAAGACAACAAAGCCAGAGCATTGGGTTCAAGTTCCAGATCTGCCTTTCGCAAGCTGACCTTGCACAAGTTACTTAACCTGTTGGTGCCTTGGTTTCTTCATCTGTAACATGAGATGACAATACTAGAACCATACCCATAGGGTTGGGCTGGGAGGACTCAATTGTCTGATGTAAAACACATAGGATGACTTGGCACATAGTAATTGCTACATAAATCTTATTTATTTATTTATTTATTTATTTATTTTTTGAGGTAGAATTTGCCAAATTCTTTTTATTATTATTATTATTATACTCTAAGTTTTAGGGTACCTGTGCACAATGTGCAGGATAGTTACATATGTATACATGTGCCATGCTGGTGTGCTGCACCCATTAACTCGTCATTTAGCATTAGGTATATCTCCTAATGCTATCCTTCCCTCCTTCCCCCCACCCCACAACAGTCCCCAGAGTGTGATGTTCCCCTTCCTGTGTCCATGTGTTCTCGTTGTTCAATTCCCATCTATGAGTGAGAACATGCAGTGTTTGGTTTTTTGTCCTTGTGATAGTTTACTGAGAATGATGATTTCCAATTTCATCCATGTCCCTACAAAGGACATGAACTCATCATTTTTTATGGCTGCATAGTATTCCATGGTGTATATGTGCCACATTTTCTTAATCCAGTCTATCATTGTTGGACATTTGGGTTGGTTCCAAGTCTTTGCTATTGTGAATAGTGCCACAATAAACATATGTGTGCATGTGTCTTTATAGCAGCATGATTTATAGTCCTTTGGGTATATACCCAGTAATGGGATGGCTGGGTCAAATGGTATTTCTAGTTCTAGATCCCTGAGGAATCGCCACACTGACTTTCACAATGGTTGAACTAGTTTACAGTCCCACCAACAGTGTAAAAGTGTTCCTATTTCTCCACATCCTCTCCAGCACCTGTTGTTTCCTGACTTTTTAATGATTGCCATTCTAACTGGTGTGAGATGGTATCTCATTGTGGTTTTGATTTGCATTTCTCTGATGGCCAGTGACGATGAGCATTTTTTCATGTGTCTTTTGGCTGCATAAATGTCTTTTTTGAGAAGTGTCTGTTCATATCCTTTGCCCACTTTTTGATGGGGTTGTTTGTTTTTTTCTTGTAAATTTGTTGGAGTTCATTGTAGATTCTGGATATTAGCCCTTTGTCGGATGAGTAGGTTGTGAAAATTTTCTCCCATTTTGTAGGTTGCCTGTTCACTCTGATGGTAGTTTCTTTTGCTGTGCAAATCTTATTTATTTTTATATATTTTTGTTCCTGTCTCTAAGAACCAATAACATTTTACTAATTCCATCAGAAATGGAAGCAAAACAATGAACATAGATATTCAGAGGTTGGAAGTTATAAGTTCCTCATTCTTACCACATCTCTCCCAGGAGTGTTTTTCATCATAGTTCTCTCCTCTTGCAATGTCGGGAAAAAATATGCCATGCTGCTACTACCTTTATCTCTTTATCATCAGCTATTCATGAAAAGGGAGTCACAGTTACACTTCTTTTTGACAATTTCCAACTCCATTGACCGTTGAGTCTGGCTTCTAGCCTTCTGCCTGCTGCCACTCACTGCACTGCCCCACTTTCTTGAGCCTTGTAGGACACCAAAGACCTCTTTTTCTGGCACAGTTCAGTCGGTTGGCAGAGCTTGCTTCCTCTGAATACTCATCTTTAATTCTGTCCTACACCACTCCCCTTTGAGATAAATTTGTATCATTCTCTTCTCTCTTGTTTTTAAAATGCTTTTCTTTGGTTGTGTTCCCTTAGTTCCCAAGTCTGCCCTCAATAATGTCATCAAGTATTTATCCTTTCCAATGGTTTAAATTATCTTCTCTGTGAAGGGAACATCCAGATATGTAGATCTGGCTCTAACTTCCCTTTCTGTGTTTGAGTCCTATGAGTTTTAGATTCCATATGTCTGAAACCAAATGCATCATGCACCTTTCAATTGAACTTCTCAGGCTTCTTACTTTTATGGATAGCTCCACCCTTGCCCTGGGCGCCCAAGGATCAGAGTCACCCGCTCGTTTCATTCAGTGATTTCAACATCCATTGTGTGACAAGTGTTGTGCTAGGCTTGGAGAATAAAAATATGCATCCACAGAGCCCTTGGCTTTAAAGATTAGGAAGAGGTAGGCATGGTGGTGGAAGATATGGTGAGTGTGGCTGGGGATCCAGGGAGGGCATGGTCTGCTATGTCTGGTGAGGGGCAGTGCTCAGAAAAGACTGCAATGAGGAGGTGAAGCTTAATTAGAATGTTAAAGGTGGGAAGATTTTCAAAAAGAGAGAGGAAAATTCAAACAAAGGAGAGTTTGAGCCAAGGCAAGAGGAGAGAAACAGCCAAGAGCTGTCAGGACCTGAGAACCTCCTCAGCTGGGCTCTCTGCCAGAGGCCAGGTTCCCCGCAGGCTTACACAGATAGGTCTCTGGCATTTGTCCTTGCCTCTTACTCCCCAGTTCCCTGTTCAATCCTTCATTGCTTTATTATTGTTTTGATTTCATTACTAACTTTTTATTGTGAAACATTAAAAACACATACAAAAGTATATGGTTTAATGAACTCCCACACACCCATCATAGGCTTAGTAATAGTCAATTCTATATTCCCACCCATTAGTATAATATTGACTCAAATCTTACTCATTATTTTATTCACAAACACTTTTAAAAGGTGAGGAAATTTTAAGAGACATAACTGAAATGTATTATTTTTAGCTCAAATAAGGAAATATTGGTTTCTTAATAGTATCATATACCTAAATCTCATAAATGGTTTTATTATTCACAATTCATTTTGACGAAGATCCAAATCAAATCACATTTGTGATGAGTTGATAACATTTTTAAGTGTCTTTTAAACTATAGGTTCTCTATCCATTTTTTTTTTGTTTCCCTTGTAATATATTTGTTAAAGAAACCAGGTCTTTTGTCCTTAGATTTCTCCCCTACAACCTCAGTCTTGCTCATTGTATCCCTGTGGTGTCAGTAGAGATATTCCATTGTCCATTGTATTTCATGTAAATTGGTTGGTAGACCTATAGATTTGATCTATAGATTAAGTTATTTTTTGGCAAGACCACTTCATGGTGGCATACGAGGCACAGAACATGGACTTGTCTGTCTTCTAATAGTTATTGATGCTTACAATGACTCATTCATAAAGAGTAGCAAAACGGTGATATTCTAGTTCTATCATTTCTTATTCATTTACTGGCAGGAATATGTCTATAACGATAAAGTTCTTTTCATTTAACATTTGGGTTCTTACTGGTACATTTCACATAGGAAAGATAAGATAAATGTATGATTCTTTCTCTCACTTTATCAGTTGGTTTCCTAGCATCTTCCAGGAATGACCAATCAGTGTCTTTCTTTTTAAAATCACTGTGAAATTATGGATTTAATACATGTGATGTGTTTCAATTTACTACAGTTAATGTACTGATTTGATACTTGAATTTCCCTGCATTTGGCCTGTGGTCATTTCTCCAAGTTGGCTCTGAGTTCTTTGTACAAAAACCAGTCATCCTTGTTATCTGACGTAACAAGATATTCTAGACTCATCTTTATCTTCTGCTCTGGTCTTGAAGCCAGCCACCTCTCCAAGGACTGTTGATTTCTTTTAGTGGAAAATCTGTTTCAAGACCACAGTTTGACTACTAGGGTTCTTCTTTACCTTGAACTTCAACTGTTATAGCAAACTTGACCTCCTGGCTTCTGATTCCCATAGACTGCAAATGCACCGTGTTTTTGCTGCCAGATCCTCTAGAACTAGTCAGATCCCACTTGCATCTAGACATTTTCACTGGCCTCTCTGATCTACCAGGTCATTCCAAATGTGCTTCTCAGCCTGGCCTGACCTGAAGTCCTACCTGCAGCTTTGCTTATCTCCTGCACACCCTATCACATACTGGCCAAGTGGACCCACTAGTTGTTTCCTGACCATGTCTCTTGTTTCCCTACCTCTGAGCTTTTGTTTATGCTCTTCCTTCACTTGGATTACCTTTCCTCTGTCTCTATTAACATGTCTTTAGATGCCCCTGGGGACATGGCTGATTTCAGGTCTGGGTCAGGATATGTATAAGCCCTCCCTTAAATGCCACCTCTCTTTGGGGGCTGGCCTCACCACCTCATAATGAAAGTCATTCTTTCTCTGAACTCCCATGGCTCTGTCTCATGGCATAGATATATTCATATTTCCAGTGGGACCATGAATTCCTAGAAGGCTCAGATCCTGGCTTATTTATTCTTTAAGTTCTCAGTGCTTGACACATAGCAGATACTCCAATAAATGTCTGTAGAATAAAAGAACCCACAAATGACTAAATGAATAATTTGTGTTCTGCTTGCTATTATAATTAGTAGCTTCCTATGCTGTTTTCCTATGATGTTTTCCTAACCTCAGTCTCACCAGACCATAATCTCCTTGAAGGCAGGAATAGGGCATCCCCACCTTTATCTCTCTTGCAGTCCCTAACACAATGTCTGGCTCAGCTTAGGGTAGCCACTCAATGCGTACTGGTTGAGTTGAATTTATGCCAAGAAAGAGGATTTTACATCCAAAGACTTACTCTTGCTTTAGCCTACAAAGATTTGAGCTTTTGACATGCTCTATTCTACCTTAGTAACGGGATTTTGGAGCAAGGAAACCACAATTCTATTTTTCCAGTTTTGCCATTATACAATTTGGCATCTGCTAGCTTAATATTGCAATTTTCCCCGCTTCTTGCCCTCCCCACCCTGCCTTTTTTTCCCCCCTCTTTGACGCGTCCTGTGTGATAAAGGCTCTTCTAGGCTCACTGCAAAGGCTCAGTGTGGCAGTAAAAAAGCTTCCCAGAATATAGTCCAAGAACAAACAACCAGTGACCCTGCGGATGATAGCGCAAAAATGCTATTGACAAAAGATGGTCAGAGAGCAGTTGCCTTTATTTGGACAGAGTGAGGAAAGAACTCCAAGTGAGTCTGTTAGCCAAGCACACCCTGGGTGTTCTATTGCTCTTTAGGGGAGTGTCACATGCCTATAATATCTGGAGCCAGGGAAGGGATCCAGAGCTCTCAGCGGCTGTACAAGGGACTCCTGACCACAGATGAGCACATGGGTGATATTAC